>NC_079198.1:22706764-23020931 GCF_029499605.1 Hyla sarda | reverse complement strand
TACAACCCCTAAAAAGTACTGGAAGGATTAATTTTTGTTAATAGAAGTAATTTACAAATCTGTTTAACTTTCTGGCACCAGTTGATTTAAAAAAAAAAGTTTTTCACGGGAGTACCCCTTTAATGTATGCTCTATATGTTGACATGAACGCCCGCGGAAGCTTGTGTATTGATGCACCAGTACTTGGCGTATCTTCATATCTTCTATCGTATCAATGACACATCCCGATTGTCTAGAGCGAAAGCTTCACTGTTTAACTATTAAGACGCCAAACAGGAGGACAAATAAGAAGAGATTAGATGATAACGTCTCCATTCACCTTTATATCTGAAGGTCACAATTTCTTTACACATTTTAATTAACTCTGGAAAGTTCTGTGTTTGTTGCAATTGTTATTCATGGGAATCATTATTTATCCATCACCTGTGCAGAGAGGTTGGTGTTATAATACAATGAGGGACACCATGTAGTAGAGCTCCTATATGGCCTGCAGAGGTTATGGGAGATTCCTATTCCAGATGCATACAATGGTGTACAACCTAATCAGATGGTTATCTGGAGGTGGAAAACACACTGCGAGATAAAGACCTGGTCCAGCCCAACAATGAATATTCTACTAAGCAAATTAAATTGATTCCTTCTTGTTCCAATTCATTCCATATTATCAGTAGAAAGTCTGTATTCTGCTGCTTAAGCTGGGGAAAATTAGGACTGACGGCTCTAAAAAAGGAAATTGTTGTTTACTAATAAAATCCTTTATATCCAGTAGGTACATGTAGGTCAATACAGTGACCCCCCGACCTACGATGGCCCCGACATACGATCGCATGTTGAAGGCAGCATCAACATACGATGCTTTTGTATGTCGGGGCCATCGCATAAACGGCTATCCGGCAGCGCAGACTGCTTCAGCTCCCGCCGGATAGCCGTTTACAGTGCCCCGTGTGGTCCGCTGACAATCACTTACCTGTCCTCGGGGCTCCGGCACGTCCTCTTCGGGATCCTCTGTATCGTCGGCGCTCTCCATCGACGTTATCACGTCGCTGCGCTTGCCGTCCAGTCCAATAGGAGCGGCGTGCGTAGCGGCGTGATGGCGGCGATGGAGAGCGAGGATGCCGGGGAAGAAGAGGCCTTGCCGGAGCGTCGGGGACACCCCGGGGACGCGGCGACAGCGATGGACGGCAACATAACGGGCAGCGGTGACGAGCGGTGATGGTCCGGAGCGGCGGGGACACGTGAGTACAACTTCCTCTACCAGTGGTCTATAACCTGCGGACCTCCAAATGTTGCAAAACTATAACACCCAGCATTCCCGGACAGCCAACGTAGTTCTGTAACATCTGTCCCTTCAGATTGTTTTCAATTTTCATGAAAATTTAGAAAATTGCTGCTATACTTTGAAGCCCTCTAATATTTTCAAAAAGTAAAAATAAGTCCATTTTATGATGCCAACATAAAGTAGACATATTATATTTGTGAATCAATATAAAATGTATTTGGAATGTCCATTTTCCTTACAAGCAGAGAGTTTCAAAGTAGTGTTGCTCGCGAACCTTCGCATTGCGAATTTTATTCGCGAATATCGCATATTCGCGAATGTTCGCGAATATAGCACTATATGTTCGTAATTACGAATATTCTTTTTTTTTTATTGTTTTTTTTTTTCACAGTGATCACCCCTCTCTGCTTCCAGCTTGTGTGGTGTAAAGAAGGCTCTAATACTACTGTGTGAGACTGGCGTGCGAATTTCCGCTTATGCTAATTTGTGTATATGCTAATTTTTGCATAAGCTACTTTTCGCATCCGTGAATTTTCGCTTATGCAAAAATAAAACGCAAATATTACGGATATGCAAATTTAGCGAATATATGATGAATATTCATCCATATATTCGCGAGATATCACGAATTTGAATATGGCCTATGCCGCTCAACACTATTTCAAAGTTAGAAAAATTCTAAATTTTCATGAAATTTGGGGATTTTTTACCAAGAAAGGATGCAAGTAACGATGAAAATTTACCACTAAAAAACAATCTCAGAATCAGAATAATCGGTAAAAGCATCTCAGAGTTGTTAATGTGTAAAGTGACGGTGGTCAGAATTGCAAAAAAGGGCTCAGTCCTTAAGGTGAAAATGAGCTGCATCCTTTAAGGGGTTAAGAAAAGCCCTGTGTATGTTCCCAAACATATTCATCCCCATTAGAAAACCTCTCTGCTCCCCCCTATAATTCCTCCTACAACCCTATTCAATCTACCTGCCCAAATCTTTGCTAATAATTTAAAGTCCGTATATAGGAGAGATATTGGATGGAAATCTTCAATATTTTCTTTCTTGCCCCCCTTATTGGGGATTAAAATGACCACTGCTTCCGACATTGAGGGAGATAAACATCCCCTACCTAAGGATTCATTGAATATCTCCAACAAGCAGGGCAACAATACTTTTTGAAAACTCCTATATATCTCAAATTTAAATCCGTCAGATCCAGGCGCAGAATTACCAGCGCAGGAGATAAGAGTCTCTTGAATGTCGCTCAGGCTAATCTCTTTATTTAGCTTTCCCCTGTCCTCATCTTTCAATTTTGGTAAAGTAAGTTTCAACAAAAATTTTTTATTTCTCTTTCAGTTTTATTATATAATTTTTGGTAGTATTCTACCGCCACCTGGGTTATATCTTCTAGCCCTCTCACCAACCTCCCTTCCTTATTCTTCAGGTTATTAATTTCACTGTTCTCTCTTTGATTTTTAATGATACCGGCCAGCCACCTTCTGTGAATTTCCTTTGCCCCAAAAAAACATTCTATGTTGGGCCTTTTCCAGATTAAATTCTTTATATTTCTTCTGAGCCTGCTCTAGTGTTTCCCAATCCCTCTCCTCTGGATTTTTTTGCATACTCCTCTTCTAAACACTTAAAGGGGTACTCCGGTGAAAAACTTTTTTTTTTTTTTTTTTTAAATCAACTAGTGCCAGAAAGTTAAACAGATTTGTAAATTACTTCTATAAAAAAAATCTTAATCCTTCCTGTACTTATTAGCTGCTGAATACTACAGTGGAAATTCTTTTCTTTTTGAAACACAGAGCTGTCTGCTGACATCGCGAGCACAGTGCTCTCTGCTGACATCTCTGTCCATTTTAGGAACAGTCCAGAACAGCATATGTTTGCTATGGGGATTTACTTTTACTTTGGCAGTTCCTAAAATGGACAGAGATGTCAGCAGAGAGCACTGTGCTCGTGATGTCAGCAGAAAGCTCTGTGTTTCAAACGGAAAAGAATTTCCCCCGTAGTATTCAGCAGCTAATAAGTACAGGAAGGATTAATATTTTTTTAATAGAAGTAATTTACAAATCTGTTTAACTTTCTGCCACCAGTTGATTTAAAAAAAAAAAGTTTTTCACCGGAGTACCCCTTTAATCTGTTTCACCAAGCTCTCTTCCCTAGATTTTACCTGTTTCCTAAAATGGGAGATATTTTTAAACAGTATACCTCTCAAATACGCATTCAAAGCATCCCATACCATAAATTGATCTGTAGTGTCTTTATTAGCCCCCCAGAACCATTTAATCTTCTCTTCTATTCCACTTGTTACCTCTTTTACTTCCAACCAGTGTGTGTTGATGTTCATACTTTTATTTTAGAAGGTACCGTATTTTTCGTCGTATAGGACGCACTTTTTCTTCCCCAAAACTGGCGGTAAAAGTTGGTGCGTCTTATACGGCAAAAATACATTAAAACCTGTCCTATCGCGGCGGTCCCTGCGGCCATCAACGGCCGGGACCCGCGGCTAATACAGGACCTCACCGATCGCGGTGATGCCCTGTATTAACCCTTCAGACGTGGCGATCAAAGCTGACCGCCGCATCTGAAGCGAAAGTGACACTAACCCGGCTGCTCAGTCGGGCTGTTCGTGACCACCAAGGTGAAATCGTGGCGTCCCGAACAGCTTACAGGACACAGGGAGGGACCTTACCTGCCTCCTCGGTTTCTGCTCCGTGCCGGGATCCCCTGCATAGCTGGCGCTCTCCTTCGTCATCTCTTTCGTAGCGACATGATGGCGGCAACGGAAAGCGAGGATACCCAGCAGCAGAGACGTTTTGCAGCGACCGGGACACCCTGGGGACGCGGCAACAGCGATGGAGGGCAACATCCAGGGCAGCGGAGACTGGTCCGAAGCGGCGGGGACACGTGAGTATAACCTCCAATACCAGTGGTCTTCAACCTGCAAACCTCCAGATGTTGCAAAACTACAACTCCCAGCATGCCCGGACAGCCAACGGCTGTCCGGGCATGCTGGGAGTTGTAGTTTTGCAATAGCTGGAGGCACCCTGGTTGGGAAACACTGACATAGACAGTGATTTACAGCTCCCAGCAGATCTTTCTTACTTTTATATGGAAGGATTTGCTTTATCTATATTAGTTATCTACTTATTTTTCTTTAATCATCACTTTTTCCTATTTTTGGATGACATTTTGGGGCTTCAGAACCAATTATCAGATTTCCATAGAGTTCTGGTCTCAACATACAATGGTTTCAACATACAATGGTCGTCCTGGAACCAATTAATATTGTCCGGGCTTGCTGGGAGTTGTAGTTTTGTAACATCTGGAGATCCGCAGGTTGAAGGTTCAGAATCTTTTTTTCTAGATTTTCACCCTTTAAAATTGGGTGCGTCTTATATGCTGGAGCGTCTTATATGGCGAAAAATACGGTATGTTGGTAATGCTAAGCTACATACAATCATGACATGGTCAGATATACATTTAGGTTCATAACTCATTTTTCGGGTTGCTCTAACCCCACTATCATTGGCCAGTATCATTTTTTTTGATTCACATGAGTTTTGTGACTCATTTTGTAACATGAAAATACATCTTTTATCCGGTAAAAATTTCTCCACACATCCCTCCAACCTAATTCTTCACATAGGTCTGCTAGTCTTGTTCTACCGCCCCTACGATCTCTTTTGTTGTCCATTACAGAGTCAAAATCCCCCATAATGTACAAATCCTTATAATACTTCCCATTCAAAAACTCCATTAATATTTTCAATACCTCTGGTGAATATGGTGGGGGAATATATACAAATGGGAGCACCACATATACCCTATTCCATTCTACGAATCTCCCCTCTTTATCACATTGTATCATCTTCACATTAATGTTGAGTTTCCCATATATTAGAACAGAAACCCCTGCTGAATAGTTAGACCCAAAAGCGTGAAACTCCTGATCGGCCCAGTTCTTTTTAACTAAATGTACAGTTTCCAGGGTAAGGCTGCATTCACAGCCCGTTTACACTACGGGTGTCAGATCCGGCTGGGGGAGGGGCAAACCGGGCTCTCCCGTACCCCAGCCGGACCAGCGCTGAACTCCATTCACTTTAATGAGACGACCGGAGTCAAACAGTGACTCCGGTCGGCTCATTTTTGACCCGTATCCAGTTTTGTGACCGGACCTAAAACCGTAGTATTCATTAAAGTGAATGGATTTCATCTCTGGATCCGGCACCCATAGTGTAAAAACGAGATGTGAATGCAGACTAAGGTGGGTTTCGAGTAAACATATGATTGCTGGCAGGTAGTTCTTGACTCTATCCATAATCCTTTCTTTAATACCCCTAATATTCCAAACTAAACCCTACCATCCTGCCTATCCCGGGCCCCTGTCATTCCAATATTGCCTCTCCTCCTTTCCTCCTACATTTGTGCCAGGCTGACTTCCCACCCCTTTCCCTTCCCCTTCCCTCCCCCCAATAGTCCGCTTCCACTAACAGACCTCTCCCCTTTCCACCTAACTCCCTTGCTCCCTCTCTCCCTCCACTATTCTTCTCCATATTTTTAAAATCATAGACCTTGCACTTCCATCCACTTTCCAGTCTGGAAAATTAATGCTTTCCCATTAAACACAACCCTTAAAGGTGCCGGGAATAATAGTGAGAAGGGAATGTTGTGGTTGTGCAATTTTTTCTTAATGTCTCTGTACTCCATCCTTTTTCTTTGTGTCTCTCTTGGAAAGTCTGGGTATATATAGATGTTTGCACTCCCCAGCTCAATCTTCCCTTTTTCCCTTGTTACTTTCAAGAGGGTTTCTCGATCTCTGGCACACATACATTTTAGTAGTAAAGTCCTTGGTGGAGCTCCTGGTATTGGTTTTGTAAACGGGACCCTGTGCGCTCTCTCTATAGCAAACAAGGATAAGAAAGACTGTTCTCCAAACGTGTCAATTATCCATTGAGTACAGAATGCTATTGGGTCTGTCCCTTCCTTTCCCTCCGGTAAGCCAATAATTCTTACATCTCTCTTCTAGATCTACTTTTCCTTTCAAATATTTATTCTCTTTAGTTAGTTCTTCCTGTGCCTTTTCCATGCCACCAATTTTGCCATCTAGTTGTGGGATCAATTCCTCTATTTTCTCCACTCTTTCTTTAACCTTTGTCATATCCTCCCGGATCAACCCCACATCCGAACTGAGACTGCCAACTTGTACTGTCAGTTCTTCCAATGATTTGTTGCTTTTTTTCACTCCATTCAAAATAGAACTCAGCATTTGAGGACTGATCTCTCCGCTCTCTCCCTCCTCCGTGACCCCTTCCTCTTGTAGGACCGTATATCTGGATCCATTTACACTCCCACCATATCTTTGGGTCCTTGTTTTGACAACGTCTTTAGGAGATGTTAAAAACGTATCCATTTTTCCTGTATTTGCAACGTCTCCCACGGCATTACCGCCAGATCTCCTTGGTTGTAATTTTGGGGCCATTATCTTATCTGAGACCTTTTTACCACACTTGATGGGTTATATTTCTTTCTTTATTACTCAGAGTGAACCTGGAAAAAATACCTGGAAAAACAAGGACCATAACAGTCTTACCAGTCCACAGAGCCCCGTACTCTTCCTGTTTTTTTAGCACCAGCATTACATGAATTACCAACAAGATTCCACTTACAGTTCTGAAGATCTACTTCTTGCTCATTTATGTTGTACAGCTTGCATCTTAATTCCCATTCCTTGGCTTGTTTCCCGGCCCGGGTCTCTCAGTTCCTGTGGGGTTCAGAGTGCCTCCTCCGCTCCATGCCTCCCGCTCGGTGTCTTCCGGTTCTCAACGCAGCACTCTGTATACTACAGAGGAAGTATTTATTTTTGAATTTCTTTTCCGTCTGACCACAGTGCTCTCTGCTGACACCTCTGGCCATATCAGGAACTGTCCATGAGCAGGACAGGCTTGCTATGGGGATTTACTCCTGCTCTGGACAGTTCCTGACATGGACAGAGATGTCAGCAGAGAGCACGTTACCCCTTAAATTCTTCAATTGAAGGTTATGGAACATCTACTTGATAGCACCCCTGCTTGCTGTAAGTGAAGGGGAACATTCTTGGAAATTCATGACTTAAAGGGGTACTCCAGCGCTAAGACATTGTATCCCCTATCCAAAGGATAGGGGATAAGATGCCTGATCGCGGGAATCCCGCCGCTGGGGACCCCCGTGATCTTGCACGCAGCACCCCATTAGAATCAGTCCCCGGAGCGCGTTCGCTCCGAGTCTGATGACTGGCGATCACGGGGACGGAGCATTGTGAAGTTACGGGCGGAGCGTGAGGTCACACGGGGCGGGTCGTGACGTCACAATGCTTGGATTTGATACCATGTTCACCAATCACTTGCCGCAGCGTAGACCATTGTCAGCTTGTAATTGGCTGAGTAGGTATTTCCACCTATTTCTTGTGTGTCGGGATGGGACCAGTAATGATTATCAGAACAACAGCGATTTAGGATCTTTGAGGTGATTTATTTATTTGCCCTTGTTTGTTTAGAAATAGGATAACAGTTTACTAACTTTCTTAGCTCATTCCCCTAGGTGGGACCTGTCGCCTCGCAGGCATTTGTGGGAACACATGTATTTGTGAATTATTGTGTTTTTATTTTTCAGTTTAATATAACACGGGGGGAAAAAAAGTATTTCTCAAACTGCGCTAAATGAAGGAGGACCCGATCGCTTGGACAGAGAATATTTTCAAATTTTTTTTTTTCCTTGTATTCAGTGACCCCCCAACCTACGATGGCCCCGACATACGATCATTTCCCCATATGATGGTCTCTCAGAGGCAGCATCAACATACGATGTTTTTATATGTCGGGGCCATCGCATAAACGGCTATCCGGCAGCGCAGACTGCTTCATCTGCCACCGGATAGCCGTTTACAGTGCTTCGTGTGGTCCGCTGACGATCACTTACCTGTCCTCGGGGCTCCGGCGCGTCCTCTTCAGGATCCCCTGCATCGTCGGCGCTCTCCATTGTTGTCATCACGTCGCTGCGCACGCCGTCCCGTCATCCAATAGGAGCGGCGTGCGTAACGACGTGATGACGGCGATGGACAGCAAGGATGAGGGGGAAGCAGAGGCCTTGCCGGAGAGTCGGGGACACCCCGGAGACGCGGCAACAGCGATGGATGGAGACATCCAGGGCAGCGGTGACGAGCGGTGACGGTCCGAAGTGGCGGGGACAGGTGATTATAACCTCCAATACCAGTGGTCTTCAACCTGCGGACCTCCAGATGTTGCAAAACTACAACTCCCAGCATGCCCGTTGGCTGTCCGGGCATGCAGGGTGTTGTAGTTTTGCAACATCTGGAGGTCCGCAGGTTGTAGACCACTGTCCTATACTTTACATTGCACGGATGCCTCAACATACGATGGTTTCAACAAACGATGGTCCATTTGGAACGGATTACCATCGTATGTTGAGGGACCACTGTACTTGTTTATGTGCCACTCACTGCTGCTTATCGTGGGACCTTTTCTCTCCAGAGTGGGATTGATTTTCTATGTGGCTTCTCCATAAACCTCTTTGTTTTTCAATTCCCTACATTATTATCCTATGAGGCGCCTGCCTGTTTTTTTTCTCCTCTTTGTAGTTTAATAATACTATAGCTATGCTTTTTTTTTTTTTTGGATTGTCTGTTGTTCAATATGTGAACACTAGGGGACATTAAAGGGGTTCTCCGGTGCTTACACATCTTATCCCCTATCCAAAGGATAGGGGATAAGACGCCTGATCGCGGGAGTCCCGCCGCTGGGGACGCCCGTGATCATGCACGCGGCACCCCGTTTGTAATCAGTCCCCAGAACGTGTTCGCTCTGGCTCTGATTACGGGCTACTACAGGGCCGGCGGCGTGTGACGTCACGCCTCAGCCCCCATGTGACATCACGCTCCGCCCCTCAATGCAAGCCTACGGGAGGGGGCGTGATAGCTGTCAGGCATCAGGCGATCAGGCATCTTATCCCCTATCTTTTGGATAGGAGATAAGATGTGTAAGCACCGGAGAACCCCTTTAAGGCAAAGCCTTTTTATATATATTCACACCTATATCCATAGTGGTATATCAGCATTAAAAAAAATCCACATACTTGGGAGTGGATTTGTCACTGTAGATTTGCATGTAAAAGCTCTGTGCAATTTCCACCGAAAATCTGCAGTGCACCTATCATGTGTGAAAATACCCACATTTTTTTTCCACAAGTACCAGCCCTATCTAAATAGAAGCCAAGGTATGGCCCATCTTTCCCCAGTGATCTGTTGTTCTCGCCAGGAGTATATACTGCAGTGGAAAAGAAGCATTACATGTCAGCTATTCATATAAATGTCCAACCATGTAATGCATAGACAAGCGGGTACATCAGCCCTGGTGCTTCTCTCTATTATGACTTAGGCTATGTTCACACAGTTAAAGGAGTACTCCGGGATAAGAAAACTTATATCCCCTATCCTAAGGATAGGGGATAAGTTTCAGATCTCGAGGGGGGTCCGACCACTGGGGTCCCCCGTGATCTCCTGTATGGGGTCCCAGCAGTCATGGCAAGGGGGCGTGTCTGACCACCGCATGACGCGGAAGCCGACACGCCCCCTCAATACATCTCTATGGGAGAGCCGGAGCGCTGCATTCCGCCTCTGCCATAGAAATGTATTGAGGGGGCATGTCGGACGCTGCGTTATGCGGTGGTCGAAACACACTATTTCGGCAAAGAGCCGAGGGCCCCAGACGGGAGATCGTGGGGGGCCCCAGTGGTCAGACCCCCTGCGATCTGAAACGTATCCCCTATCCTTAGGATAGGGGATACGTTTTCTTATCCTGGAGTACTCCTTTAAATATCTGCATGGGAAATCTCCGTGCGGACATTCCACTGACAGCGGAGCGCCGTCTCATAGACGACAATGTATTTCCATGCGGACTCCGCAGAAAGAATAGACATGGCCTTTTCTGCAGATGCCAGAATCTGAATTTCCGCACCTGAAACTTATGGCACGGAAATTCTGCCATGTGAAGAGTGCAGGAGAATCCCATTGAAATCAAGTGGAATGTGTGGAATTCCGCACAGAAATTTCATTGTGTGAACATGGCCTTATAGAGGATAGTCTGAAGAGAGGAACCAACTCTACGACCTCCAGATGCCACTGAGTGGTTGTCTTTACGAAACAATACTTTCCTATGGGACTGGGTCCGCAAAAAGAAGTGCACAAATACAATTATTGGGTCATTGTCAGTCTAACCCTGGACAGTAACAAGGTGGTACTATCTTTATCTGGCTACAGGTACCAAACATGAAATGACACTCAGTAGAGAAGGGGAAACTAACGAACTCAAGACTAGTGACGGTATAGACCTGTTCTAGGAAGAGGTTGGTCTTCACTGCACTGAAAACAGAACAAAATTGTCTGAAAGTTATGAGAATGTTAGGAACACTTAGAAAAATGCAAGATTGTATGGAAGTATTAAAGGGATTTAAAGGGGTACTCCGGCACTAAGACATCTTATCCCCTATCCAAAGGATAGGGGATAAAATGTCTGATCGCGGGGGTCCTAGCATGCAGCACCCACCTGTTAGCACTGCAGGAAGCAATGGAGGCTCCAAGTCTAATGCCTCCCGACCATGGGGACGGAGAAGCGTGAAACCACGACTCCGCCCCCGTGTGACGTCATGCCCCGCCCTGCCCCCTCAATGCAAGTCTATGGGAGGGGGCCTGACGGCCCCTCCCATAGACTTGCATTGAGACGGGACCCCCGCGATCAGACATCTTATCCCCTATCCTTTGGATAGGGTATAAGATGTCTTAGTGCCGGAGTACCCCCTTAAGTATATGGCCAGTCCCCTGCTTGGTGGGTTAGAATGGAGAGTTACTGCAAAATAATAGTGCAGCCATGTTTATATGGTAAAGCGCTGACACCACAGGCCACTATGTAACACTATGTTTACCCGGCAGCATGAATGTATGTACAGTGGTCCCTCAAGTTACAATATTAATTGGTCCCAGGACGACCATTGTATGTTGAAACCATTGTATGTTGAGACCAGAACGCTATGGAAACCTGGTAATTGGTTCTGAAGCCACCAAAATGTCATCCAAAAATAGGAAAAAGTGAGGATTAAAGAAAAATAAGTAGATAACTAATATAGATAAAGCAAATCCTTCCATATAACAGTAATAAAGATCTGCTGGGAGCTGTAATCACTGTCTATGTCAGTGTTTCCCAACCAGGGTGCCTCTAGCTATTGCAAAACTACAACTCCCAGCATGCCCGGACAGCCGCTGGCTGTCCGGGCATGCTGGGAGTTGTAGTTTTGCAACAGCTGGAGACACCCTGGTTGGGAAACAATGGTTTATGTAGAGGACAGGATCTTCTTCAGGGTCCTATACAGTACACACAGTGTCCCAAATGGAGCCGCCCTTACTTGGTGTCCAAAGGAGCAGCTAACCCTGGCACAGGTAAGAAGTAGTACAGAACTTGTAGTTCCTCCCTGTACTGTAGGGGGCACTACCAGACAGCCAGTCAGTGCATGCACTTCAGTAATACAGGTGATTTACCAGTAAAATGCCCATTCTGATTGGTCAGTTCCTCCAGTTGTGACGCAATTCACAGATCTGGACTGTCTGTAGTATTGTATGTTGAGTCTGGTTTCAAGTTACAATGGTCCAGAAAATACCATTGTATGTTGAAACTATTGTATGTTGAGGCCATTGTAAGTTGAGGGATCACTGTATATATGTTCTGGCGGCTGATTGGAGGGGGTCTTAGTGGTGTCACCCAAGTAATCCCCATCGCAAGAGCTACATAAGAGTCACATTAGCAACGTAAAGTAAGGCTTATAAAATTAACCTAAATACAGTTAAATAAATTGTTTGATTTGAAATCTGATCCAGATCGAAGTTAATAGGATTAAGGCTTTGTTCACACTTTCAGGTTTTTTTTAAATTGCAATTAATTAATACAAAGCCAGAAATGGGTGGTTTGGAAAGAAAAGAGATAATTCTTTCCTCTTATATGCTTCCTCTCTTTTTGATCTGTTCCTGGCTTTTTAATCATTACAATTAAAAACTTGAATGTGTGAACATGACCTAAAGGAAGAGGTGAAGGTGGGGACGTCCTGAAGTCCCGCAATACACAATTGTAGCCTGCACTTACATAATCTGGTTAACACCCTGATTAGTTCCAGAAAACATCCTATTATCCTGTAAATGAGGATCTACAAAGATAACAACAACTATAGCACAATAAAGACAACACCATGAACAATACCTTATACACTTAGGGGAAATTTGCCGCTTTGCGTTAGTGCAGGGAATGATAACGCTATGCAAAGTTTTTGGGAAAGCTGAGTTTTAAAAATAAATAAATAAACAAATAAAATAAAAATGTTTGCAATTTTGCCACTCAGCGCTGGAGCAGGGAATTAAAGGGGTACTCCGCCCCTGGCATCTTATCTCCTATCCAAAGGATAAGGGATTAGATGTCAGATTGCCGCGGTCCAGCTGCTGGGGACCCCGGGGATCGCTGCTGCGGCACCGCGCTATCATTACAGCACAGAGCGAGTTCGCTCTGTGCGTAATGATGGGCGATACAGGGGCCGGAGCAGCGTGACGTTATGGCTCCGCCCCTCATGACATCACGGCCCGTCCCCTTAATGCAAGTCTATGGCAGGGGGCGTGATGACCGCCACGCCCCCTCCCATAGACTTGTATTGACGGGGCGGGCCGTGACGTCACGAGGGGCGGAGCCGTGATGTCACGAGGGGCGGAGCCGTGACGTAACGATGCTCCGGCCCCTGTATTGCCCGTCATTACATGCAGTGCGATCTCGCTCTGCGCAGTAATGATAGCGGGGTGCCGCAGCAGCGATCCCCGGGGTCTGACATCTTATCCCCTATCCTTTGGATAGGGGATAAGATGTATAGGGGCAGAGTACCCCTTTAATAGATTTCCCCCTCCCCATTTATTGCACTGGGCCATCCTTTAGTTTAAATTTACACCAAAACGTTATCAAATATCACAAAGATGTCTGTTTGTTTAGATTTATCACAACATAGGACGTGTGATTACAATGGATATAAAGGATTGAGAAGTCTGTTTTCTATACAGCCAGTGAGTTCATAAAGGGGTACTCCGGAGGAAAACTTTTATTATTTTATTATTTTTTTTTTAATCAACTGGTGCCAGAAAGTTAAACAGATTGGTAAATTACTTCTATTAAAAAATCTTACTCCTTCCAGTATTTATTAGCTGCTGAATACTACAGAGCAAATTATTTTCTTTTTGGAACACAGAGCTCTCTCCTGACATCACGAGCACAGTGCTCTCTGCTGACATCTCCGTCCATTTTAGGAACTGTCCAGAGTAGGAGAAAATCCCCATAGAAAACATATGCTGCTCTGGACAGTTCCTAAAATGGACAGAGATGTCAGCAGAGAGCACTGTGGTCATGATGTCAGCAGAGAGCTCTGTGTTCCAAAAAGAAAATCATTTCCTCTGTAGTATTCAGCAGCTAATAAATACTGGAAGGATTAAGATTTTTTAATAGAAGTAATTTACAAATCTGCTTAACTTTCTGGCACCAGTAAATTTTTAAAAGAAAGTTTTCCACCGGAGTACCTCTTTAACCCCTTTCCTCCATCATGTATTGAATAGCCACCAGGTACTTAAAGGGGTACTCCGCTGCTCAGCGTTTGGAACAAACTGTTCCGAATGCTGGAGCCGGTGCCGGAGCTCGTGATGTCATAGCCCCCTCATGACGTCACGCCCCACCCCCTCAATGCAAGTCTATGGGAGGGGGCGTGACGGCTGTCACGCCCCCTCCCATAGACTTGCATTGAGGGGGCGGGGCTATGACGTCACAAGCTCCCGGCGCCAGCTCCATCGTTCGGAACAGTTTGTTCCAAACGCTGAGCAGCGGAGTACCCCTTTAAAGTGCAACTGTCATGGATATTGTACCCCCCCCCCCCCCCAGACTAATACCATGATAGCATAGATGATAACAATTGCTATGGAGCCATACCTTTTGACTGCTCTTTATCAGCCAAAAAATTGTTTTATGGTACGATCAGCAAGTCGGATAGGCGTGTGGCTTGGGGTTCGCAATGCCCTGCCTCTGCCACGCCTATTCCCTATAAGTGAGAGCCCCTGATTTTTATGATGTGTGGGCCGGCGTCAATCCACCGCGGCTTTACATAATATGTGCACCTTTCTAATATACAGTGGCCGTCCCGTACTCCTCTTATTTCTTCTCTGGGTTCAGGAGACGTGCTGCTTCTGCTTGCTTTCACTAGAGGCAGACAGCTCGCTCGTTCCCTGCGTCTAGCACTGCGCAGGCTCACAAAGCAGGTGGCAGACAACAGAAGTGAGCACCATCGTACCGGAGGCCTTCCGCCAATCTCGGTGCCTTTATTGTCCTGCCTTAGCCTTACCTTGTACCAGCTTTCTAATGCATTTCTGTTAAATATTCTTGGGTTTTGACCCTTTGGATTTCATTGTACTTTACAGATTGTATTGGGCTACAGCCCCCTGTATTGTCATACTACTCTTTTCTCATTTTTGTTCTTGAAAAAATCCTTAATAAATATCACAGTTTAAAAAAAAAATAAAAAAAATTAAAAAAAGAAGTGAGCGCCTAAGCAGAAGCAGCGCGTCTCAGGCATCCAGAGAAGAAAGAAGAGGAGTACGTGCACGGTATATAATAGTAATGAGCGGCATTGCCCATATTCGAATTTGCGATATTTCGCGAATATATAGATGAATATTCATCCTATATTGGTGAATTTAGTGTATTCGTTATATTCGCATATTCGCGTATTCGTGGAAGAAAACAGTGAGGCGGTGGGCAACTTTACTATTGGCTGCTAGGGATGTTGTTGATATCCTCTGACAAGTGTATTTGCATCATTTTAGTCTGCCCACAAGTGAAAAGAAGGAATCTGTGAATATTCACATATGTGGAAAAAAAGTGAATACTCGTAATTTCGAATTTATAGCGAATATATTCGCAATATTCGCGATTTTGCGAATTTGTGTTATTTGCGATAAAAATTGGAAATGCGAATATTTGCGCCCAACACTAGTATATCATAAAGGTGCACATATTATGTAAAGCCTCCGTGGATTCACGCCGGCCTGTATATCATAAAAATCAGGGCCGCGTGCATTGGGGACAACATGTCAGATTTACTATAAAGTGCACTGTGTAAACACCCCCCCTCCAAAAAAAATAATAAGTTGCAAAATAGCGTTTTATACCCCCCCCCCCCCCCAAAGTGATATTCTTTGGTTGCACCGTAGATTTTATGGTAGAATAAAAGGCATCATTACAAAGTACAATTGGTCGCATACAATTTTTTTTCGTATGTCTCTGTGGATGACAAAATAAGAGTTGTTTGCAAAATCAAAAATTGGCTGTGTCCACAAGGTCAAATTGAGCCTGGTCATGAAGGGGTTGTCCAGATTTTACCATTCCTTTTTGATATGATATCCTAAAAAAAAAGATGACTGTAGAGTGTCCTGCTGCTTGGCACTGGCAGCGCCATCACAGGGTAAATGAAGCATTTCAGGTCTCCCATTGCAATCGATACAGAGACTTGTCCGGTCCTCCTGTCCAGTCTTAATCTTTCCGTGATAACACATTTTGATGGTAAGTATAAGACATGATGTACATTGTGTACAGGGGCAAAAATCCTACAAAGCTACAGAGCATTGCCACCACCTCACTCATTCCTTCTACTGATCTGTGAGGGTCCCAAAGGTTGGACCTCCTTTCCCTACTTGTCGTTATGAAAAAAAAAAAACTTTCCTAGACGTCTAAAATTCACATTTTTACTATGATAACGTTTGTTACAAGATAGACTGAGGTTGATTTGTGTCAATAACACAGAACAGGTCTTATCTGGTGACATCTTACCACAGGTCAAAGATCATTTATTTGGAAACCATGTCCAGGACCTTCCAAGAACCAGAAAGAAACAAATTAAATAATGACTGCTGCACATTGATGACCTATTCATGGAAAAGTTTTGTTACAAATAAAAATTCTTAGAGGAAGATTTATTAAAACCCGTCCAGAGGAAAAGTTGCTGAGTTGCCCATAGCAACCAATCAGATCGCTGCTTTCATTTTGCAGAGGCCTTGTTAAAAATGAAAGAAGCGATCTGATTGGTTGCTATGGGCAACTCAGCAACTTTTCCTCTGGACAGGTTTTGATAAATCTCCCCCATAGTGTTTGTATGCGCCTCCTGCTATGACTGTAATATAGTAGCAGTTTTAGTATAGTTTCCATGACACATCGGCCTGGATTTACTAAAGCTGTCTAATTCATAGTCAGTATAAACTTAGACTAGACAGTGTTAGGCTAGGTTCACACTACGGAATTTCCGCCTGCAATTCCGCTTTGAAATTGCAGGCAGAAATTCCGCTTACTAAAATGTATAGTGTAGTGAATGGGTTTCCGTTCACAAATTCGCACTATAGAATTTGTGAAGCAGAATTTGTGAACAGAAAATCCGCTTGAAAATACTCGCGGAACACATTATAGTCTATTGGAGACTGCAGTGTCTGTGCGGTCCTAGCACCGACTAATTTAGTCAGTCCTGGTTGCACTCGGAATCTCCGGTCGGAAATTTTCTGCCCGGAGATTCCCCAGTGTAAACCTAGCCTTAGGGTCTATACACACTGCAGAATTTCCGCTTGCGAAATTCCGACTCAAATTAAAGCCCATAGACTTCTATGGGTTTCCGCACACCGATTCACACTGCTAAATGTCCGCTTGCGGAATTCCGCCTCAAATTAAAGCCCATAGACTTCTATGGGATTCCGCACTCCCATTCACATTTTTGAATTTCCGCTGGTGGATTTCCACAGTAGTGTGAATGGGAGTGCGGAATCCCATAGAAGTCTATGGGCTTTAATTTGAGGCAGAAATTCTGCCATGTGAATAGACCCTTAGGTTAGGTTCAGACTACGGAATCTCCGGGCAGAAAATTTCCGCCCGGAGATTCTGAGTTCCGCCTGCGCCGACTGAATAAGTCGGCGCTAGGACCGCGTGGACACTGCAGTCTCCCATAGACTGCAATGTGTTCCGCGGGGAATTCCACCTGAAGAAAGAGCAACGCCTTTCTTCAGGCGGAAATCTCTAAGCGGATTTACTAAGCGGATTTTCTGCTTCACAAATTCCGAAGTGTGAATTTGTGAACGGAAAACCATTCACTACACTAGACATTTTAGCAAGCAGAATTTCTGACGGAAATTTTACGACTGAATTTCTGTCGGAAATTCCGTAGTCTAAACCTAGCCTTACAATGCGCCAGATTTATCAAAATGTTAAATTTGGTGCAAACGTCACTAGAATTTGGTGCATTTTTGCCACCCCATGTTGTAGCTTAAGCCATGCTCCCTTTTGCCAAAACGCCAACTACCAAAAGTATTATGGGCACCATCTATAAACAGAGGTCTAGTCTGCATGGCAAAGAACAATCATTCCAAGAAAACAACAAAGCATCATGCAAAAAAAAGGAAAAACTGCACATTCCATAAATTGTCAGTCTTTTTATTTGGTGGAAATGTAAATGGTGACACTAAATGTACTTGTAAAATTTACACTTTAATGCAGGTTTTAAAAACACTGTACTAAATACACCCCAAACAAGAGTGTGGGTCCTGCCCAGTGAGTGATGTCCACACTTTTGTTATGGGGGTGTGGTTGGTATAATACATTTAATGTGTCCATATCCATTTACATGTCAACTGAATGAAGACTGGCAACAATTTACACAATGTGCAGTTGTTTCTGTGTTTTTTTGTTTTTTGTTTTTGTTTTGTTTTTTGCATGGTGCTTTGTTGTTTTCTTGGAATTACCCGTTTCCCCAAGCCACTCCCCTTTTCTTGGATATGGCAAAATAGGTTATCTAATACCCCACGCAAGTTATGAAAGACAATTGTGATTTTTTTTTTTTTTTTTGTAGAATTCCGGCACATTTCCAGTAGTAAATCCCATAGTGATAGACTGCCCCATTTGGCAAAGGTTTATAAAACAAGAGCGGTAACTGATGTATCATAGAAATACATATTTACTCATTTCTATCCTTGAAATGTATGCAATATTGATGTATGACAGATCGGACAATGAGTTTTATGCATGGGTTGTCACTAGAGATGAGCGAACTTACAGTAAATTTGATTCGTCACAAACTTCTCGGCTCGGCAGTTGATGACTTTTCCTGCATAAATTAGTTCAGCTTTCAGGTGCTTCCGTGGGCTGGAAAAGGTGGATACAGTCCTAGGAGACTCTTTCCTAGGACTGTATCCACCTTTTTCAGCCCACCTGAGCACCTGAAGGCTGAACTAATTTACGCAGGATAAGACATCAACTGCCGAGCCGAGAAGTTCGTGACGAATCGAATTTACTGTAAATTCGCTCATCTCTAATTTTAATCTTTGGATAACCTCTTCATGAAAAGATGTGACATGTAGTGTAGCAAGATGGGAGTGCACAAAAAAGTGACTTTATACCTAGTTGAAATTTCGTATGTAATGACAGTTCTATTTTTGCTACATTATAATTCCTCTGATAGATATAAAGTCTTAACGAGCTCTTATACTAGGATGTTACTTACACAATCCTACATGCCTGATGGTTTGCTAATGAGACTGCTCTTGACTTGTTATTGTCTTTTCTATATTTTTATTGTTTTGTCTTTTTCATATTTTTATTGTTTTGTATTCTACAAAAACCTGATGAAAACAATAAATAAAACAGTTATACAAAAAAAAAAAAGTGACTTTATTTCGAAACAAATGTAAAAGTTCTTAAAGGTATGTATGAAGTTACGTTGGGGTCATGCACTGATGCTGCTCCTATTGGTCTTGGTGGTCATTGGGATGTCAGTGACCAGACTGAGCTGTACAGTACAGTCCTCGTCAGATTTCATAGTGACTTGGCTAATTTTTCACGTTAGGGATGCCATACATACATGCATGGACCGGCACTGGCTCGTTGACTTGAGTTGAATGTAATTTACTAGTGATTACCTTTGGGTCATTTTCTGCACCTATATAAATGTTTTACGTATACTTGAAATCCCAGCACACCACGGTTTTGAGTCCAAGAAAAAAATTGTATATGTTTGGAAAATAACCTAAATGTAGTCACTAGTTGACTACATTCAGGCCATTAAATTGTTGCCCATGCCTTTCTATTCATGCGTATGTTGCTACCCCACAGTTTGTAGACATATACCTGTCACTATCAGCACAATCACGATGTGATCGAGCCCTCAACGACCAACAATGATGTAACTTTTATGGCCAACTTTGGGAAACAACAACTTTCCAAAAGTTTCTGTATATACAGTGAATCTATCTGCTGATTTGACAACAATGGCCTTATTTTACTAAGAGTGTTGAGTTTTTATTACTGTGGAATGTTTTTTCAGATTGCACCATTCCATTCTATTTACTATGGGGATTCATAGGTCGGGAAGGTTCTGACCAGCTTTTTCTTGGTGGAAATTTCCAGCCATTTGTTCACTGGATTTTCTGTAAATAGGTCGGGTTGTGAGAACAAGCCCCTTTATCGGGTGTACTGGGTTTGTAGGTTCATTGTGGCACAATGCGACAAAAATATGGTGCAAACTCATTTTGCGAGGCATTTTGGCGCCCAACCCAATAAAGGCAAATAAGCTTTCCAATAGTAAATCTGGGCCAATGTGTTTTGGTGAAAACATAGCAAGTTACATAGAAAATGGAGATGTCTCCCAAGAGTCTTATCACCAGTGTGTTTCCTTACCTCCAGCAGTGAAGAGATAAGCTGTATCTAGCTCTGTCTTCTTTGATTGCTCACCTGCCCACACAGTCATTTATATTCATAGAAGGTAGGGGCAGGACTGCAGTATAAGAGACAATGGCTGGGGGTCTTCAGGGATCATTTCCAGGTCCTATTTTCCATCACGCATTCCAAAAATCCCTTGCATCGCTTCACTAAGGAAAGGTAAGGGAAGTGTTCATGTGGCACTCCAGATATTGGACTAGCAATACTTAGGGTCTAATCAGACAGCAGAATTTCCGCTTGCGGAGTTCCGCCTCAAATTAAAGCCCATAGACTTCTATGGGATTCCGCACTCCCATTCACACTTCTGAATTTCTGCTTGCGGAATTCCGCTAGCGGAATTCCGCAAGCAGAAATTCAGAAGTGTGAATGGGAGTGCGGAATCCCATAGAAGTCTTTGGGCTTTAATTTGAGGCGGAACTCCGCAAGCGGAAATTCTGCCATGTGAATATAGACCCTTAGGCTGCATTTCCACTTGGCATTTTTTTTGGAAGACTCTCACTGCAATTCTTTAAACCAAAGTGTGTTCAAAAGGAAGGGGAAATATAAAGAAGGGACTTATACTTCTCCTTCCTCGTGGACCCACTTTTGGCAGTGGTAGTTTATCCCCCCAAAAAAATGCCAAGTGGAACCACAGCCATACTGAGATGTGACTGCTTTTAACAATTTTGTATGCACAGGTATCTCAACCAAGTGTCACTAATAGGTCATGGTTCCTTGATATTGAGAAGTCTACTTTCAAAGGTGCCTATAATTATTTTCGATCTTTTTTCCACTGTATCTTTTTTTGTCATATTGAAACTTTGGATCAACCTACTAAACACAGTTTTCCATAATTTTTTTTAGTTTTTGTTTTGGGTATAAATATATTTCAGTATTGTAATAAAATACAGAAATGATTGCATGTCATGACATATAGCACTGTAGATCCATGCGAAACTCTAAGAATGACGTTGACATACTTCTGTAGGCAAAAAATGCCCCTAGAAAGGTCTTAAAAATGTTGCTATACATCAATGTAAACTAACAGTTTTGTACATATTTGATCATTTTTATAAATGAATTTATTTATTTATTAGGACGATTATATAATAGTTTATCTTAATGAGTAATCTGTTTGCAAGATCAAGTCAGCTACAACCTCTTTGTTCTAGATATCACTTGGGGTCTCAGAAAACCCAACCCAATGACGTGTCTGAGGCTTTCTATAGTAGAGATATACTTTTTAGCCGGGGTTCACACAAAGTATCTAACTAAGTAAATGTTTTTAGCAAAAAGGAGAAATTGGTCCCAGTCAAAGAAAAAGGTGCAAATCTTTCCTAATAGTTTTTGTCAGCTTGATTTCTGGTTTTGGCTAAAAAAAAAAAAAAAATACTGTAAAAATGTATTTAATTAAAAATAATAAAAATTTTAAATAATAATATAAAGGAAACCTATCATCACTGTCATGCTGCCTCAACCACTAGTCATTGCGAAAGCCCCGATCTATCTTGATTGACAGATGTCTTCATATGAGCTGTATCAGTCAAGGCCAACAGATCTCTTAGAAAAGAATATTAACCACCCTGATGACTTGTCTTTCAGGCAGCATGAAAGTAATGACAGGCTCCTTATTAGGGTAGGGTCACATGTGCCTTATTTTGCTGCGTATTTTCTGCAGCTGATTTTACTACTTATCTTCAATGGGTGGGAAAAATATGCAGCAGCAAAAACGGCAAATGTGACCCTACCCCAAAAAAGAAAAAATACCAGCAGAGTACTGACCAGAATAGTACACGTGAACCCAGTCTAAATATTGCTTGAGTAGATTCGTACTCCGCTCACCACCTCACGGAATGGCTGCACCACCTGTGCACGGATGTGCCGCACCCGCCCACGGCCAGATACTGGTATAGAAAAGCGAAAGATTGTCCAGCACTCGGAATGCAGTCAAAAGTAGCTTTTCTTTATTGGAAATCTTCAGACAATGGTCACAACAGAGTAAAACGTCTGACGCGTTTCACACTTTCGTGCTTAATCGTAGACTAAGATTCGTCTACGATTAAGCACGAAAGTGCGAAACGCGTCAGATGTTTTACTCTGTTGTGACCATTGTCTGAAGATTTCCAATAAAGAAAAGCTACTTTTAACTGCATCCCGAGTGCTGGACAATCTTTCGCTTTTCTATACCAGTCTAAATATGCAAAATAAAAAAAAAAATAAAAAATGCATTAACAGTTAAGAAAATCATGCTACCATGTATTCTGTACTCAAAGAAGATATAAACCGGTACTAATCAGTAAAAAAAAAAATTGTACATATTTTTTTGTTTCAAATTGTTTATTTAACATATTCTCATCTTTATAAAATTCTGGTTAAATTAAAGATATATATGTAAATGTTGATGAGATAAAGTTTATTAAATTGATAATTACAAGACATTTTCATCCCGTTTACAGATTCAGCGCCCCTAGGTATACTCTTCGGGAGTATGGACCAAGGAAAGTGGGGAAAGACTGTCATAGTTCTGGTGCTGGTGTATTACTTAACAGAAAGTGAAACTGCAGGTGTCTACCATCTTTGTGGCATCCACCTTGTGGACGCACTATTGCTGGTTTGCGAGGGAAAAGGAATTTATTACAGAAACTTTAAAGGTAAAAAAAAAAGAAAGAAAAAAAAAAAAGATGACAAATGGTACATTCTTGAATTTGTTTAGCATATACCGTAATATATTGGACCACCAGAGGAAATAATTCTGAAGGGCCACCCTATATCAGTAGTAATATGTTCTTCAAATAGGCTCTGTTGTGTTGGGACCCCACTAATGTGCTGATGTTCCTCTAGTATTCTGTGATGTGACAGTCCAACCCTGAAAGGATTCCTCAGTCATATGACTCTCAAATAATCATAGGTGTGTCCTAAATAAGCACATTTCTCTAATCTCCATTTACAGTAGGTAACCAAGTTACAGATTTATAGAGAGTCCTGTAGACTTGTCCTGTAGAGGGCTGAATGGAAATAAACAATAGCTTATACAATTAGGATTTGTGCATAAGAGTACCGTATTTTTCGCCGTATAAGACGCACTTTTTCTTCCCCAAAACTGGGGGGGAAAAGTTGGTGCATCTTATACGGCGAATACACCCCATCAACGGCCGGGACCCGCGGCTAATACAGGACATCACCGATCGCGGTAATGCCCTGTATTAACCCTTCAGACGCGGCGATCAAAGCTGACCGCCACGTTTGAAGGGAAAGTGACACTAACCCGGCTGTTCAGTCGGCTGTTCGGGACCGCCGCGGTGAAATCGCGGCGTCCCGAACAGCTTACAGGACACCGGGAGGGACCTTACCTGCCTCCTCGGTGTCTGCTCCGTGCCGGGATCCCCTGCATGGCCGGTGCTCTACTTCAACGTCATCACGTCGTCGCGCACGCCATCCCGTCATCCAATAGGAGTGGCGTGCATAGTGACGTGATGACGGCGACTGAGAGCGTGGATCCCGGGGAAGAAGACATCCGGAGCGTCTGGGAACACCACGGGGACGCAGCGACAGCGATGGAGCGACATCCAGGGCAGCGGTGACGAGCGGTGACGGGTCCGGAGCGGCGGGGACACTTGAGTATTAACTCCTATACCAGTGGTCTTCAACCTGCGGACCTCCAGATGTTGCAAAACTACAACTCCCAGCATGCCCGGACAGCCAGCAGCTGTCCGGGCATGCTGGGAGTTGTAGTTTTGCAACATCTGGAGGTCCGCAGGTTGAAGATCACTGTTGGGTTCAGAATCTTTTTTTTTCTAGATTTTGCACCTTTAAAATTGGGTGCGTCTTATATGCCGGTGCGCCTTGTAGGGCGAAAAATACGGTAAATTAAATTCTGCCCCTCAATGTTAGACGCCATTTCTCTATTTTGGGTTTATATAAGTAAAAGATCTGAGTAACTGAGTCATTGTTTGATTGAGTTGGTGATCAGCTGATATGGAAATAACTTCCATTCAAAATGTTATGATGTTTTTAGAATATTTTCATACAAAGATACAACATTTTATGCTTAAAACATTACTATAAATATACATTTTTTATCTGCTTGCTAAAGTGCTCTGCAGTATCGTTCCTCACCCCCGTCTCGGCACTTAGCCCCTTGGATCGCAGTTGGCAGCTCCATCGACTATACTGGAGCTGTTTTCTTATAATAATAGTAACGCTTTAAACTCTCTATTTTTAGTAAACCCTTGTGCCACCCAATCTAAGAAAACACTATTTATGATGCAAAATATGAGACAAAATCTAAAACAGGTTTTAATTTTCCTAAGTTTCTTGCCAATTACTTAATTTTTTAAAATGGACCTAAAAAACCTGCACCTCCCCCCCCCCTCCTTACAACCAAGGGCTACAAGTGCTGGTAGTGTCTGTTAATAGATTCTGTTAGACAATCATGTCAATATGGGTATCACTATTGGTAAATCTACCCCATTAAACCAAAATGTATTATCATAGTGGGCAGTTTTAGTAGTGAAGTTTCCAGAAGGTGCAGTTGGCTATCACTTTGATGATGCCTGGGTGGAAAGGAGGAGAAAAAAACAATGGGACGCTCCATGTGTGGTATTTTATGGAAAAATGAAAATGAAAATACCCGCCACCAACACCTAAGGAGGCGTACTGACCTTGAGTCGATAGTACACAATGGTGGTGAGAAGGAATGGCGACAGTCTGCTGCTCTCACCCCTTATTATTCCGTCTTCCCGAGGGGGACGGACAAGAATGCAAAGTAGAAGGAGTAAAAATGGGGGGTATTTTGAGAGCGCTTGCCCGCAGGAACTCCAGCTAGGACTACACAAATTTGTGATTGTGGACCTGAGGAAGGGGCCAGCGAGTGCCGAAACGCGTTGTCCTGTTTTTACTTCTTGACTTCTTTTTTCAATAAAAGTTAGTTCTGCATAAGTGCTGGCTCATACCGTTTCTTGACTTTGACTATCACCATCTGACAGTAGCGCTCTCAAAATACCCCCCATTTTTACTCCTCCTACTTTACTTTGATGATGCCTGTAATCTCAATCAATGGATCTCGTGTACTCCCATTGTCTATAAATTGAGGTTGTCACACACTGAATGCCTGTGTCGCATTGTCAAGTGTTTGCTCCTCAATTTTATTTTTTTCCCCACCCTCTTCCGTGGGTAGGATGGGGTATAAGGTTAGTGCGGTCTAATGTCATTGTAAAAAACTCACTGAAAATAGAGGCTGTGGTCATACCATGTAAAATTGAAAATGAAAATTATTTTCTTTATGTAGAATACTACGTAACATCTACTAATGTATCTCTGTAGGTCCAGTTCACAGTCAATCACATCGGTTTGTAGAACGAAACAAGAAGAAGTTTGGAATAGTAGAGAAGTGTTGCCATCAATCTTGTACACTCTATGACCTCCAAACCTACTGCAAGACTTGAGAGCACTTTGGAAGGACTACCACATGAAATGATGGTGGAATGGACTATGTCTATAACAAACACACTGACACTGGCAAATAAAGGAGTTCAGGACAGGAAAGGCTGAGTGTGATGTGGTTTTATATCCCCACCTGCGTGGAGACCTTGTTTGTCCACTTGATGAAATGTTAAACAATGGAATGAGTAATTTCCTGAAAGTCAAGTTGTAAGGCAGCCATAGACACAGAGAGTATCTCCTTATCTGAAAGATTACTCTAGTGCCTCACATTTAGACTTATGTCTTTATAGAATTCACATATATATATATATATTCCATGTTTACCCTGTTAGTCTCATTTGTAAAAATTCTCGACATGTCGTCCAGAAAGTTTAGATCTCACCAGGGAAAGTTTAGATCTCACCAGTTTTGATCGTCAGCAATAGCCGGCTGTAGTGCCTGGCAGTGTTCTTCACTCGATGGTCATCCAATCGTACTCTTTTATTCCACAGACTAATGCAGTGAAAGTCAAATTTGATTGACAGCTGAGGAATGAACCACGCGCTGTTAGACACTTCAGCCGGCTAATGCTCACGATTGTAGCGCCCTGAACTTTTCACATCTCTAGACAAGTGACACTAACACTTTAAGGGGCTGTCCACATGATTTACAAAAAGGGTTCTACCAAGATTACAAGAGGAGAGAGAAGTTTCTGATTGGTGAGGTTCTGATCATTACGACCCCCTCAATCACAAGAATGGGGATCCCAAGTGGAGGTCAAGTATGGGCCATACTGCTCCCATGAAACAATGTCACTGCCAAACTAAGCCAAGCTCTGTATTCAGCTATCTTCAGCAGTCCCATAGAGTTTGAGTGAAGCAGCAGAGTCCATACTACCTCCCCTCCATTCAATCAGGGGTATTTGGGACCCTCATTCTCGTGATTAAGTAGAGGTCCCATCTCCTTTTTAAAGCATATGGATTTTATAGTGGGTGAACCCCACTTGTAATCCTTTAATATTTTGTAGAGTGGACAGTGCAGAGGGAAAGTGATGTCGTTGCCTATAGCAACCATTCAGATCGCTTCTTTAATTTTAAAAAAGCCCTCTGAAAAATAAGAAGCAATCTGACTGGTTGCTATGGGAAACTGCTTTACTTTTTCCTATGCACTGGTTTAGAAACATCTTACTTATTATGTTACTAGAATGAAGCATTTTTTATCAATGAGTAAAGGACAAAAATGATAGATCTCAGCTTGAACAAAGCAGTCATGGGCACTTCAAGTAATGGTCTCCACAGATCCCCTTGTGTTCGTGATGCCAGGGTGTGGTTTAGCCTTAACAACCCGAAGGTATAGCGCTGGATCCTGGGCTAGGCAATGAAGACACTGATGCCAAGTTACGGACAACGGTAGCTTTACTGAGGGTAGACAGTTGTTACAGTCTATGGATAGACAACAGACTTGACTTGACTGACAGGGCTGTGACTTTAGCTTACTGTGCATCTGACTTGAGACTGCAGGACTTGATTTGAGGCTGCAGGATTTGACTTGAGGCTGCAGGACTTAAGGTCTCCAATGTTCTGGACACACACACTAAGATGACTTGAATGCACTGGACCTCAGGAACAAGAGAGAGAAGCTAGCTCCACCGAGGGTTTATAAGGGGGAGACTAGCAGGGAGCCCATAGGTCACCTTTGGTCACTGGTACCTCCTGGGTAACAATCACATTGGTACATTTATTAAAGTCATAAAACAAAATAAATGCATAACATATATTTACAAGGAGGAAAACAACTGCAGGGGGCCCTGGGGACACTAAGGGACACTGCCTGAAAGGGCAGGAGAGTACGTGGAAACACCATCCAGTACTGGGCCACCACAAACTCCCACTCTCAATTAAAGTCGCCCTCGGCGCCCAGTCCTGGAGGGTAGAGGACAGAAGTGCCTATGGGGGCCAATGACAGTTCCTGGAGCATTTTTGTGCAATGTCCTTTCCAGGTCTGGGAAACACAGCAATGAGTCCATATGCGCTCTAAACAGGTGTGGAGATCTTTGACCTTGTAATCTCCTTCATGACATTTTCCTAACAATTGGACCAAACATTTCAGATTGGGCTGCCTGAGGTTATCTTCCCAATGCCTTGGCTACTGGGGTCCCTTAGTTTGATACACTTCCCCCCAGAACACTATACATAGATTCTAGATTAAAGGTCACATTCACGTTTGAGTACCTCTGTCACTACATGTGTGTTGTGAGGCGATCAAGAATACCTTCTGGCCAGTAAAGTATCCTGTACACTGGGACTGGAAAAACATTCACACTATAGACATGGGCGGACTGGAAAATGTGCAAAGCTACAGTAAGAAAAGAAAAGAAAACACGGAGCGCCTCATAGGGTATTAACCTTTATTACATTAGAGATAAAAACGTATATATTCACAGGGTGCTCACCTGCATAGGTTGTGGATTAGCCACAACACTAGTATATGCCAATCAATCCCTCTCCGGGGAGAATGCCAGGGATATGCAGCAACGAGAAGATGATCGAGTAAGGTGCCACATGTAACCACGCGTCGTATATAGGCAAGAGTTCAGTACAAAAACATACTCCAATTGCGCAAAAAATCCCTTAAGTGCTAAAGATGCACCAGTCAGCCAAATGTACTAAAGAGTTGAATTTATTCGTCCATAACAAGTGCTTTCGGAATTCAAATGACTCCTTCATCAGGTTCAAGGACTATGACAAACAGTATTGTGACCACCCATACTGTTTGTCATAGTCCTTGAACCTGATGAAGGAGTCATTTGGATTCCGAAAGCACTTGTTATGGACGAATAAATTCAACTCTTTAGTACATTTGGCTGACTGGTGCATCTTTAGTACTTAAGGGATTTTTTGCGCAATTGGAGTATGTTTTTGTACTGAACAGCCCTATCTGGACATGTTGACTGACTCATATACACATTACTGACTAAATTAATGACAGTGTACCTACTATATTGGACTATGTGTGACACTTAACTTTTATTTGAATGAGAGTTAATCCCTGTACCTTGCTGGGGGTAAGGACACTGTACACTTTAACCATTTCTGTGCAAACATATTATACACATTTTATTACAGTATACTATCACAAATTGTTACTGGTGCAAAAATTATAGACAAAATATATTACTTTGGTGATATATACAAATTTTCACTGTACCGCTCTACAGTCCAGGTACATTTTGGAGTTCTCAGTAAAGGTTCATGGCTGAAAAACCGGACAGGAACACTTACGCATGTGGTTACAGGTAGACTTCTTGACAAATTCGTCAGGCACTTTTCTTAAACGTTGCAAAACCTAAAACAACAAAGATTTCTGTACACAGTCTCAGGACTTAATAGTAATAATTCTTCAAATACTGTGGCCTGGCAACTTTCCATTCCAACCTTGATGGTCACCTTGCTTTCTAGGCTGGGACATGTACCTAGGCCCACAAGACTGTGCCCCCTCCATGAGGCTGACATGCGTATACCACGACACATGGGACAAACTGGATTCAGTGATGGTTGGGCTCACGGTGACCACCACTTGAACAGCAGCAGCTTGCGCCACTGGGGGATCACGTGTAGGTGTCTGTTGGGCCGGCCAAACCTCCTCCTCACCAACAGGCACTTTAGTTGGTGCCTGTTGGTTAGGCCAAACCTCCTCGTCCATAGGAGTAGGCCTGGGCACATCTGTAGAGGATCCTTGACGCAGATACTTGGGGTCCATAGCAGGTGTCTCAGGATACCATTCTTCTTGAACGACTTTCCCCTTGAGGCTTGGTGGTAGGATACCAAATGGATCTTAATCCCAATCTTCAGAGGGGAAATAGGCGAAGGGGATTTGCGTAGGATTCTTGGGTCTGGTGACAGCTGCTGCCCATTCCCTACAGGCTCTGTCCAGGGATGTATTCTACAATCTCCCTGCTCTCTAGGGAGTGTAGAGGTGTAGGGAGGTAGTCTCTCTTCACCGCTCTCCTGTTGACCAGAATAGTACCACTGTGGTGGCAGTCCATTAATGTGCCATACCCCCTCACTCTGTCAAACTTGACGACTGTAGTTTTTCCCCTTTCTAGGGGTGGCTCCCACCTCTCGGGGTTGTTTTAGCTTCCTGATATATAGTTCCTCGAGGCTCTAGGTGTCCTGTTGCTGAATGTGATGCATATGTACCCAGTTGTCCACATAATAAAAAGGTGAGCAAAACGCAACAGTATTATGTATGTATGTATGTATGTATGGGAGCTCTTTTGGAATTTCGTTCTTAAGATTTAAAGTTGGACTTTTTTTTTAACATTTCTACTCCATTAAAGGGGTATTCCGGTCAAAGACATCTTATCTCCTATGGATAGGGGATAGGGGAAAAGATGTCTGATCGCGGGGGGCCGCCCCTGAGACCCCCCGCGATCTCTGTGCAGCATCCGCATTCTCTGTTTCCAGGACTGGAGATGTGAAGTCACGCCACGCCCCCCCCATAGACATGAATGGAGGGGGCATGATGTAATGTCACGAGGGGGCATGGCGTGATGTCACATCTCCAGTCCTGGAAACACAGAGGTTTTTTCTTCCTTCAGGCTTTCTTTGCATTTAAGGGAAAAAATATGGTGGAATTTATACTTGTCTTTAGAGCACACAGTTGGCGCTGTGCAGTGTTTGGGCTCTTTTTCGTTTACATATTTTTTACGTGTGTACGGACCAGGTTAAGGTTGCACTGTTAAGGCTAGTCTTTTGCAGTGGTATTGAAGTTATGAACCGTGACTTTTCAAAAATGCAAACACTTCCAAAAAGTCAGAAGAATACACCAGCCCAGACATGGCTTAGCTTTTTGGTGTGTGAGAAAAAGTGAATTTTCAGGAAATGTGTACAAAATTTAGCAGCACACAGAATAAATGAAAAATTCCCCTTATAATTTATTAGACCAGGACACCTTCTTCCATTGTTCCGTAATCCAGTTCTGATACTCCTATGCCCTATGTAGGTACATTCGACTGTGGAAATGGGTCTGTATGGGCTCCCTGACCAGTCTGCGGCTACACAGCACCATACACAGTAAGTTGTGATACCCGGTGTGTTCTGACTCTTTTCTATCTTAGCCAGCAGGGGCTCTTTTAGCAATTTCTTCTTTAGTAGCCTTCAGTCCCCACTTGGGTACTCATGGCCCTGCCACTGGATCACTAGTTGTCTTTACTTAGGCCACTTTTGGTAGGCACTATGGAATAAAGCTCAAGACCTGCTGTTTTGCTCTGACCCAATCTTCTGGCCATCACCGTTCGTCCCTTTATCAAGGCCTCTCAGATCCTTACTCTCGTCCATTGTTCCTGATTCCATCTCAACTTCCAGAACTGACTGGTCACTTGCAACCTTATATATATCCCACCTCTTGACAGTCGCCATTGTCAGAAGATACTCACTTTGTATAAATGTTTTTTGGCTCATTGGCTATTTCAAACACAACCTCTGGGAGCTCTTAATTTTGGAGACCACCTTAGGACTTGTTCACACGGCTGTTATGCTCCAGCAAAGGAAGCTCCGTTGGTCAGTTCGTTGGGAGGACGCTCAACTCCTGTGAAATATTTGTGGTGACCCATGGTGTATGGCGGGACCACGCGGTGTAGGTAGCGGGGCCAGATGGTATTAAACCATAGGGCAAGATATTGTTAACCCCTAGTTTTCGTGACGCCAGAATGTGGTTGTATGGTGTAGGGGACCGCCGACAACCAACTCAAAACGGCATATAGTAAATGAGAGTCCAAAGCAGGTTTTGATGCAACTGGAGCCAACTTCCACATAGGTGATCGGGACAAAGGGAAACTCTCAGGCTTGCTTGGACTTGTAGTTGCAATAATAATGATGCAGGCCACTGTACTACTGTTATGACTTGGTAGGGACAGTACAGACTTGACTTGTACAGGACTTGTGCTTGCTTTAATGTCCAGGAATCAAGAGCGCGAATGTGGAGACTGCAGCCTCTTATATATCAGGGAGCTGGACTAAAGCCCATTGGTAGCTGGTTGCCTGTGGTTACCTGTGCCTCTGGAACTCTGGGTTTATCATGTGATCACACATCACATGACCTTAGGAAGGTCCTATACAGTGTAAACGTCCTAACAACCTTAATATATTACTTACATTCACTGTGCAATACATACAATAGATGAACCTACTTAATATACAAGACAATACTATATAATGACTTAGGGGGGACCCTGCAGGAGAGCCCTGTGGACTTGAGGGACTCTACCTGAGGGGACTTTAGGACTCCACATATTTCTGCTCAACACCTGTAAAATATCAGACACTCGATGGACCCCATTCAAGTCAATGGGATCCTTTGGGACCAAATGGGATCTTTCGGGACCCTATAGTGTCATTTGTGCTCCAACCTGTTCTGGGTCCGTTTGGCGCCAAAATAAAAAAAGCTGAGCTGTCTCATAATGGCCATGTGAACTTAGCCTTAGGCTCCCCTGCTATTACCCAGCCATTAGAAAATATCCAGAATATTTCAAATGTTTTCATGTCTAGTTCCACACAATCCCTGTTTGGTGCAGTCTAGGTTGTTGCTATGTCAAAACGTAATCTTCCCTCTAACCCCCTCTCTTCTCCGGTGGTCAAGTGGCTGTCATTGGAGGACCCGCTTCCAAAACAAGTGCTTGTTTACCTAGGGGGTGCTGTGTAACCAGATGGAACTTGTTTGGCCAATTTATTGTGTGAACTGCTAGCCCTGAGCCTTAAAGTCAATAGAAAGGGAAAGGAAATACAGCCTCATTCCATCGGCGCTGATACGATGTCATTACTCAGGCCTGTACTCAAACAAACAGGTGCAGTATACTTATCCTCCCAGGTCTTCTATAGCAAAGAAGTGCAAAAACAACCCAAAAACCTGAGCTTCTTCACACAGGGGTTTATATTGGCATTTGTTTATGCACCAATTTTCCTAAAATCACGTCACATTTTGGAAAAATCGCTGCAATAAACATTATGTGGGAGATTTATCAAAACCTGAGCCCAGTTGCCCATAGCAACCAATCATATAGCTTCTTTCATTTTTGAAAGGCCTCTGAAAAATGAAAGCAGCGATCTGATTGGTTGCTATGGGCAACTCAACAACTTTTCTTCTGGGCAGTTTTGATAAATCTCCCCCCTTGCCTGTGAAGGAGGTCATTTTGGACAGCAATGCTATAAGGCTAAGTTTCTACTTGGTTTTTTTTGGGGGGGGGGGGGGGGGGGGGGGGGGAAACGCCAAGAAAAACACCAATTCTGCTGCATGGCGTTTTTTGGGCCAGATCAATGTAAATCAATGAGAAATCAATGAGAAATCGCAAAATTCTTATTCCACTTGGCATTTGGGAAACGCCAAGAAAAACGCCAATTCTGCTGCATGGAGTTTTTTGGGCCAAATCAATGTAAATCAATGAGAAATCAATGAGAAATTGCTAAATTCTTATTCCACTTGGCATTTTTCACTTTGGCGCTTTATTTTATTTTAATCCTTTTGGCGTTTTTTCACTCTTTTTTCACGTTTTTCAGATCCTTGGCTGTTTTCCAAAATCGCAGCATGTTGAGCCACTAGCGTTTTTTGAGTCAAAATCGTGGTGTTTTTCTCCCATAGAAGTCTATGGGAGTGAAATAACGCCAAGAGAAACGATATGTGGGTTTTAACTTTGGCTTTTTTCAGGTGGTTTTTATTCTTTTTTGGACTTTAGCGATCCAAAAAAGTGATGGAGATACCTTTTTTTTTTAAATAAATCTTCATAAAAAGATACAGTAGTGAAGGAAAAAATTGTATCTAACGAAATTTATCTTTTTTTATTACAACATTGTTTTTCATTTTTAAATAGGGATCAATTTATGTGGGCGGGCAGGGACCTAAAAATATAGCCGCCAATAATAAAAATGTAGTGTGTGTATGGTTTTCAAATTTTTTTCTTTTTTTTTTCCCATTTTTTTTTTTTAGGTAGCAACCACACTGGAGAGATTTTGATAAATCTCCCCCCGCCCCCCAAATCTCTAATGCATTTGTTTCCTAAACAGGGTTCCCCTAGCTATTGCAAAACTACAACTCCCAGCATGCCCGGACAGCCGTTGGCTGTCCGGGCATGCTGGGTGTTGTTGTTTTGCAACAGCTGGAGGAACACTGGTTGGGAAACACTGCTCTGCTACATCTCATGAAAGATGTATGATATGCATATTATGTCGGCGCCCGCAGTCTCTGGAAAATCTCCATACGGACATACCGACATGTGAACATGGCCTAAGAAGTATAACTTTGCCACGGTGTAAAACAAAAATTAAATTTGTAACATTTAATTCATCATCGATACGAGAGAGTCCATCTGATCAGACTACGGTTATTCTCACACAATAGGAAAATGTGCAGAAAATCTGCCCGAAAAACACTAGAGGACATTTCGCACATGTGAAGAGTCCGGCAGGTGCTATGACAGCTTGGAAATGTGCGGTCTCATAGACGGCAATGCATTTCCAAGTGAAATCCGCAAAAAGAATAGACAATTTTTTTTCTTTTTGTGGATACCGGAATCGGAAACATCTGCTGTCGAAATTCCACAGTGGTGGCAGGTAGAGATGAGCGAACTTACAGTAAATTCGATTCGTCACGAACTTCTCGGCTCGGCAGTTGATGACTTATCCTGCGTAAATTAATTCAGCCTTCAGGTGCTCCGGTGGGCTGGAAAAGGTGGATACATTCCTAGGAAAGAGTCTCCTAGGACTGTATCCACCTTTTCCAGCCCACCGGAAAGCTGAACTAATTTATGCAGGAAAAGTCATCAACTGCCGAGCCGAGAAGTTTGTGACAAATCCAATTTACTGTAAATTCGCTCATCTCTAGTGGCAGGGCGTGTGGTGCAGGGCAGATGTTGTTACCCTAGGGGCAGATGCCATTAACCCCTTGTATTTGTGATGCCAGGACGTGGTTTAGTCTATAACCACCAGAAGATATACCGCTAGATCCTGGGCTAGGCACGGGGGTGACAATAAAGACTCCGAAGCTAAGTTAAGGACAACGGTAGCTTTACTGAGGGTAGACTGATGGTAAAGTCTATACAGTTCAGCCAGGGCCCAAGGAGGTGACCAGTGACGCAGAGACCTTGCTGGGACTTGAAATAGGACTGGACAATTGAATGCAGACCGCGCTGGCATGACAGATGACAGGGACTGACTTGACTTGACTCATAAAGCTGTGACGTTAGCTTACTTGACTTGATGGTGGCTGCAGGACTTTGAGGTCTCCAACACACTGGATACACACACTAGGCGACTGCACTGGACCTCAGTTTAGCAGAAGAGCAGAGCTCAAAGAGAAAGAAGCTCCACCCAGGGCTTATATGGGGGAGACTAGCAGGAAGCCCATAGATCACTCTTGGGGTCAGCTGGTCACTGGTACCTCCTGGGTAACAATCACATGACATATCACATGGTATAACTTTTAAAGCAACATTACATTTTATAACACTTTACATGGTAAAACATATTTACAATGGGGAAACAAGTTCAAGGGGGCCTCAGGGACACTGAAGGAGGCTACCTGACAGGACAGCAGGAGCATGGGGTAAAACCTCCCGTACTGGGCCACCGCACCACAATGTCCACAGTGCAGCAACATTTCATAGAAATCAATGTCCATGCGGAATATTCTGGTGCAAAAAAACATCTGACCCATTGCAGACACCATGCCCTAGTACCCCTATAAGAAATAGATACTGAGCTCAATAATTGACAGCGATCCAATACAATGATGCCAGCACAATGGGGGGTATGTATCAATAATGGTGTTGCAATGGGTCAGATGGTGTTGTGTGATTTTATGTATGTTTTTTTGTGTCAAATGGAGCATAGTTGCGTCAAAATTATCAAATGTAAACAAAACATTTGTAACACACTATGATAGGTCAGTGTTTGAATGTTCAACCTTCTATTGTTTTTTTGTCAATTATATTTTTATTGATTAAAACATGAATACAAACAAACCTCGTCAGAGGTCAAGCAATACAAACAAAGGTTTTCACACCACGTTCTATTGTTGTAGCTACTTTCTCTGTCATTTTTTTCTTGGTGTAAATTTGCGACTTAACGAGCATGATTGCGCCCAAAATTGCACCAAAAAACAAAAAGTCACAATTTCACACCAAGGCATAATATCAACTGATATCACGACTTACACTGTCAAATCAGTGATAATGTTCTAAACAATTTGGTGCAACTGATTGTGGCAAAAAGTAACATATAAAGAAAATTGCGACAAATCACAGTAAAAAAAAAAAAAAACAGTGTCAAATCCTTCATACATACCCCCCAATGTTCATATGAGGCCATGGTCAGACAGTGGAATTTCCGTGTAGAATTTCGTGTTAGAATTCTGTTTGAAATTCTGCCAAAATTGACTGCCTATAGACTTTAATGGGATTCTCTTGTTCCATGGACACAGTGGAATTTCCAGGACGGAAATTCCCCAATTTCGCAAAATTAAAAAAACAGTCTTTAATTTTGTGTAATTTCATGGCAGCATCCTATTGAGGTCATTGGGGTTTTGAAGTTTAGCAGAATTCTGTGTTTTTTTCTTCTTCAGCCTTTAAGCCCATTATGCCAAGTTATACTGCTGTGGAATACACATATACCTTTGTGCGCCACTTTATCCCATTTTCATGCACTGAACCCATACCAGGAATTGCTGTAGTGCAAGTCTTTTAGGTAGCAGAATCTGAAAACAATAGGACTCTGCTGCCACTGAAAACAATAGGACTCTGCTGCAATGGAATTTCTGAGTGGAATTTTTCAGATGGATTCCACTCAGAAATTCCGCTCTTTGAACATTGACTAAGGCCATATTCACATGGCGGAACTTCTGAGTGGAATCCGTCTGAAAATTCAGAAGTTTTGCAAAATTTACAGCACATTGAACTGAATAGGAATTGGCTGTCACAGTCACACAGTAGAATTTCCGCTGTGAAAATTCAGCAGCGGAAATTCTGCTTTATGGATTCTGCAAAAAACACTGAACCTGTCAATAGTTTTGTGGAATTCTGTCCGGAATCCTAATAAAGTCAATGGGGCCTTAAATTTCGGCAGAATTGTGTGTTTTGAGCACACAGAAATTCTGCTGACATTCCACTCAATTTCCGCAAAACTGCCAAAATCCTGCAGCAAGCTTTCTGCGGAATAGAAGAATTTCTGACGTGTGTACACGGCCGTAGGCTATGTTCACACGGCAGAATTTCCGTGTGGAATTCTGCATTGTGATTCCGCATGGAGATTCCACAGCAGCAGAGTGCCATTGAATTCAATTGGATTGTGCTGCACTGTTCACATAGCAGAATTTTCGCGCCGGAGCGGTCCTAGCACTGGCATGTCATGTCGGCGCTCCGCATTCAGGGGCAATGTCCGCACAGAGATTTTTCGTGCTGACATTGCTGTGTGAACATAGCCTTAGAGTTCTTAGAAAAGGTGCTCCAGAATCATTTCATGAAGGGAATACAAGCATTTACTAAGACAGAAGAGCTGACACATCCATTAAATCACGGTTATATGTGCATTTTGGATCTCATTGGTCTCTTGTTTTGTAATACATAATATCGGATGACACCAATGAACATCAGATTTAAAGGGGTACTCCGGTGAAAACCTCTTTTCTTTTAAATCAACTGGTGGCAGAAAGTTAAATATATTTGTAAATTACTTCTATTAAAAAAATCTTAATCCTTCCTGTACTTATTAGCTGCTGAATACTACAGAGGAAATTATTTTCTTTTTGGATTGCTCTCTGATGACCTCATGAGCACAGTTCTCTCTGCTGACGTTATTATAATAATAATAACACTTTATTTATTGTTGTCCTTAGTGGGATTTGAACCCAAGTCCCCAGCACTTCAAGGCAGGAGTGCTAATTACAGAGCCACCATGCTGCCCTTAGCACACAACTGCTATGCACGGTTGCTAAAATGGACAGAGATGTCAGCAGAGAGCACTGTGCTCGTGATGTCATCAGTGTTCCAAAAAGAAAGGAATTTCCTCTGTAGCATTCAGCAGCTAATAAGTACTGGAAGGATTAAGATTTTTTTTTAGAAGTAATTTACAAATATGTTTAACTTTCTGCCACCATTTGATTTAAAAGAAAAAAGGTTTTCACCGGAGTACCCCTTTAATGAATTTTAAGCTATGTGACCTCTCCTAAGGGCTCGTTCACCAAAGAATGTTACTTCCTAATTCCATCTGATAGGATACATTCCTGGAAAAAAAAATCAGTGCGGAATATAGACTTATATAAAAGTTATAAGAATCTCTGGCTCCTATATGTGTTCTTTATCTAGTTTGGCAGTTTTCTAGGAACAATGGGGGGTATTTATCAAAGGATTTATGCCTTTTTTTTTCACCTAACTTTGGCGCAATACTTTGGCGCAGTGTCTTTTTGCGCCAAAGTTTGGCGCATCTTCTCCACTGTCATTTTTACAACTTTCTCAAAATCATACGGTCCTGTGTGTGATTTTAACTTTAGTCAGTAATTCATCATTTGGCGCAATTTTGGCGCAAATCCCGTTTTTTTTGGGCGCAAATCCCCGCCAAGAAATGTTGCACATGGAAAACACACTTAGCAATGTCAGAAAAATGTAAAGGCGTCAAAATACATTAAAACATTTTTTTTTGTGAAAGCAGCGACGCCTCCAGGGCTGCTCAATACTGTCCTGCGACATTGTTGTCTCTGAGGAACCTTCACCCTCTGTTGAGCCAGCATTGGACATGGCCACACAGGTTCAGGCAAGGTAAGCACTAAAGGAGTGGTCTCAAACCTGCGGACCTCCAGATGTTGCAAAACTACAACTCCCAGCATGCCCGAACAGCCGTTGGCTGTCCAGGCATGCTGGGAATTGTAGTTTTGCAACATCTGGAGGTCCGCAGGTTGAAGACCACTGCACTAAAGTGACAAAAAAATACACTCAAGTTAAAAATAAAATCCATTTCACATGATATATATATATATATATATATATATATATATATACAATGGCCTCAACATACAATAGTTTTAACATACAATGGTCTGTTCTGGACCATCGTAAGTTGAAACCAGACTCAACATACAATGCTACGGACAGTCCAGATCTGTGAAACGTGTCAATGGCTGGAAGATCTGATCAATTAGAATGAGCATTCACTGGTAAAACCTGTATTACTGAAGCGTATGCACTGACTGATGTCTGGTAGCGCCCCCTACAGTACAGGAAGGTATTACATGTTCTGTACACTTTACCTGCACCAGGGTTATCTGCTCCTTTGGACACCAGGTAAGGGCGACTCCATGTTACTTTACTCCATGTTACAGTACTGCGTGTACTGTACAGGACTCCGAAGAAGCTCCTTTCCTCTACATAGACCAGTGTTTCCCAAGCAGGGTGCCCCCAGCTGTTGCAAAACTACAACTCCCAGCATGCCCGGACAGCCTTTGGCTGTCCGGGCATGCTGGGAGTTGTAGTTTTGCAACAGGTGGAGGCTCCATGCTTGGGAAACACTGACATAGACAGTGATTACAGCTCCCAGCAGATCTTTCTTACTTTTATATGGAAGGATTTGCTTTATCTATATTATTTATCTACTTATTTTTCTTTAATCCTCACGTCTTCCTATTTTTGGATGACATTTTGGTGCCTTTAGAACCAATTACCAGGTTTCCATAGAGTTCTGGTCTCAACATACAATGGTTTCAACATACAATGGTCGTCCTGGAACCAATTAATATTGTAACTTGAGGGACCACTGTATATACATATATATATATATATATATATATATATATATACATATATATATAAACCCCACAAAAGAAAATAACTCACGTCGCTTGCTGATATACTGCAGGAGGGACTCCAATATGGCTGCTCTACAGGGTAAAATACGCGTCCTCTGTGGGGGTAAGTTCTGTGTAAAAGGCGCTGTGAACAGCTGATTTCAACATTTGCACCAAAATTACTAACAACTTGCACCAAATGATAAATTTGGCGCATGTCCACGAAAACCAAAGTGAAAAAAAGAAGGGTAAAAAGAAACTGTCAACAGACAAAATTGATAAATACCCCCCAGTGTCACATCCTACTCCTGTGAAGGGTATGTTCACATGGTGCGTCCGCCTGGCAATTTTCCAGGCCTAAATTCCACCATGTGAGCATACCCTTCACAGGAGTAGGATGTGATATAGCGGGAGATTTATCAAAACCTGTGCAAAGGAAAAGTTGCCCAGTTGCCCATAGCAACCAATCAGATCGCTTCTTTCATTTTTAACAAGGCCTCTGCAAAATGAAAGAAGCAATCTGATTGGTTGCTATGGGCAACTAGGCAACTTTTCCTTTGCACAGGTTTTGATAAATCTCCCCCATTGTTCCTAGAATCCCAATAGAAGTTTTGTTGCTTTTAGTACGAATCAATTTATTGCCCCTTTTAATATATAAACCAACATTTATAGGATCCCTGTAATAGCTCTCTTTGATCTTATGGGTTATTCCATTCTTATGGGTTACTCCAAGAACTGGCATGTCAATTCTTTCCGTGGGATCTGCTCGGAAATGCATTGCTGTCTATGGAGGCGGTGCAGTTCCGAGTGGTCGTAGCTTGGCGGTCCAGGCGTGCAGCCTTTGGAATGTCCATTCCACAGGCTGCAGGCCTGGACCGCCAAGCTACGACCACTCGGAACTGCACCGCCTCCATAGACAGCAATGCATTTCCGAGCAGATCCCACGGAAAGAATTAACATGCCAGTTCTCGGAGTAACCCATAAGAATGGAACCCATAAGATCAAAGAGAGCTATTACAGTGATCCTATAAATGTTGGTTGGAAATCCTGCCACGTGCACGACATGGCAGAATCCGGTTAAAAAATACTGGGAGCCTGTTGCAACCGAATTTAAACTTTTTCGAATTTTGCATCCGAGTGGGTTTTATCTGCCATATTTTACTTGAAAATTCTGCAGTGAAAATGCAGCCATAGGGTATGTTCACACAGCAGAATTTCCACAATTCCGCAGAAATTCCATTCAGCAAAGCTTGGTGAACGGAACTGCAACAGAATTTCGCAGAACACAGAAATCCGCCGAAATTCAAGCCCCATTGACTTCAATGGGATTCCGCCGCAGAATTCCGCAAAATATAAGGCTGGTCTTATATTTTTGTGGAAAGTGAAATTTCCATGGCGGAATTCCTGCCACAGAAATTCCACTGTCTGAATGGGACTGTGGAATCCCATTAAAATCAATAGCCAGTGAATTACTGCAGAATTTATGGCCGAATTCTTACATAGACTTCTGCATGGAAATTCTGCCGTGTGAACATAGCCTTATGATCTTAAGGTTTTCTAGACTTAGAGTGCATCCACACCACGTTTTGTCCATACGGCTGCTGAATCTGGCGGGGAAATTTAAAAAACCTGCTGCTGACGTATCCCACGCCCCATTTAAGAGTGCCCTTAAGATTTTGCATAGGACATACTATATACCTACCTGTCTTCAATCTAGCTTCCCAACAGTCTCTCCATTGTGTTTAAGGGGCTGTTTGGTCAACGGTATGCTGGGGCACACTTGGTGGTCATGCCCACTGGGGCCCTCTTTTGGAGCAAAATAGTTGCTTTGAATTCAGATCTCACAGGTGATTGGTGCCCGCTGCGCCCAGAGGTATGCCCCCTAGGGGACAAGCCCTCTAGTATATGCTTCTTTGCTATATTTAAATTGGCCCAGTTTATTTTACTGGCTGCTTGTGTTCACATCGCCTCCAGATGGTGGTCACTGGCTCTCTCCTTCTCAGTAGTCATCACCCGAGTCAACTCTGTAAGGATTTTCGAAAAGCTGTCATCTATTAAAGGAAACTTTATGGACCGCTTTTATAAAGTCGGGCAACCTTGGCCATCTTGGTCTCATTCTCCTGACATGTCCTACTATGTCATAGTGTAAATGTATACCTCATAACCTTTGATGTTCCATGGTGATGGAATTTATACTCTCTGACTCCTTCCATTTCTATTCACCCCCCCATTTCACCCCCCCCCCCCATTCCCGCTCCTTCCCCTTATTGGTTGATGATTGTTATTCTTACCGGTGTCTACCACTGGTAGATGCTCTTTCGTGTTGTATATGCTTCTCTTGCTTCTCGATCAGATTACTTTGTTTGACCCTAAAAACAGATTCTGCTGTACGCCATACTGCTAAATGATTTTACAATTGACTTACATTTTAAAACACAGATAGGCATTGTGACGCATCCGTTTTTCCTTGCTTTATACACTAGCGATGTCAATTACGCTTTTGTATACTCCAAAATCAGAGGTAATGAAACGGAAAGGATTGAAATGTAAAAAACATGGTGTAGTGTGAACCTAGCCTTACCAGAGAGTCACCAGAGGAGGGAGGCGAAGGCAATATTTGGGTTATATGCTGAACTTTAGGTTAAGGAATACCCTCCCCCCCTCTGTGTCTCTCGGCTGGACAGCTACTAAGGAACCTCCTCCACCTTTCCAATCGGTATATTGCTGTTACCTTCTCCTTCTTATGGACGGCTCTCTCTCTCCCAGACAAACATCTCCTGGACATCAGAGCTGGCTGTTCCATGGCCTGAGAGATCCCACAGTGCAAAGTCCTTTCAGCAGCACTGTGAGCTGTTAAAACGTTTGCATGCCTTCATACAGTCGATAATACAGGCCCCTGACAGTCATGTATCTCCAGGACTGCAGAAACCAAAAAAGGCTCTCAAGAAAGGTAACTTGATTTTACTTCCCAATTCTTAGTGCTCCTCTATGCTGACCTTTAGCCCTGTTTTCTTCCTAAGCCATTCCACTGATTCTGGTGGTTGCAGAGAAAACCCAGGTCAGTCACATATTTATATAGGGTTGCTATTTTTTGGGGGGGCTGGAATGCTGAACATGTTCAACCCCTGCAAAGCCTTTCCTTACCTTTGGCGCTGTTGGCGTTGGCAGGGTTAAAGGGTTAAGGCCATTTTCTCAACACCCTACACTGCATTATTGAGGTGCATGTTTAAGAAGTTCTACGTCGTGAAGAAGACTTGATAAAAAGACTTGATTTTTTATGCATAGTCCTTGCTTGTTCCAGTGCCACATAAAATACAATTTTAAGCTGCAATTTGTAACCTTTTTATTATTACTATTTTTTTTTTTTTATGCTGTGGTAGAACTGATATTGACACATAAGAAAATTTGGATATATATTGAAGTAAATATAGCTCCAGCTCTAGCTTGCATGCTAGGTGTTTTAAGCCTATTAGGGTAGGGTCACATGTGCCGTATTTTGCTGCGTATTTGCTGCCGCGTTTTTTTTCCTACCCATTGATTTCATTGGGTAGGAAAATACGCAGCAGCAAATATGCAGCAGAATAGGCTGCGGAATGAAAGAAAAAACAGCAGCAAAAGCAGCAAAGTTTGTTCTTTGGGCGACATTTTATTTTAAAGTATGGAACAATAGAGGAAAGATGCGGGTGGCACCACTGGACGCTAAAGTAGGCAAGAAAAAAAAAAAAAAAAAAAAAAAAAAAAAAATATATATATATATATATATATATATATATGTAGACAAAGGGGAGCCACAGCAAATCGAGGGGTGCAAGGAGCCAAGAAAATATAGCCTGAAAACAATGATCAAAATTGGGAGAAAAAATAAGCTACCGAGCACTCACCACTAAAAAACTTTAATCTTTATTAAGCCATCTAAAATGCAGAGGGGGTTCCTGGCAGATGAAGATGAAAAAAAACGCTGCGGCATAGCCGGACGTACGCGAGGCGACGGAGCCGTTTCGCGGTATACCGCGAAACGGCTCCGTCGCCTCGCGTACGCCCGGCTATGCCGTGGCTTTTTTTTTCATATTCATCTGATAGGAAGCCCTCTGCATTATTTTAAAGTATATTTCCATTTTAGAGAGAGAGAGAGAGAGAGAGAGAGAGAGAGAGAGAGAGAGAGAGAGTCCAAATATATTGAGTAACCTTATAAGTGCATTACAATACTTAATTTAAAATGATGTTATAAAATTATTACTCCAGAGCTACATTCACTATACGCGTTGCTGATTCAATGTCTGAACAGAATTTTCTGAACATTATCACAAGGGGGAGACATCCCCTTCCCTCTCCTGACGGTGCTGCTTTAAGTGTCACTGTCATTTGAATAAACATTTGACATGTGGTTTGGACATGTCAAAAGTATAGATTGCTACAGATCTCACTCCTGAGACCTGCTGCAGTTGTGAGCTATAACCCTGTGACGTGCACAGAAGTGCTCTTCACTACTTGGTCTGACCTTTTCACTCTATAGACTTATACAGTAAAAGGGTCGGGTTTGAGTGACAGCCGGGGAGTGAGTCATGCACTGTGTTCACTTCTCTCGCCTGTAACTCACGATCACAGCGGGTATGAGGAAAGGTGTTTGGACAACATGTCAAAAGTTTATTTAAATAACCATAATGCTTTTAAGCTAGAGCCAGAGCTTCTCATTGCTGTAGTAAAATTGTCCTGGCATTAGCTCTGACTACAGAAGAGGGATGGGGAGTCTGCAAGAAATAAACCTCTGCTCTTCTCACTACAAGATCTCTAGACTGCAGGGGGAGCACAGGGATCTGCAGAAGACATAAGCATGTGTCATTTGTATAATGTGAGTGTATGTGTAAAATGTTGGTGTATATGTGTAATGTGTGTAGTGTATGTACTGTATATACTGTATGGGGGAGATTTATCAAAACCTGTACAGAGGAAAAGTTGCCCAGTTGCCCATAGCAACCAATCAGATCACTTCTTTCATTTTGCAGAGGCCTTGTTAAAAATGAAAGAAGCGATCTGATTGGTTGCTATGGGCAACTAGACAACTTTTCCTCTGGACAGGTTTTGATAAATCTCCCCCTATGTGTATAAGCAACATATGTGGGTCATATAGCAGCACTACGCATGTGGTATATCATTACTGTTTGTATATGGCTGCATTCACACCTCGTTTTTTACATACGGGCGCCGGATCCGGCTGGAGGAGGGGCAAACCAGGTGCTCCCGTACCCCAGCCGGATCAGCCCGAGACTCCATTTACTTTAATGAGCCGACCAGAGTCAAACGGTGACTCCGGTTGGCTCAGTTTTGACCCGTATGCGGATTTGGACTGGACCTAAAACCGCAGTATACTACGGTTTTAGGTCCGGTCCACAACCGGATACGGGTCAAAACTGAGCAGACCGGAGTCACCGTTGGACTCTGGTCGGCTCATTAAAGTAAATGGAGTCACAGGCTGATCCGGCAGCGTCCGGTTTGCCCCTCCTCCAGCCAGATCCGGCACCCGTATGTAAAAAACGAGGTGTGAATGCAGCCTAATATAGCACATATTAACTGATGTCATAAGCATCTAACTCTCCGGCTTCAAAAACTGTCCTGAATAAAACACCTCAACACCATTGTGGAACTTGGTGTATGGTTTTTACTGCCGATTTTGATGTGGTTTTCATCATGTGGCTCTTTATGCAGATTACTCAAGCTCCCTAAAATTTCATGGTAACATAGTAACATAGTTTTTAAGGTTAAAAAAAAAAGACAAGGGTCCATCGAGTTCAACCTAAAACCCAACTGTGTTGATCCAGAGGAAGGCAAAAGACCCCCCATGAGGCTGATGCCAAATTGCCTCATGACAGAGGAAAAATTCCTTCCTGACCCCAATATGGCATCAGGATAAATCCATGGCTCAAAGTTCTATCCCCATAAATCTAGTATCCATAACCTGTAATGTTATTACTCTCTCAAAAATGATCCAGACCCCCCCCCCCACCCCCCCGCCCCTTGAACTTGTTCAGTGAGTCAGATATCACAGCATCATGTGGCAGAGAGTTCCATTATAAGGGTGCGTTCACCTGTGCGTATTTTCTGTAGCAGATTTGCTGTCACAGATTTCGTTACCCATTAAAGTCAATGGGCAACAAAATTTGCAGCAGATCTAGTGAGCTTACCGTATTCTAAGGGGAATTTCTAGCACTTTCCGGATTATTCAATTGTGCAGACATTCCGCACATTTTACACTGTGTGAACATGGCCTAAGGCTTTGCGTGGTATTGTGGCATCCCGGTACAGGACCTGGTCCTGTCCCTTTGTCTAAAGTCCCCTTAGCCAGAGTCCCTCCATGTCAATAGGGCTCTCCTGTAGGGCTAACCCCTAGTCGCCTCATATAAATGATATTTAATGTATATATATATATATATTTATATTTAATAAGTTATATAGGAATACCTCTGTATAGGACCTTAGAGGTCACGTGCCTTTAATTAAATTGTACTATGGTTTAAGGACCTTTGAGTCATGTGATACCCAGAGTTCACTGGATCAGGACTGACAGGTTCTGCTGACCAATAAGCTTTGTCCCACCCCCTTAATATATAAGGGGCTGCAGCCACTAAATTAATTCTCTTGTTCCTGCACTACAAAGCCAAGTACATATAATCATCTCATCAGCATCATCAATTCAAGCTAGGCCTGAAGCCTAATACCTAGCAGACACAAAACCGTCAGTTATTCCAAGCTCAAGCTACTAAATCCTGTGTGACTACTATCAACTCAAATATCCTAAAATAGTAGCACAGTGGCTAGCATCAAATGGACATTCCGTTATTTCTCTTTACCGTTTGTGGGACGGTTGGCGGTAGGACCATTAACCATAAGGAAACGACACCCTGGCGTCACGACAATTAACATCACCCTTGCAACACCCTAGACACCATTCCTCCCCTGGTTCACAACAGTATGCTCCACCAACTCTGGCAAGCAAGCATACCCTCGAACCTGGCACTTGCGCAAAATCCTTTTCATGACACAAGTTGTTATTGAAAAGGCAGATGCAGACAAAAAAAAAACATACATAAATAACACACAATAGCAGAAAAATAATACCAGCAAAAGGGAGGGAGGACAAGACAACCTCTGGGACCCCGTCTGGGGGGATTGGTGCCGCATCAGCATGGCCAGCAATATAAGGTACAGGGGAAGGGGTAATAAAGCATTTTAGCTGTCAGGATTCGGCAGGCTGGAGGTGGATCCTCTGTGTCAGAGAGGGATTGGCGTGGACCGTGTTGGTGGACCGGTTCTAAGTTTCTACTGGTATTCACCAGAGTCCGCCGCAAAGCGGGATGGTCTTGCAGCGGCGGTAGCAACCAGGTGGTATCCACCGGCAACGGCTCAACCTCTCTGACTGCTGAGATAGGCGCGGTACAAGGGATTAGGCAAGAGCAAGGTCGGACGTAGCAGAAGGTCAGGGCAGGCAGCAAGGATCGTAGTCAGGGGCAACGGCAAGAGGTCTGGAACAATGGCTTGGGACATACAAAGAACGCTTTCACTGGCACAATGGCAACAAGATCCGGCAAGGAAGGGAAGGGGAAGTGAGGTAATATAGGATAGTGCACAGGTTAACACACTAATTAGAACCAGGCGCCAATCAGTGGCACACCGGCCCTTTAAATCGCAGAGAGTCGGCGCGCGCGCACCCTAGGGAGCGGGGCCGCGCGCGCCGGGACAGAACAGACGGGGAACGAGTCTGGTAAGCGGGCCGGGATGCGAATCGCGAGCGGGCACGTCCCGCATCACGGATCGCATCCCGGCTAGGGACATTATCGCAGCGCTCCCGGTCAGCGGGTCTGACCGGGGCGCTGCGAACAGGAAAACGCTGCGAGCGCTCCGGGGAGGAGCGGGGACCCGGAGCGCTCGGCGTAACATTAGCCCACCCAGGGTGCTGCTGGGCCAGCCCACATATAACTGCACATTACCAAGGGGGGGGGGGGGCATAGCCCATGTCATGCCCCTCCAGAAGCAGGTGGCGTAAAAAAAACAACTAGAAAATGGGAGCACTGGAACAGAGCAGAGTTTTGCCTTGTTTGACTGCAGTTCTGACCATACTGAAATAAATATCATGGAATGACAACATTTAGATATAACGCAAAGTTAATATTTACCAATCGTGTCGTATCAATATGCAAACAGTGCTACGTGCAATTTTCTAAATCAGATCTGTTGACAGCAGAACAAAGGGAACTGAGCGTATTCACATAGTTTAAAAAAAGAAAAGATATGTAAACTGTATAATGTAAATCACACGTAAACTGTAAAATGTGTCAGTTGTGCCCATAGGTACAGAAATATTATATTCCCTAGCACTGTTATATTCAAAAAGCAGTAAATAGTATAAAAGTTCACATACAACAATAAAACTTAATCACTGTAATTATCCATCAGGGTATGTTCACCCGGCGGTATGTCCTTGTGGAATTCCGCATGGACATTCGGCTGCAGCAGAGTCTCATTAATTTCAATAGGATTTTGCTGCACTGTGGACACAGTGGAATTTCCGCTGCAGGTGTATTCTTTCTGCCGATTCAGCTTGGAAATGCATTGCCGTTGATGAGATGAAAGGCAGGTTTGGTAGTGGGGCTTTTCATACCTTTCCAGAGCCACTCCAGGTGTTCAGACTAACCCAGATCAACACAGGTGCTGAAGACAGCTCCTCACTGGGCTTTACTATTAGATGAGAGTCAGTCTGTAGGTGAGGTTGTGAGCAACCGGAACCTCCAATGAGAGTTTAAATCCAGATGTTTGTAGCCTCAAAAAAAGGGGAAATTTTGATCTGTGTGAATAAATCATTTGTTATTTACTCTGTTAGGTGGCTAGTAGGCCCCTGTATTGACAGGTAATTGTTCTGTATAGTTAGCGCTGGACAAGCAGAAATTTTTTTTGTGAAGGCTATAATTGATTTGTAAGTGCAAAATTGTAGAGGCTCTTGTCCCACTAATCACGAAATAGACCTGAGATACCCAGCTGACACCTATACCTGCGGTGTCTAAGAAAAATGCAGATTATTAAGTAAGAATCTGGGGCTAAAGGTCTCAGATATTCAGGAAAATATTTTATTTTGGTAATAAAATTTAAACAACAGTGGTATGTACCATATAAAATAGCCATAAAAACACATCCTTGAACCAGTAAGGTAAGCGGTTACGATTTCTTCAAGCATTTAGCCCTGCTTTGGGCAAGCAGGGCTAAATGCCAGAAGACTTCACACACTTCGGCAAACACTGCTACATGGGACCCTGTGCACATATGACGGGGCAACCAGTCACTAAACTGCTACTTACATCTGCGCGTGGTGAGTGACGTCATCGCAAGTAGTGCGCAGGGATGCCGAAATCCTACGCAGCGAGTGTGATGACGTCACTTATAACGCTCACCTCCGCCAGGAAGTCCCCGCAGGCAGATGTAAGTAGCGTTGTCCAGGTGGGGAATCTGTGCTACGGCTACCTAATGTGGGGAATCTGTGCTAAAGCTACCTAATGTGGGAAATCTGTGCTATGCTACCTAATGTGGGGAAACTGTGCTAAGGAACCTATTGTGGGGAATCTGTGCTAAGGCTACCTAATGTGGGGAAACTGTGCTGCGCTACTAAATGTGGGGAAACTGTGCTGCGCTACCCAATGTGGGGAAACTGTGCTGCGCTACCTAATGTGGGGAAACTGTGCTGCGCTACCTAATGTGGGGAAAATGTGCTACAGCTACCTAATGTGGGGAATCTGTGCTAAGGCTACCTAATGTGGAAAATCTGTGCTACGGCTACCTAATGTGGGAAACTATGCTACCTAATGTGGGCAAACTGCTACCTAATGTGGGGAAACTGCTACCTTCCTATTGTGGAGAAACTGCTGCCTACCTACTGCTTCCCGTCCGTCCGTCCCCACCACCAGTAGCACCATCATCCGTCAGCTCATGCTATTATCACAGGGAGGTAGGGAGAATATGGGGGGGGGGGGGTTGCTGGCGGATGATGGTGGTGCTACTGCTGGCGGGGGGTGTTGCTGGTGGATGATGAGGGGCGCATGCAGCCCAGCCTCACCCAGCCGCTACCTCCAGTGGCCCCCAGATAATTTGAGTTTGAGACCCCTGCTCTTTAGGTACAAAGAGAAAACAGCTAAAAAGTTTTCATAGCCCCCTCCCTCTTTCTAGCATTACCAATTAATAAAGTTACCTCGCTGAGGTCCTGAATACCCTTTGGATTATGTCATTAGTACCGTCTACATACTGTAGAACACAAGATTCCAAAGACTTAAACCTAACATTCCAAAAATGTTTGCTGATATGTACATAGCTTCTGGATGACCTTTAACCTAGGAATTCCTGGTAATATATTTGAGGGTCTACAGTGACTTAGCATTATATGTTTATATAGTTTATTATGTGTACCTCTAAGTGAAGCTGATTTCATGTAAAGTTGTCCAAAAGTACTAAAGCAGTCATAGTGTAGGGTAAACTTTTATCCTTCATTTATTCAATCAATTAATCCTGAAAACCCTCACAAAGGGCTGTCTGGCCAAAATTGATTTTTCACTTTTTCATTTACATTTTTTTTTAAAACTTTTTTATTAAAGTAAACTGGTCCTGTTTTAGATGAGCAGTCTATTATTATACTATTAATCTTAATGGAGATATGTCATGGAATAAAACTTAAGTAAACTTAATCCCCTAAATTCTGAGTGCTGGGATCCCCTGCGATCTCCTGTATGGAGCCATGGCTTTCCCGTGGAGCGGCGGACACGACACCTGCCCGAAGCAGGGGGCCGCCACTTCCTCTCCATACAGCTCCATGGGAGAGCCGAAGATAAACAAATGGCTCTTCCATCGAGATACATGGAGGGGTCGTGACACGCCGTTCCACGGGAGAGCTGGGGCTCCATACAGGAGATTGCGGGGGCCCCAGTGCTCGGACCCCCCGTGAGTTTTATTCAATGAGACTACTCCTTTAATATGAATATCAAGAAAAACAAAGTATGTAAGACCCCTTAATAATAACAAGGAGCAAGTCAAGAGAAGGCAGAGTTATTTCAAGGGTTCTTTAGCTCTGGATGTATAATGTGGAAACTGGCAATGCAAGAGCTGTCATTTAATGTATTGGGTGAAAGTAAAAATGATCCATTCTAAATTAAATGAGTATTATGGATACAATTTTTTATATATGTTGCTGGGGCAGCAATGAAATAAAACAAAACACATACTCGCTTATTTTGGTTCCTCTATGCCGCCCCCCCCCCCCCACTCCCTTTCACTATGATGACTTCTGGCTCCACACTGGTTGCGGGGGCTGCTACTTCCATTCCAAGACCAACTTGTCTTGTCCCACCTCTGTCAGTGATTGGCTAAGCGGGATGTCACTGCCACAATGAGTCTGTCTGGGAAGTAACAGCCAGCACAACCAGCGAGAAGCCAGCAGTTGTCCGAGGGGGAGCCACGAGGGAGCGAATGTGAAATTTCACTCTTCAGATACATCAGAAAGCTATGCTAGGTCTGGGCTGGTGTAGAATTGCGACTTTTTGGTGGGTTTTGCGACTTTTTCGCGAAAGTCGCAGTTGATAAATTTATTACCACTGCACACGACTAACCCTTAACAGTGTAAATCGAAATGGCGCAAAAAATAGCCTTAGGTGCAGCACTGTGCCTAAATAGAGACAAAATACACACAAAAACAGCTCTAAAGACAATGATAAATGCCCCCATTAGTTCTGTTATTTATGTACCCCCCTGTTTATAGTATATAAAGATTCTTTGGGCACTGGCATAATGCCAATAGACTGGTGTCGGGGGAACTGCAAAGCACTTTCAAAAATCTCAAGGTCTTCTCTAAGGCCCAGATTTATCAAACTGTGTGAGAGAAAATATAGAGTGATTTTCCCCAAGCAACCAATCACAGCTGAGGTAACTAGCTGAGGTAAAGTGAAAGCTGAGCTGTGATTGGTTCACATGGGAAAATCTCTCTATTTTTTTCTCTCACACAGCTTGATAAATCTGGGCCAGAAAGTTAAAAAGATTTGTAAATTACTTCTATTAAAAAATCTTAATCCTTTCAGTACTTATGAGCTTCTGAAGTTAAGGTTGTTCTTTTCTGTCTAAGTGTTCTCTGATGACATGTGTCTCGGGAACCGCCCAGTTTAGAAGAGGCTTGCTATGGGGATTTGCTTCTAAACTGGGCGGTTCCCGGGACATGTGTCATCAGAGAGCACTTAGACAGAAAAGAACAACCTTAACTTCAGAAGCTCATAAGTACTGAAAGGATTAAGATTTTTTAATAGAAGTAATTTACAAATCTAAAGAAAAGGAAAAAAGTGCAAGTGCAGCTCACAATTAATATATAAATTCTAACTGAGGTCAACAGGGCATGCAACTATACCACAGTTGCAAAATAATGCGAAATATGTATAGAAAAAATATTGCCCTGACCTTCCAAGGTAGTGTGATTAGTTAAATAAAAAATATGGATGACTGGATCGTACTCCAATAATAATTCAAAATAATTATTTATTTAACCCCTTCCCGACCTATGACATACCTGTACGTCATGGGTGGCAAGGTGTTCCCGACCCATGACATACAGGTACGTCATGGACATTACTGCCGCTACTCGCGGCACCCTGCAGCGCCCGGAAAGATGGTGGCTATCACTGATAGCCAGCCATCTTACCGTGCGACCACGGGGGGTTTCGTCCCCCTCCCCCCCCCCCAGCGATCGCTGCTATCAGCTGGTCAAATCTGACTAGCTGATAGCAGCGTTTCGCTATGAGAATACTTAGCAGCGCGGTGTGTGAGTTCCGATCACGGGGATCGGGACACACACCACTCTGCTAAGTGTCCCTGATCCGTCCCCCGGCGTCACTTACCCGTCGGAGCGGTGTCCCGAGCGGTCCCGGCGTCCTCCGTGCTGTCCCGGCTGCGCTGCGTCCCGGAGGTGAGTTTCCGGCAGCAGGGCGGCATCTTCATTGGCAGCAGTGAGATCGCCGTAAAGCGATCTCACTGCTGCCTCTGAGAGTTTCAAAACTGCAACTCCCAGCATGCCCAGACAGCCTTTGGCTTTCTGGGCATGCTGGGAGTTGTAGTTTTGCAACATCTGGAGGTCCACAGTTTGGAGACCACTGTATAATGGTCTCCAATCTGTGCTCTTCCAGATGTTGCAAAACTACAAATCTCAGCATGCTCAGTCTGTCCAGGCATGCTGGGAGTTGTAGTTCTCTAACATCTGGAAGAGCACAGATTGGAGACCATTATACAGTGGTCTCCAAACTGTGGACCTCCAGATGTTGCAAAACTACAACTCCCAGCATGCCCAGACTGCCCAAGCATGCTGGAAGTTGTAGTTCGGCAACATCTGATCCTTCAGATATTGCCGAACTACAACTTCCAGCATGCCTTGGCAGTCTGGGCATGCTGGGAGTTGTAGTTTTGCAACAACTGGAGGCACACTAGTTGGGAAACATTGTCCGTTTCCTACCTCAGTGCCTCCAGCTGTTGCAATTGTTGCAAAACTATAACTCCCAGCATGCACTGACAGACCATGCATGCTGGGAGTTGTAGTTTTGCAACAGCTGGAGGCACACTGGTTTGGAAACACTAAGTTTGGTTGCAAAACACTTGAAAGTTTATTACTTAACTTAGTGTTTCCAAACCAGTGTTCCTCCAGCTGTTGCAAAACTACAACTCCCAGCATGCACGGACAGCCAAAGGGCATGCTCGGAGTTTGCAACAGCTGGATGTTTGCCCCCTCCCCCCAATGTGAATGTACAGGGTACACTCACATGGGCGGAGGTTTACAGTGAGTGCTGCAAGTTTGAGATGGCGCAAATTTTGCGCTGCAGCTCAAACTTCCAGCGGCAAACTTGCTGTGAACCTCTGCCCATGTGACTGTACCCTAAAAACACTACACTACACTGACACTAACCTAAAATAAAAAGTAAAAAACACTACATATACACATACCCCTACACAGCCCCCCTCCCCCCAAAAAATGAAAAACGTCTGGTACGCTACTGTTTCCAAAACGGAGCCTCCAGCTGTTGCAAAATAATAACTCCCAGTATTGCCGGACAGCCATTGACTGTCCAGGCATGCTGGGAGTTTTGCAACAGCTGGAGGCACCCTGTTTGGGAATCACTGGCGTAGAATACCCTTATGTCCACCCCTATGCAAATCCCTAATTCAGGCCTCAAATGCGCATGGCGCTCTCTCACTTTGGAGCCCTGTCATATTTCAGGGCAACAGTTTTGGGACACATATGGGGTATCGCCGTACTCGGGAGAAATTGCCTTACAAATTTGGGGGGGCTTTTTCTTCTTTAACCCCTTATGAAAAGGTGAAGTTGGGGTCTACACCAGCATGTTAGTGTAAAAAAATTTATTTTTTACACTGACATGCTGGTGTTGCCCTATACTTTTCATTTTCACAAGAGGTAAAAGGGAAAAAAGACCCCCAAAATTTGTAACGCAATTTCTCCTGAGTACGGAAATACCCCATATGTGGGCGCAAAGTGCTCTGAGGGCGCACAACAAGGCCCAGAAGTGAGAGCGCACCATGTACATTTGAGGTGATTTGCACAGGGGTGGCTGATTGTTACAGCAGTTCTGACAAACGCAAAACAATAAATATCCACATGTGACCCCATTTTGGAAACTACACCCCTCACGGAATGTAATAAGGGGTGCAGTGAGCATTTACACCCCACTGGCGTATGACAGAGTTTTGGAACAGTGGTCTGTGAAAATGAAAAATAAAATTTTTGATTTGCACAGTCCACTGTTTCAAATATCTGTCAAACACCAGTGGGGTGTAAATGCTCACTGCACCCCTTATTAAATTCCATGAGGGGTATAGTTTCCAAAATGGGGTCACATGTGGGGGGGGTCCACTGTTCTGGCACCATAGGGGCTTCCTAAATGGGACATGCCCCCCAAAAACCCTTTCAGAAAAACTCACTCTCCAAAATCCCATTGTCGCTCCTTCCCTTCTGAGCTCTCTACTGCGCCCGCCGAACACTTTACATACGCATATGAGGTATTTCCTTACTCAAGAAAAATTGGGTTACCAATTTTAGGGTGATTTCTCTCCTTTTACCCCTTGTAAAAATTAAAAAATTGTGTCTACAAGAAAATGCGAGTGTAAAAAATGAAGATTTAGAATTTTCTCCTTCACTTTGCTGCTATTCCTGTGAAACACCTAAAGGGTTAAAACACTTACTGAATGTCATTTTGAATACTTTGGGGGGTGCAGTTTTTATAATGGGGTCATTTATGGGGTATTTCTAATATGAAGATCCTTAAAATCCACTTCCAACCTGAACTGGGCGCTGAAAAATTACGATTTTGAAAATCTTGAGAAAAATTGGAAAATTGCTGCGGAACTTTGAAGCCCTCTGGTGTCTTCCAAAAGTAAAAACTTGTCAATTTTTTTATGCAAACACAAAGTAGACATATTGTATATGTGAATCAATATGTAATTTATTTGGAATATCCATTTTCCTTTCAAGTAGAGACTTTCAAAGTTAGAAAAATGCTAAATTTTCAAAATTTTCATGAAATTTTTAGATTTTTTACCAAGAAAGGATACAAATATCAGTGAAATTTTACCGATAACATAAAGTAGAATATGTCACGAAAAAACAATCTCGGAACCAGAATGATAAGTAAAAGCATTCCAGAGATATTAATGTTTAAAGTGACAGTGGTCAGATTTTCAAAAAATGCCCAGGTCATGAAGGTGAAAATGGGCTGGGTCATGAAGGGGTTAAAATGTATTCTAATACAGTGCATTACTCCTCACAGGGCCCTTGTGAGAAAAACACATATAGTAAATATACAAGGTTAAACAATCTTAAAATGTGAAAATATGCAGATATTAAAAAATGGCACTGGCATATGAAATAGCTCTATATGGACATATTGATCTGATAACTTTGCAGTATTAAAGAGATGCGGTATAAGTGTCCTTTTGTATGACAATTGTATATCAAATTGGATACTTTGTTACCGGTCCTGGATGGTGTGGCTCTGACAGCTCTCGCTGAGGCAATATAGTTGTTCCTGTGCCTAGATATCACAGTCAGTGGTCTTAGATGGTGCTGTGGCTTTAACTCTCGGGGTCCAGATGTTACGCGGTGGTGGTCGTCACAGGCTGGTGGCGCTGGCAGGCGCTGATGGTAAATTCGCCGGGAGACCGTGCGCTGGCAGACGCTGATGATATCGATCTCCTCACCACTGAACTTGGAGGAAGCCGAAGACCACACGTTGGGTAGATGGGACTTGCCTCGTGTGGATGGCGTGTGACGTCAGCTGAGCCGGAGCTGGCCAGGTAAAATCAGGACCGGACACTAGTCTGGATCGACTAATGCGTAGGATATCCACAATATGATCAGCTTACTCCGTGAGCAATAGGTAGAGTTCGTAAAGAGCATAAATGCCAGTGGACAAGACTAGACTAGACGCGTTTCAGGGTTCTCAAATACGACCCTTTCCTCAGTAGTCATGATGGTTACTAACAATGTTTGTCTATTTATAGGAGCACGAATCCCATGAATCAACAATATTCTAAGTAATATCAAAAACACGAAATGGATAATCAAAAGAATTACCTAGAGAGCAAAACATAAATGAATGTGTATGTGAATACCGTCTAAGACGGAAAATAAGTGTTTTAGATTACCTATTACAATATTGTGAATATAGGTGAAGCTGACTGAGCTACTTATGGTATTATAAAACATAGATAATTAAATGTCTTTCACACAGTTACAATGTAAAAGTGAACACTATTAAAAAATGAAAATAAAAATAAAAGTGAGAGTAAAAATAAAGATTGGAAATAAAAATAGAAATAAAAATAAAGAATTATGAGGATAAAAATAAAAATAATAATAAAATGAAAATAAAAATGAAAATAAAAATATAAAAATATAAAAAAATAAAGAAAGAAAAATGGATAATAGAAATAAAAATAAAAATACAAATAAAAATAAAAACGAAAACAAAAAATAAAAAATGTAAATAAATATAAATAGAAATAAAAATAAAATAGAAATTAAAAATGAAATGAATATATATAAAAAAAAATGCTGAAAAAATTTATAGATACATATGGAATATGAATAAAACTGAAAATAAAATATAAATGTAAAGATGTGAATGTAAAGGATGGGGTCAGTCCATGGGGCACCCCCCTAAATCACTACAGGGGTGATCTCATGGGCCAAGTACATCCCCTACAGAAATCCAAATAGTTCAAAACTGGAGTTGAGTCCCCCTGGTTCTAAAGTTGCAAATTCAAAGATCTTCTTACTTTCAGCCTTGGACATTTTGAGCAGATAACTGCCACCACGCCAATCTTGTTTATCTAATTGGAAACCAGTGAAGGAGAGAGAAGACATATCGCTGTTGTGGATGGTAGAAAAGTGAGCTGATAACGGATGTTTTAAGTTTTTGTTTTTGATGTTATTAAGATGTTCTGCTATCCTCATCTTGAGGGCCCTTTTGGTACGACCCACATACTGTTTTTTACAGCCACATTCAATTATATATAGCACACCTTTTGAATTACAAGTGATTAGTAGTGTTGAGCGGCATAGGCCATATTCGAATTCGCGAATATTCGCGAATGATCCCATGGGCCAAGTACATCCCCTACAGAAATCCAAATAGTTCAAAACTGGAGTTGAGTCCCCCTGGTTCTAAAGTTGCAAGGTTGCAAGGTGGGGGCACTCTTACCATCACGTCCCCCGATAGTATATACTCGGGCCCCAAATTTGGGCCTTACTGTTGCACCATCTATAAAAGCTCCCCTAAGGAAACACAACACCACCTGGTTAAATACAAAGGGATTTGTGAGGTGTGGGACATGTGCCAACTGTATGAAAATCAAGGGTCCTAAAAAAGTTCTAGAGATCTGTTCTAAAACCAATTCGTTCAAATGGAAAATAGAAGAGCTAATCACCTCTTCTATTTTCCATTTGAACGAATTGGTTTTAGAACAGATCTCTAGAACTTTTTTAGGACCCTTGATTTTCATACAGTTGGCACATGTCCCACACCTCACAAATCCCTTTGTATTTAACCAGGTGGTGTTGTGTTTCCTTAGGGGAGCTTTTATAGATGGTGCAACAGTAAGGCCCAAATTTGGGGCCCGAGTATATACTATCGGGGGACGTGATGGTAAGAGTGCCCCCACCTTGCAACCTTGCAACTTTAGAACCAGGGGGACTCAACTCCAGTTTTGAACTATTTGGATTTCTGTAGGGGATGTACTTGGCCCATGGGATCACCCCTGTAGTGATTTAGGGGGGTGCCCCATGGACTGACCCCATCCTCTACATTCACATCTTATTTATACATCTTTACATTTATATTTTATTTTATTTTCAGTTTTATTCATATTCCATATGTATCTATAAATTTTTTCAGCATTTTTTTTTATATATTTTCATTTCATTTTTAATTTCTATTTTATTTTTATTTCTATTTTTATTTATTTACATTTTTTATTTTTCGTTTTCGTTTTTATTTGTATTTTTACTTTTATTTCTATTATCCATTTTTCTTTCTTTCTTTTTTATATTTTTATTTTTCTTTTCATTTTTATTTTCATTTTATTATTATTTTTATTTTTATCCTCATAATTCTTTATTTTTATTTCTATTTTTATTTCCAATCTTTATTTTTACTCTCACTTTTATTTTTATTTTCATTTTTTAATAGTGTTCACTTTTACATTGTAACTGTGTGAAAGACATTTAATTATCTATGTTTTATAATACCATAAGTAGCTCAGTCAGCTTCACCTATATTCACAATATTGTAATAGGTAATCTAAAACACTTATTTTCCGTCTTAGACGGTATTCACATACACATTCATTTATGTTTTGCTCTCTAGGTAATTCTTTTGATTATCCATTTCGTGTTTTTGATATTACTTAGAATATTGTTGATTCATGGGATTCGTGCTCCTATAAATAGGCAAACATTGTTAGTAACCATCATGACTACTGAGGAAAGGGTCGCATTTGAGAACCCTGAAACGCGTCTAGTCTAGTCTTGTCCACTGGCATTTATGCTCTTTACGAACTCTACCTATTGCTCACGGAGTAAGCTGATCATATTGTGGATATCCTACGTATTAGTCGATCCAGACTAGTGTCCGATCCTGATTTTACCTGGCCAGCTCCGGCTCAGCTGACGTCACACGCCATCCACACGAGGCAAGTCCCATCTACCCAACGTGTGGTCTTCGGCTTCCTCCAAGTCCAGTGGTGAGGAGATCGATATCATCAGCGCCTGCCAGCGCACGGTCTCCCGGCGAATTTACCATCAGCGCCTGCCAGCGCCACCAGCCTGTGACGACCACCACCGCGTAACATCTGGACCCCGAGAGTTAAAGCCACAGCACCATCTAAGACCGCTGACTGTGATATCTAGGCACAGGAACAACTATATTGCCTCAGCGAGAGCTGTCAGAGCCACACCATCCAGGACCGGTAACAAAGTATCCAATTTGATATACAATTGTCATACAAAAGGACACTTATACCGCATCTCTTTAACACTGCAAAGTTATCAGATCAATATGTCCATATAGAGCTATTTCATATGCCAGTGCCATTTTTTAATATCTGCATATTTTTACATTTTAAGATTGTTTAACCTTGTATATTTACTATATGTGTTTTTCTCACAAGGGCCCTGTGAGGAGTAATGCACTGTATTATAATACATTTTAAATAAATAATTATTTTTAATTATTATTGGAGTACGATCCAGTCATCCATATTTTTTATTTAACTAATCACACTACCTTGGAAGGTCCGGGCAATATTTTTTCTATACATAATTTACAAATCTGTTTAACTTTCTGGAGTCAGTTGATATATAAAAATATTTTTTTTCCTGGATAACCCCTTTAAGAATTTCTATCTTTTAGGGCGGCTCTCACAAGCTGTTTTCAGGGCATTTTGGGGGAGCGTTATCAAAACCTGTCCAGAGGAAAAGTTGCTGAGTTGCCCATAGCAACCAATCAGATCTCTTCTTTCATTTTTGAGGGGCCTTTGTAAAAATATAAGAAGCGATCTGATTGGTTGCCATGGGCAACCCAGCAACTTATCCTCTGGACAGGTTTTGAAAATTCTCTTCCCTTTGTTTCCACTTTTTTTGCAGTCTTGTTCTTCCTTCTTCAGCTTCAGGCATTGTTCCCCTCTCTAACTCCCAATTGTCTCTTAACCATGGGCTCGACAAATTCCAAAAGCCAGATTGCCATGGCGACTAAAAATTCATCCTGGCACCTAGGTGTTTGTTTGCTTGAGCACTGGTGGCATGTAACTACACCCAGATACACTCACCAGTATTAAATCTAAGGCTGAGCCCCCTATGCCAAGATGGAAGCTGCTCTGGTGGTGGCTGGCAGTAGCTCCTCTCCCACTTCCTCCTATTTGTAGGCTTCTGTGCGGCCTCCAGAATGCCCAAGGCTGCGGCATGGCCGCAGAGGATGTGTCTCTGACCATTCATACTACATCCTCCTTTGGATACAATTACCATCTTATGGGACCTGAGGGAGTGATCCAGTCATGGACTGTTGGTAAACTGTTATTTGCACATGTAACTGTATCTGATTATCTATATCTATATCTGCATTTTGTTGTGCATAACACTGCATTCTTTTTGTTCTGTATGTTATCCCCTGATGAACCCCATATTTTAAGGAGGTGAAACGCGTTGGAATTTTTCACTTCTTTACAAGAATGGTAATTTTTGGGGTCACTTGGGCATTCTGTGGGAAGCATCCGTAGTTTTTGATACTGTAACCACTGCACCCTGGTATTTAGACTATTTTGTGGCTAAGTTGATAGCTATGGTGCATACTCCAGACTCTCTGTGATTAATCATATTCTTGTATATTTTTTGTAAGAGACCTTTCGTTTGTATCCCTAGATTTGTGTTGTATCTTTTAATGTATGCCTTATAAATGTTGAGTTATAGACAGAGCTTGCTTTTACAATAATGCGTGTTTTGTACGACTCTACCGGAAGCATCAAAGACCCTTTACTTCTCAGTGATTTCCATTAACCCCTTTAAGGTTTTATTATGAAACAAAAGACCCCATTGCTATTGGAATGCCTGGCCTCGTGTTTATGGCGAGTTACAGCACTATTGTTTTGAAAAGTAAAGGATACGCTAATGTTGATGTTTGGTTTGTCTGCCAAAGTTTTTTTCTTCTTCTTCTCTCTTCTTAAGGATCCATTATTATCTTTTCTCCTCTACCCATGAACAGCTGTGCATCCATAACCCCTCACTCCTCACACAGCCAAACAAACACTTCAGTATTTGTCTAGGGACCAAGAGATGCGGATTGTTGATTGGCTGTGGATGTCACATGGGCAGTGCTATTGGTGCCAACAATGCTGTATTTTTCAGTAATGCCGTGTTTTTAGTGAGGCATTAACCAGGTGCGAGACAACATGTAAGGTCCATAGATAAGAAAGATGTTTATATTTCTTACAATTATTTTGCATGAAAATAAAGCAACACATAAACCCCATGTATAACTCATGGGGGGGGGGGGGAGATTTATCAAAACCTGTCCAGAGAAAGATTGCTGAGTTGCCCATAGCAACCAATCAGATCGCTTCTTTCATTTTGCAGAGGCCTTTTCAAAAATGAAAGAAGCGATCTGATTGGTTGCTATGGGCAACTCAGCAACTTTTCCTCTGGACAGGTTTTAATATATCTCCCCCATAGTGTTTTCTATACAGCAGTACCTTAGTGTCTTAGGCTTTGTTCACTATTTTTCTCCTGTAAATTTTAACAGAGATTTTGATTTTCTAACAAATTCTCCTAGTGGTGGCGCTGCAGGGGAATGTAATGTGTTCAGGTTTCTAGTGAATACCTCCACAAGGCACTTCTCATTAACCATTCAGCTCCCAGTTTTGTTTAGTGCTAGTGCTGCAATGTATATGTTAAAGGTGCTGAAAAACTATTTAGAAAAACATAAATAAGAATAATAATCATAGTTGGTGGGGTCTTTGACGTTATTCCGATAAAAGAGTATTTTTAGAGTATGTTCTTTCTAATGACATATTTTTCCATTGGAAAAATCTATTGTGGAATCTGCAGTGGAAATCTGAAACTGTAGATTTGCAACGTTTGTTGTGGATTCCTCTATAGATTTCAGTGGGAATGGAAAGACAAATTTGTGTATTGTGGATTTTCAATGTGTATTGGGGATTTTCAATTACCACTGTAAAAACTGCATATAAATCCATGTCAAATAGCTTATAGATTTCAGATGCAGATTGCTATGAGAATTTTGAGGCATAAAGCTGAACTCGGATTGGTTGCTCTGGGCAAATAGGACAATTTTAATAATCTGCCCCAATATACAGCTTATGGTTCCATTCACTGTGTATTCAGGGTGGCACAGCTGATCAGTGGGGTTCCCAGTATCGGCACCCCACGGATCAGATATTAATTATCTAGTCTGACGATAGGTGATCAATAAAAAAAAGTCCCAGAAAACTCCTAAATATCTCTGTAAAAAACTTTAGAACAAGTAAAAAAAAAATAAAAAAAAACACAAACAACTGACCAAGACTTTCTAAAACTGTTTATTTTTATTAGCGTATGCTTAGACTAAGTCAGTCTAAGGCCATGTTCACATGGCACATTTTCAGAGCAGGAATCAGGGGAAAAAATGCCAGCGGCGTCTGCCTGTGGAATGTCCAGCTGGAAATTTTCCGGCCGGACATTCCACCATGTGAACACAGCTTAAGAATGCACCAATGCCTAGAAGTCCTGATCATGATGCGCCTTACCTCTAGTGGCTGTTGTGAGAAGATATTGTATTTGCTGCTGGGAACCATGGATGATGCCCTTGTCAAGGAAAACAACCTAGCAAAATACAAGCAACCAAAAATATGCATATATGATTTTAAAAAACAAAAACAAAATATAACCCTTTTATCAAAAACAGAATTGAATTCTAAATGTTATCCTGTCAGCAGTCCATTATGGTGAAATAGTGATGTGAACGTGCCATATTTGCCTTTATTTGATTAGATTTGATTGCTTTTTCAAAGGTCTGCAGGCTTGAAGCCCAGAATCTAGATCTATGTTGAACAACTCTTAAGCTTATTGCAACTCCATGTTGTTCCAGCAACCCCTGCTGGATGCCTTGTGATTTTTTTTGCCATTTCCTGTTAAAAAAAGTAATTCCAAGCACTTGTTGCCCTCCTGTGACCCCCATTTACCAGAATGTCTGGGCAACAACTGGTCACTTTTTTATCAGTTTTTTTTTTCAAATTTGGCTCAGAGCCCGTTTACATCTCATTTTGGCTATTGTTGCACTGAGCGCTCCGGCCACTCACTCTGGCCGTGAGCCCTCTCCTTCTTCTTCCTCCGGCAGGCCCAGGATTCGCATTGCGGGACATGCCCACATGTGAATCTCAGACTGTCACTTACCCTCTGTTCCTGCTGACTTCCCCGCTGCCTCGCGTGCGCCGGAGCTCTGAGATTTGAAGGGCCAGTGCGCCCATAATTAGTAATTACACCTGTCCCTTCTTTATAAGTTTTTGCACCTCCCTCTAACTCTTGCCAGATCTTTGTGTGCCGTGAGCCCCTAGAGAAAGCATTTCAGTGTTTTGCCCTGCTTGTGTTCTGTCCTTCCGCTTAGTGACCTGACCTTGCCTTCCTGTCTGTAGACCTCCTGCTATCCTACCTGACCACACATCTGAGCCACCAGCCCTGACCTTCTGCTTTTACTGACTACAAGTTGTCTCATCCTTCCTTTGCCACGTTATACCTCGGCTGCCTGTGGGGACGAGTCGTATCAGGGGTAGCGACCTGGGTGCCGCAGCAAGACCATCCTGCTTTGCAGAGGGCTCTGGTTAAAACCAGCGGCACCTTAGACTCCGCTCCCTGGTACGGCCCAAGCCATCTTCCTCTTCCTTGTGTAGAGGCTTCATGACTCAGTGCTCTATGCATTTGGAGTTCATGGCTGATCAGTTCCCTTCAGAGCAGGCTAAAGTGGCGTTTGTTGTCAGTCTATTGTCTGGAAAAGCCCTGGCCTGGGCCACTCCTCTCTGGGATCGTAATGACCCTGTCTCCTCAAACCTGCCGGCCTTCCTAGCTGAATTCTGCAGTGGTTTTGAAGAACCCGAAGGAGCCGTTTCAGTCGAGATGGCTATTCTGAACCTCTGCCAAGGGAACTCCTCCGTTGGCGGTTCAATTCCGCGCTTTTGCCTCTGAACTGGCTTGGAACGACGAGGCCTTATGTGCTACATTTAACCCCTTGAGGACCAGGCGTTTTTCGTTTTTTGCACTTTCGTTTTTTACTCACCTTTAAAAAATCATAACTCTTTAAATTTTTCACCTAAAAATCTGTATTATGGCGTATTTTTTGCACCACCAATTCTAATTTGTAATGACATCAGTCATTGTACCCAAAAATCTACGGCGAAACGGGAAAAAAAATAATTGTGCTACAAAATTGAAAAAAATATGCAATTTTGTAACTTTTGGGGGCTTCCGTTTCTACATAGTAAATTTTTCGTCAAAAATGACACCTTTTCTTTATTCTCTAGGTCCATACGGTTAAAATGATACCCTACTTGTAGAGGTTTGATTTTGTATTACTACTCAAAAAAAATCATAAATACATGCAGGAAAATTTATCCGTTTAAAATTGTCATTTCTGAGCACTATAACTTTTTTATTTTTCCATGTTCAGGGGGCTATGAGGTCTCATTTTTTGTGCCGTGATCTGAAGTTTGTAGTGGTACCATTTTTGCATTGATTGGACTTTTTGATCGCTTTTTATTCATCTTTTCATGATATAAAAAGTGACCAAAAATAAGCTATTTTGACTTTGTAATTTTTTTGCGCATACGCCATTGAACGTGCGGTTTAAAAAGTGGTATATTTTTATAATTCGGACATTTCCGCACGCGGCGATACCACATATGTTTTTTTTTATTTACACAGTTTTTTTTTTATTCTTGGAAATGCCAGATGATTCAAACTTTTATTAGGGGAAGGGATCATTGAAAGGCTTAATGATTTTTTTTACACTTTTCTTATGCCATATTATAGCCCCCAGGAGGGGCTATAACATTGCATGTACTGATCTTTACCACTGATTGATGCATCTCCATAGGAATGCATCAATCAGTGTTTTCGGCGATTGAATGCTCAAGGCTGGATCTCAGGCTTGAAGCATTCATTCGGCGATCAGACTGCAGGAAGGAAGGTAAGAGACCTTCTTCCTGAAGTACAGCTGTTCGGGATGCCGTTATTATACCGCGGCGATCACGAACAGCTCCCTGAGCTAATCGGCACATTTTACTTTCACTTTTAGCCACGCGGCTCAGCTTTGAGTGCGCGGGTAAAGGGTTAATAGGTAGCGGTGCCGCGATCAGTGCTGCGCGCTATTAGCGGCGGGTCCCGGCCTCACTATGACGCCGGGCCCGTCGTGATATGATGCAGGGTTAATGTGTAACCCCGCGTTATATCACGGGAGCGGGACTAGGGGCGTAAGTTTACGCCCTTGGTCCTTAACAGGTTAAAAAAGGATTGTCCAGTAGGATCAAGGATTCACTCACTGCATGAGATCCTCCGTCTACCCTGAGTGAACTAATACATTTAGCCACTCGAATTGATGTGCGTTTTGCCGAGAGGCAGGAAGAACTTTGTCTTTAAAGAGAAACTGTCCAAACACAGCGATTTCCTCATCTGTTCCCGTGTTCCAACGTTCACCTCTACCTTCTCCTTTACCTCTTGCCGAAGAGGCTATGCAGGTGGATAGTTCTCGCTTGACGCAGCTGGAAAGATCCCATCGACGCAGTAAAAATCTGTGCCTATATTGTGCTAGTCCGGAGCACTTTCTCAAAGACTGTTCTGTACGTCCTCTGCGTCCAGGAAATGCTCGCACCTAGGACACGTAGGAGAGGCATCCCCGGGTGTGAATACTACCTCTCCTTGTTTGACCATGCTGGTTCTAGTTTATACTCCTGCCAAGACATCTTTCTCCACTTCTGCCTTTTTGGACTTTGGTTCTGCTGGAGATTTTATTGATGCATCGTCTCCCTTTGTCTCGGCTTCCTAAGCCTTTGTACATTTCTTCTGTCAATGGAGAAAACCTGAACTGTATGGTGCTATTTTGCACTGAACCTCTCATTATGCAAGTAGGCGTGTTACTTAAGGAAAAGATTGAGTTCTATGTGCTTCCTCATTGTACTTCCGAGCTTCTTCTCGGTCTTCCTTGGCTTTAACGCCACACTCCACTTCTCGACTGGAAATCAGGTGAGGTCACCCACTGGGGACCTTATTGCCAAAATCACTGTCTTGAGTCTACCCTGCTTAAGTTTGTCTCACCGCCTTCTTCTATGCCAAGCCTGTCTCTTCCATATCAAGATTATTCTGAAATATTCTGCGAAAAGCAGGCCTAGATTCTTCCACCACATCGTCCCTACGACTGTCCCATTGACTTACAGCCTGGGACCATGCCTCCCCATGGAAGAATCTATCCTTTATCTGTTCCTGAGACACAAGCCATGGCAAAATACATTCAAGGGAACCTCCAGAAGGGCTCCAAAAGTCCTCATCTCCTGCCGGAGCTGGATTCTTCTTTGTAGGGAAGAAGGATGGTTCTCTCCATCCTTGTATTGACTACAGGGGACTAAACAAGATTACGATCAAAAATCGCTATCCTCTTCCTTTGATTTCTGAACTTTTTGATCGTCTTCTGGGAGCCAAGGTCTTCCAAGTTGTATTTGGGGGAGCATATAATCTTATTCGTATCTGTGAAGGAGATGAGTGGAAGTCGGCCTTTAATCCCTTAGATGGACACTTTGAGTATCTTGTGATGCCTTTCGGTCTCTGTAACGCTCCAGCTGTTTTCCAAGAATTTGTCAACAGTATCTTCGGAGATCTTCTTTACTCGTGTGTTGTGGTGTACCTTTAGGACATCTTGATCTTCTCACCCAATTTGGAGGAGCATCGCTCTCATGTCCGTCTGGTCCTACAGCACCTCGGGGAGAATCATCTTTACGCCAAACTTGAAAAATGCCTATTTGAGAGCTCAAGTCTGCCATTCCTGGGTTACATTGTTTCCCATCAAGGTCTTCAGATAGATCCCGACAAACTGACTGCTGTGTTGAATTGACCTCGTCCTACTGGTCTATGGGCTATTCAACGCTTTCTAGGGTTTGCCAATTATTATCATCAGTTCATCCCACATTTTTTTTCCTTGGTTGCTCCAATTGTGGCTCTCACTAAGAAGAACTGTAACCCCAAGACTTGTCCTCCTGAGGCTGAAGAGGCCTTTACTCGCTTAAAGTCTGCATTTGGCGCTCCACCCATCCTTTCAAGACCAGATCCAGAAAAACCCTTTGCTTTGGAAGTCGACGCATCATCCGTAGGAGCAGGTGCCTTTTTAACTCAGAAAAACTCCAAAGGCAAGAGTGTAACCTGTGGTTTCTTCTCTAAGACTTTCTCGCCTGCAGAGAGGAACTACTCTATTGGAGATCAGGAACTCCTTGCAATTAAACTTGCCTTGGAAGAGTGGCAACATTTATTAGAAGGTTCTTCTCACTCGGTCAGCACCTATTCAGACCATAATAATCTCCTATATCTTCAATCTGCTCGGCGACAGAAACCTCAGCAGGCTAGATGGTCTCTTTCTTTTCCAGATTTAATTTCTTTATTCATTTCCGCCCTGTGAACAAAAACGTCAGAGCCAAAGCTCTTTCTAGGTCCTCCGATGTGGTAGGATTGGACTCCACGCCAAGGCATATTATTCCTTCTGAGTGATTGATTTATTCAGCTCCTGCCAATCTTCAGCAAGTCCCATCGGCAAGATATTTTGTGCCTGCTAAACTGAGACATCAAGTCTTGATTTGGGGACATTCTTCTTTACTGGCTGGTCACCCTGGAGTATGAAAGTCCATTCAACTTATCTCTCGGCATTACTAGTGGCCACTAGTGTTGCTCGCGAATATTCGCAATACGAATTTGCGAATATTCGCAAATATAGCGCTATACATGCATAATTACGAATATTCGTTTTTTTGTTTTTGTTTAGTTTTTTCACAGTACACATCATAGTGATCACCCCTCTCTGCTTCCAGCCCAGCTTGTGTGGTGTAAAGAAGGCTCCAATACTACTGTGTGAGACTGGTGTGCGAATTTTCGCATATGCGAATTTTTTAGTATGCTAATTTTGTATATGAAAATTTTCGCATATGTTATTTTCGCATACGCGAATATACGCATATGCGAAAATAAAACGAGAATATTGCGAATATTCGCGAATATATGACGAATATTCGTCCGAATATTCGCGAATTCGAATATGGCCTATGCCGCTCAACACTAGTGGCCACACCTTGAACGCGATGTTACAGATTTTGTCCGTTACTGCGCTACCTGTGCCCACGACAAGACTCCACGACAGAGACCTGTGGGTCTCCTACAACCTTTGCCCATTTCAGAAACTCCTTGGACTCACATTGCTATGCTATTGCTATCGACTTTATTATCGATCTTCCATCTTCCTACAATAATACAGTCATATAGGTGGTGGTCGATCGATTCTCTAAAATGGCTCATTTAGTTCCTTAACCAGGTCTTCCATCTGCTCTACAGCTGGCGAAACATTTTCTTCTACATATTTTTTGCCTACATGGCCTTCCGACACACATTGTCTTGGATTGTGGAGTACAATTCATTTCCAAGTTCTGGCGAGCTCTCTGTTCCCGTATTAACATCAAGCTGGACTTTAACTCTGCCTCCACCCTCAAACCAATGGCCAGGTGGAGATGGTGAACCATATTCTGGGAGACTATGTTCGACTTTTTGTCTTGGCTTGTCAGGATGATTGGGTCGATCTTTTGCCCTGTGTGAAGTTTTCTTACAATCTCAAAGACTCTGAATCCACAAAGTCTTCTCCATTCTTTGTGGTCTATAGACATCTTCCTCGTACTCCTCTCCCTCTTCCTCCCACTTCTGGAGTGCCAGCCGTTGATGTTCTAGTACAGGATTTTATGTCCATCTGGCAGCAGACCCCTGCTCCTTGATTCGTGCCTATTCCCATATGAAATCTCAAGCGGATAAGAAGAGAAGACCTCCTCCTACTTTCTCTCCTGGTGACAAAGTCTGGCACTCCTCTAAGTATGTTTGTTTTAGGATTCCCAGTTATAAGTTGGGTCCTCGCTTCCTGGGACCGTTTGAGGTTTTGCACAGAATCAATCCTGTGTCTTACAAGCTAAGTCTGCCTGCCTTCTTACGTATCCCGAATTCTTTTCATGTCTCCCTCCTCAAACCTGTGGTCTTTAACCGGTTTTCACAAAAGCACATTGTTTCCTCTCCAGTCTCTGGCTCCTCAGATATTTTTTTAGTCAAGGAAATTTTGGCGACTAAAACTGTAATGGGGAAAATGATTTTTTTTTGGTAGACTGGAAGAGGTTTGCACCTGAGGAGAGGTCATGGGAGCTGGAAGGGAATGTTCTGGACCTTGACTTGCTCTGGAAGTTTTTAAGATCCAAAAGGAGGGGGAGACCAAAGGGGGGGGGGGAATACTGTTGCACTGAGCGCTCCGGCCGTCACTTACCCTCTGTTCCTGCTGACTTCCCGCTGCCTCTGTTCACTGGTGTGCGCGCCGGAGCTCTGAGATTTAAAGGGCCAGTGCGCCCTTAATTAGTAATTGCACCTGTCCCTTCCTTATAAGTTTTTGCACCTCCTTCTAACTCTTGACCGATCTTTGTGTGCCCTGAGCCCCTAGTGAAAGCGTTCCAGTGTTTTGCCCTGCTTGTGTTCTGTCCTTCTGCTTAGTGACCTGACCTTGCCTTCTTGCCGCCTGCCTGTAGATCGCCTGCTACGTTACCTGACCACACATTTGAGCCACCAGCCCTGACCTTCTGCTGTTACTGACTACAAGTTGTCTCATCCTTCCTGTGCCACGTTATACCTCGGCTGCCTGTGGGGACAAGTTGTATCAGGGGTAGCGACCTGGGTGCCGCAGCAAGACCATCCCTCTTTGTGGAGGGCTCTGGTTAAAACCAGCAGCACCTTAGACTCCGCTCCCTAGTACGGCCCAAGCCATCTTCCTCACAGGTCAGTGGATCCACCTACCACAGCTGTTACTGCTATACAGCTAAAAAGGTCTGCAGCATAGCTGTAGGGTTCAATAGACCAACTATATGTGGTGCCCAAGAGGAGAATGGGAGTAGTGCAGTAGTGGGGGTAGTAGTACACATATAGCAGTCTATGGTATCATGGTAGCTTTAAGGGTCTGGCTGAAACCCATTTGTCTGTCCAATTTTTGTAATTGGGGGTTTGCACAGCAAAGGGTAGTCCTCTACCCCTGGGCACACTATGGTCTTGGTGTCTGGGTACGGGTGTACGAGTAATGGTGCATTCCTTTGTGCTCTCTCCTGTCTGATAGCACTCCTCTGTGCTCTCTCCTGTCTGATAACATTCCTCTGTGCTCTCTCCTGTCTGATAACACTCCTCTGTGCTCTCTCCTGTCTGATAAGACTCCTCTGTGCTCTCTCCTGTCTGATAGCACTCCTCTGTGCTCTCTTCTTTCTGATAGCACTCCTCTGTGCTCTCTCCTGTCTGATAGTACTCCTCTTTGCTCTCTCCTGTCTGATAGCACTCCTCTGTGCTCTCTCCTGTCCAATCAGACAGTGAAGTGCTAGCTCACCCTCACTTACTGGACATTGCCCATGCCTGTGCTTTAGCTTGGACAAATCCACAATTTTATAAGCCATGATATCTATAAAAAAAATATAAAAAGTAAATATCCTATCCCATCCTCCTTTCCCGTCCTCCTTTCCCATCCTCATATCTCGACCTCCTTTCCCGTCCTCCTTTCCTGTCCTCCTATCTCGTCCTCCTATCCAGTCCATCTATCCCGTCCTCCTATCCCATCCTCCTATCCCGACCTCCTATCCAGACCTCCTATCCCGTCATCCTATCCCGACCTCCTATCACGACCTCCTATCCCGTCCTCCTATCTTGACCTCCTGTCCCGTCCTCCTATCACGACCTCCTATCCCGTCCTCCTATCTCGACCTCCTATCCCGTCCTCCTATCCCGACCTCCTATTCCGACCTCCTATCCCGTCCTCCTTTCCCGTCCTCATATCTCGACCTCCTATCTCGACCTCCTGTCCTGTCCGCCTATCACGACCTCCTATCCCGTCCTCATATCTGGACCTCCTATCCCGTCCTCCTATCGCGACCTCCTATCCCGACCTCTTATCTCGACCTCCTATCCCGACCTCCTATCCCGTCCTCCTATCGCATCCTCCTATTATGTCCTCCTATCCCAACCTCCTATCCCGGTCCTCCTATCCCGGTCCTCCTATCCCGGTCCTCCTATCCCGACCCGTAACCCGTAATATGTGTACCAGTTATTGAAATATCTCCAGCCGTACGGAAAATATGTGGGAACATACATTTCCCATTGATTTTCATGGGACTTTAAACAAAAAACCCGACCCTCACAAATGGGGGTTAAGGGTTAAATTAACTATCCTATATTTTAAGTGGACATATCAGTAACATGTGACCAAGTATTATCGAAATATCTCAAGCCGTTTGGAAGTTATGCAGTAACATATATTTCCCATTGACTTGTATGGGACTTTAAACATAAATCCCGCCCCTGGCAAAATGGGGTGAGTAAGGGTTAAATCACCTATCCTATGTTTGTTGTTGACATATAAGTAACATGTGGCCAAGTTTCATGTTAAATATCTTTAGCCGTTTGGACGTGATGCTGGAACATACACACATACATACATACATACACACACACACATACATACACACATACATACATACATACATACACACATACATACATACACACATACATACACACATACATACATACACACATACATACACACACACATACATACATACATACACACACACACACAAACACACACACATACACACATACATACACACATACATACATACACACATACATACACACACACGTACATACATACATACACACACACACGTTGAGTTTTATATATATAGATATATATATTATTGATATGGCTTTTTTATAGAAATCTTTTTCATAAAAAATTGTAAACAAAAAAGTAATAAAATGGGCACTAAAGAAATGATAAATATCACAATATGTTAAACATGTCAGCAATCTAATGAAGACGGTGTGTCACAATCAATGTATTTATTGGATAACCTTTGCCTCAATATGTTGACCTATAACATTGACTCTTTCTCACCTTTCCTAGAAGGCAGCGCCGCTCACTATCAGTCAGATGGTACTTTGTCTGTCTCTTGTGTTTACGCTGTACGTGGGAGTCGCCAGCGCTCGTTGCCCGAGGATTCGCTCTAGGGAGATGCTCTGTGGCTCAGAACTAGTGGACATGCTGCAATTCATCTGTGGTACCAGAGGCTTCCATGTCAGTATGTATTTTACTCCTTTTTTTACATGATGTACATTGATTTTATTCTGCAGTCTGCAACCTGAAGCTCCTCTCTGGAACCAAAATAAACCATAGGATATGTAAACTATGAACACCGGGAGACCTGCGGGATGTAGGCAATGGCTATAATTTTACGTTTATTTCAAAAAAGAGAGAAAAAGAAAAAAAAACATATTGTCCTACAGTATATTCTACATTAAACCTATCACCCAGTCAGTTTTAACCTGATGTTGACTTGTGCCTTGTGTGGCACCTCATGCTCCTCCAAGGTGTAATACACTGTACATAAGATACAGTGCCACCAAAAGAATACATTACAAAAATAGTACACTGTACAGTGCCTAAGTAACAGTCCCAGACAATTTAAAGTAAATACCACCGTACAGTGCTCATATATTACCAACGTACAATGCCAAGGTTAATGCATAAAGCAATGTAATACATTGATGAAATTAGGAAAGTTATACAATTAATATTAAGACCTCTGGTGCCTTTCCTTTCAGCAGGAATGGCTGATGCGCCCCATGTGACTGCACAGGTGGCACAGGTCTACAGCCAGCCCTATGAATGGTTGTCATCAGTGACACATGGGGTATTCCAGGATTTTTTTTTTTTGACTATGCTACAGGGACTGTGAAGTTAGTGTAGTTCATAATATAGTGTCTGTACCTGTGTGTGACGGTTTTCTCACAATTCTTATGTGATTTTCACCCCAAGATTTATTTTTAACGGCATACAAAATGACTGTTATCTCAGATTTTTCCCAGGTTGCAATGCAGCCGAGACATGACATCACTAGTCAGCTGATGACAGGGAGCCGATGTGCTTCAATGGGTGGAGGGATCGCTTTGTGGGAGAGCGATCAATCTGCAACTAATTGTATTTTTGTAACAGCTGTAGGCACCCTGATTGAAAAACACAGGTCTTTTGAATGGATGCAGCTCCTTTATGTTTCAATGGGTGGGGTGGCTCATGTGTGGGAGGGAGGAAAATGGAATTATGGGATTTGTAGGCAAAAAAGGAAACTCAAATAGGAAAAACCAGTTCACAAAAAGCTAGCCACAGTGTTCTGGTAATCTCACAACATAGCCATTTAGCCCCAGGACAAGCGCAGATCCTTCCTAAGCATGTCCATTACTGTCTGGCAGGTATGTACTAAAACCACTTCATGGTAGATAACCCCTTTAATGTAGGATTATGAGAAAATTCATCAATTTATATATTGTCCATGGCCAGATTAGAAACATATTCACATAGTTTATAAAGTTGAAAAAAACATCAAGTTCAACCTATATTTCTGTTATGTCCCTACGGTGTTGATCCAGAGGAAGGCAATAAAATAATATGAAGCTGATGCCCTATACCAGGGGAAAAATATTCCTGGATCAAAATAAATCCCTGGATCATTGTTCTGTTGTTATAAATCTAGTATCCATGACTTGTAAATACATTAAGGCCCCTTTTGAACTCTTATATTGTTTTCACTATGACCATTTCCTCTGGCAGAGAATTCCCTCACTGCTCTTACAGTAAAGAACTCTTAGAGACACAGATATTTCTTAGAATTGGGCGAATGGTGGCAAAACACACACATTATAGGATTTTTCATACTAAATTAATTTATGCCATATGGAAAGGGTGATGGTAGTGGCTAATAGTGGTGGGAGGTTACCACTAGGACCTTCAGTATAACAAAGAACAAAGAGGTTGCTGAATTGTTTGTGTGTCATGTTCCTGTGGCCCAAATAAAGAGGAACGTGGTTAATGGGAGTCTAAAGGGAGTCTGAAGTCTACATTTCTACTTATTTTACAGTACTATTGATGGACCTTATTTCAGGAATACTTATGTGGTGGCTCAGTACGGGAGGTGTTACCCTGTACCCTTGCTGCCCTATTAGGCAGCCTCCCTACAGTGTCCCCTGGGCCCCCTTGCATCTGTCCCCCATGTAAATATGTTTCTAATGTATTATACCATGTAATGTATTCAGAAAGCATTGACACTTTAAGACGGTTTACCATGTAACTTGTCATGTGATTGTTACCCAGGAAGTACCAGTGACCCGGTGATCCAAGGGGTGACCTATGGGCTCCCTGCTAGTCTCCCCCATATAAGCCCTGGGTGGAGCTAGCTCTCTCTCTTTCCTTACAAGTCTTTGCTGAGGTCAATTCGAGTCCTAGAGAGTGTCCAGAGGTATAGGAGGCATCAAGTCCAGTCTGCAGCCACAAGCAGCTACAAGTAACCACAGTCTCAGTATAGTCAGTCATCAGTCAAGTCAGTCACAGTCACCATTTGTCAAGTCATTGTAGCCTGTACTAAATTGACCCCATCTACTAGGCAAGCCCATAAGATCTCTGAGTCACTGGTCACCTCCGTGGGCCCTGGCTGAACTGTATAGACTTTACCATCTGTCTACCCTCAGTAAAGCTACTGTTGTCCATAACTTGGCATTGGAGTCATTATTGCCCCCGTGCCTAGCCCAGGATCTAGCGGTATACCTTTGGGTGGTATCGAGGATAAACCACGCCCTGGTGTCACAAATACAAGGGGTTAATTCCATCTGCCCCTAGGGTGACAACATCTGCCCTTTGCATCACACCCTCTACCACACTGATATTTGTCTTTAACTAGAATGGTTTGTTTCAGTTCCACTATAATACTGACATAAGGCGGATGTCAGTGAAACTCTTGTTTGGCAGACCTCCCCATCTCCCCGACTTCCCCATAGACATGAACAGAGGAAATGGATTGGTGGCAGAGACTTTTTCTTTTGAAATACAGGATGCCTGGTACCATTTCTATAGGGGGTAACAGTATCATGAGCAGATTAGTCTTGTGAAACTGTGTCAAATACAGCATGCCCTAAAAATCTCAGCAGCAGCCGCCAGCAGTCAGTGTTCTAAAGAGCTACGGCCACTTTAACTCAGTGAGCTGAGCTGCGGTGGCTGCTGGAACTGAGATGTGACGCCCCTGATGTCAGAGCCGTGCAGGAGGATGTCACTCTTCAGTGCAGAAAAGTGGGCTGAAAAATGGGGGCATTGAAATGACACAGGGAGGAGTTCAAGGGGGGAGGAATGAAGTGGCATGGGGCAACAAGAGGGGGAGGAATCAGATGGCATGGGGCAACAAGAGGGGGAGGATTCAGATGGCATGGGGAAACAAGAGGGGAGGAATGAAGTGGTATGGGGCAACAAGAGGGGTAGGAATGAAGTGGCATAGGGGCATCAAGAGTGTGAGGAATAAAGTGCCATGGGGGCCTAAAGAGTGGGAGGAATAAAGTGCCATGGGGGCCTAAAGAGTGGGAGGAATAAAGTGCCATGGGGGCCTAAAGGGTGGGAGGAATAAAGTGCCATGGGGGCCTAAAGAGTGGGAGGAATAAAGTGGCATGGGGGCATAAAGAGGTATAATAAAGCGGTACAAAGGGGGGGGGGTCAAGAGTGGCAATGAAATGGCAAATGGGGTGATGAAATGGCAAAAGTGGTGGTTAAGGGGAAAATAAAATGGCACAGGGGTTACCAAGGGGGGAATGAAACAGGACAACTGGGTGATCTAGGGTAGCAATAAAAGGGCCCCAGGGGGTAGCAGCTACATTTCTAATGCTGATGCTGGATACTGATATCACGGCATGTGTCAAAGGAAGTGCATCGAGATACGTGAAATTAGGAAGGTGAGGGGTGTGTCACTAAACTATGCATGTCTGAAACGTGAAAAGTTTGGAAAGCTCTGCTATAAGTGATCCCACCTATAAAGCAAAGCATATGAAATGTTAGCATGGGGAGAGAAATAGGAGGGTTACCCCCTTACATATTGATTAGCCAAAGAGCATTTTTATATCTGAAATGAAGGTGAATTATAATCCCAGATCCTGGTCATTTTATTAAAAGTTTTTGCACATGTTTTACTTTAGCCACAAGATTGCTGCTGCATTCTTTTCTGTTATAATTAATGTCTAATATTATGTTTACATTTTTCTTAGGTAAACCTGGTTCGGTCCGCAACAGATCTCGACCTGGGATAGTGGAGGAATGTTGTTTCTGCGGGTGTACTTTTGCAATACTAGAATCCTACTGTGCAGCTCCTATTTCTAATACTACTAATAGAGAAGGTTAGTCTCAGAGCCTTCAATGGGAATAATGGACAAAGGCCTACCCTAAATACCGTATATACTCGAGTATAAGCCGTCCCGAATATAAGCCGAGGCCCCTAATTTCACCCCAAAAACCCTGGAGAAGTTATTGACCCGACTATAAGCCTAGGGTGGCAAATACATCATTCCACCCCCCCCCCCCCATTCATCATCACCGCCTGTCAATCGCTTCTCAGTGGTCTTCAACCTGCGGACCTCCAGATGTTTCAAAACTACAACTCCCAGCATGCCCGGGCATGCTGGGAGTTGTAGTTTTGCAACATCTGGAGGTCCGCAGGTTGAAGACCACTGAAAAGGGATTGACAGGCGGAGATGGACGGCCGGGACCATCCCCTCACAGCTAAAGCCAGAAACGTTTTTTTGTTCACTCGAGTATAAGCCGAGGGGGGCGTTTTCAGCATGAAAAATCATGCTGAAAAACTCGGCTTATACTCGAGTATGTACGGTAAATAGGAGTTCAGGGTCAGACAGGCCCAAAAGAGCACTACAGGATCCTCTGGTGAGCCCGGGCTGTGACATAATGCTTTTGTCAGTCTGTCAGGGCATGGTCACACTGCGAAATTTCCACCTGGAAAATTTACAGGCAGACTTTACGCAGGCTGCAGGTGCCAGCAAAACATGTCGGCACTAGGACCATCGGCAAATGCAATGTCTCTACAGATGGCAACGTATTTTTGAGTGGATTGCGGAGTAAGAATTCACATGTCAAGTCTTTCTGTCCGTAATCCGAATTTCCACAGCAAATGTTTTTGCTTCCAAAATTCCACCATGTGCACGCTGCAGCAGAATCCCAATGAAAACAATGGGAGTTGGCTGCAACAAAATTTCCAAGCAAACTTTTTCCGCTGTGTTCCTTTTGAAAGTTCTGCCACGTAATTGGGGCCTCAAAGTTATAAACATTAAAATATTACATTAGTTATCCCACATCACTGTAAAAAAAAAAAAAAAAAAATCAGGGCCAGCGTTTGTCACCTCCCCTATATATGGAATAAAAAGAATCAATAGTCACTATAGGTCTTTGAAAAAAATGATGACAGAAAAATATAAACTCCCAGGTACCATATGACATGGCACTGCTCTGGAGCAGCACGACCTGGTGCTCTAAGTAAATTGGCAACATAGGTGGCAGTATGGCATAACAGCTGGTCTAAAATGTGTACCCATTATATATTTACATGGAATACTATTTGCTATCCAGCACCCGGCACAGATATCAGATGGCTTTTGCCAAACTAAACCAAGCTAAATATTTATACAGCATTTCAAATATTGAATTTCACAGGTTGTCCGAAGGTGCAATGCTCTTTCCTGTGCTGTGGTTCTTATTTAGAAGGCCATATGCCTTTCACAGCTGGCAGTCAACACGCATTTGGCCAAGAGGTATTCCTCCCATCCCAGCATACACATGCACACTCGGTTTGATCAAGCATGCATTTGTTCCACCCTTCTCCTGATGGTCGATGTCAAAGGATTGGGCATGTTAGATTTCACCATGCCTAATACATTGCTCTCACAGGCGATAGATAAAAAAAAAATTCTAATCAATTGGTTCCAGAAAGTTACACAGATTTGTAAATTACTTCTATTAAAAAATCTTAATCCTTCCAGTACTTATCAGCTGCTGTATGCTGCAGAGGAAGTTGAGTTTTTCTTTTCAGTCAGCCCCCTGTGCTCTCTGCTGCCACCTCTGTCTGTGTGAAGAACTGTCCAGAGTAGGAGCAATTCCCCATAGCAAACCTTTCCTGCTCTGGACAGTTCCTGACACGGATAGAGGTGTCAGCAAAGAGCACTGTGGGTCAGACAGAAATGAACAACTCAACTTCCTCTGGAGCATACAGCAGCTGTAAAGTACTGGAAGGATTAAGATTTTTTTTTAACAGAAGTAATTTACAAATCTTTTTAACTTTCTGGCACCAGTGAAAGGAGATCTGCAGCCATAGACACTTATCCCTCTTATCAGATAAGTGTCTGATGCTGGGGGGTCCAAATGCTGGGACTCTCTGCGATCTCTACAGGGCCCCCATTGCGGTAATGCCAGGTCACCATACTGGAGATCGTGGGGGGTCCCAGCGGTCGGACCCCCCAAATAAGACACTTGCACATAGGGGATAAGTGTATATGGCTGCAGTATTGCTTTAATTTGAAAAAATAAAAATAAATTCACTGGGAAAAGGACATTAAGCCACTTTCAGACACTTCTAGTAGAAGCGTATCTCCTGTGAGAGCAATATATTAGGCATGGTGAAATCTAACATGCCCAATCCTTGTTTCCTCTGACATCTACCATTATACGGTCTGCTGGTCCCACTGAAACTGCCATGTAACACTATGTGGCACTAGCAAGCATCGTTCTGCCCAATTATCTATTTCTATTCTGCCCCCCTCCCCTTCCCATTCCCCAATAACTAGATCTGTTAACCTATCAGAAATTTAAAAAAGATGGAACCCAAGGGTAGTTGTGATGAAAATGTATCAGGACTTGTCCCATTTGGAACAAATTTACAAAAAAACTTTAAAGGAAGATTCAGCAACTCTTAGAAGGCAATGACTTAGGGATTTATATTTATTCCCATTTATCTTGTTTTATTTAACCTTTTTTTTTTTGCAGAACAAAAATCTTAGAAACCTATTGGTTTTTCTTGAAGTTGATTCCAGAATGATCACGGAAATCTGGCCTAAAAGGGACTTTGTGCTGCCATGGATTAGTGCAATAAATGGGGAAGAAAATCTCAAAAATTAAAGGGAAAACTGAATTTTCCTGAATTCACCTGAGCCCGCGTGACCCCCCGTGTGATGAAGTGTGTTGGCCAGGCTGTCGACATCTAGCAGTGAATAAAATGAATGTCGGTATGGACATGTGATGTGAAGGCTGTGCCCCAGTTATGGGATCCGCTTGAAAGACGTTAATCTTCATTCTTAGTTTAATATATGGAAACTCTATTCCACTGATATGTTGGAAGCCACATATGTTTTTCCACCCCTTTTTTTAACCTCTGCCCTTGTATTTGTCTATTCCAAGATACTTTTTACTACTCTTATTAAATTTAGTTTTTCCATACATTAAATGTTGGCTTTATTTTTCTTTGCTATTGAAGTGGAAATTAATAACTTGACTTGACCTAAAGGACTTGGATCACCAGAGATTTCGTTGGCATGTTGTTTGGCTATACCAACAAAGTTAACCAGTTGGTGTCTAACTGATTTGACCCCTGGCTGACCTTAATGATCAGCACCCTTGACAAAAGTGCAGATGCAACAGGAGATTAACCTGTACAGCGCTTACCTCTCACTATTGAGCATTAGTTTTGTTCTAGTGGTTGATGGGGTCACTGGGACAAAAGCCCTATGGATTTAATACTTCTAGTGTATCCCAATTAAATGTTAGAAATGGCAGCATATCATGGCAATATGCTCCTAATATCTGTAGTTAGCCAACCCAGTAATGACACTACTACTATTACATTCCAATGGTCAGGAACTTATTTTAGTTAAAAGTCCACCATCTTTTGTCGGTAAATTTCAACAGTCAGTAGATCTAATTTTCATACCTATATGTTCACAAATGTCTTCAGTTCAGTTCACCTGGTATAAAACAATAAAAATATGACAGAAATGTCGGGGTGGGGGTGGGGGGTTCAGCTGCGGTTTCTCACAACATTGTTTCAGAAATACCTTGCGGTGTGTTTTCTACCCAACACCTTTAAGCAGATTCTAGGAAGTTCTGTAGAGCCAAACAAAAATAAAAAAAAGAATAAAGTTACTTTCATGGAAAAACTCTAGCATTAGTCCCATTTGGACCGAGGATAATTACAAACCGTGATGTTACACAATCGATTGCAAAATATTGTCTCATGTAATATGTCTCTGGATACAAGGCCCTGCATGACCCCACAACGGGCAACAGTTAAGCGCTTTCTAGTCAAAGGATTTGCTTGTTAGATAACCCAGAATATTTAGTCTACACACTTTTCCAGGGCCAGTCTTCCGATCGGTGGAGGTCTCAGCATTTTTTTATGAAAGATTCACTTTAACAATCTTTTTATTCTACTATAGGCAAGGCCTGGGGGGAGGCTCCTGCTGCAGTCAGCTGTCTTCTTTCAGGTAGACATAGGACAGTGAGGAAGATGGGATGTCGGGTTTGAATGAACTTCTAGGACGCACACAAAGGCCTTTTCATATATTTGTCAGTTTTAGTTGTACAGTAATATTAAACAAAATACGATCAACTTAAAGTTGAGGATTTAAAGAAAATGTGTTAGGATATATCTATTAGTATATGTTTGTGTATTTTCTATATGTTTGGTTATTGCCATGCAGTGAGTGAACCCATAAAATAGTAGTTATAAAGTTGTCATATAATACCTCCTGGAGTGCCTAATTGCTGCCATACAGTGTCCAAATTATAATACAGTACTATAGGATTGTTACTAACTTTGGTGACCAAATAAAAGAAAAAATAAAGTGTCCTAAAAAGTGCCCAAAGGGCTCAGTAATGTAACATTCCCTTTGTAGTTATTTAGGAGTTTTTTTTATGGACAGTCCAAGTTAACAAGATTTAATAAAATATACTTTGCTTGCCAAATTTCTGCTTCAATGAAAAATCCACTAAATTTTCTGCAGATCTCTGCTGATGTCATATTCTACTGTTGGTGAAATTTAAGATATTTTAAACTTTCTCACAAGTCCTTAGGACATAATCAGAACGTCAGCAAATATACTATCGGTGACTCGTGAGCCTCACACCACTATATGGAGCGCTGCCAAAATTTTTATGTTTGTGGCCTTATTATGTAACATTTGTCCTTGCTTGTTTAACTTTTCTGAAAAGCCTGAGGCCGAGAAGATCACTGCCGTCACCTACAATCGAAAGGTAGAGAGAGACAAATCAGACAATATGTCTCCTGCTGTTATGGGGGTCTATATATCCTTCATATCAGAGGCCCCTCTTGACCAAAACTTATCAGGGTTTACTGAATGCACTGATGCTATATCATGTAGATTAGGGTCAATATCTGATCAGTGGAGGGCCCGAACACTGGGACTTTGAATAAAGAGGGCATCTGGCCTGTATTTTTTTTAGATGAAACTACTCATTGTGGAAGATAAACATTTCAATAAATTTGATTAAATGGTCTGAGATGTGGAAGACTATCTTGATGACTGCATATTTAACGGAGAATGCTGGCAAAAGTAAACTCATCACCTATCTACAGGATAGGGGATAAGTAGCTGATCGTGGGGGGTCCAACCACTGGCACACCCCCATAATTTCCGGGAGGGTACCCGCCTCTCTTAGTGAGAAGCACTTGCCATCTACCAGCAGATGGAACGTCCTCCATTCATTTATATGAGAGCACCGAGGATGCCCGAGAGCTGTACTCAGGTATTTTCGGCGCTCTCATAGAAATTAATGACTGAATGAGTGCCGGGTCCCCCCCCCCCCCTCCCCCTGCGATCAGCTACTTATCCCCTGTGGATAGGGGATAAGTCCAGATTTCTCCTTTAAGCCAATATGGCTGGCAGAAAGATGTCAGACATCTACTTCCTGTTTCACAAAATTAAAGTAGGGAAGACTAAAGAGCAGGCATCTAAGCTTCCAAGATTAATACTGCATACAAGGCTTCAGATGGACTTCTATTTTTGGTTGGTAGTATGCATCAGATGTTGCTAGAATCTAAAAAGATCGGGGGCATGAGCCTCAAGAAATGATTTGTACCCAACTTCTCCCAAATAATAAAAACATTAAGTGTTGCCGTAAAACAATTTTTAAAACACAGGTGTAGCTACAAAGATATTACTTTATTGTGAAACCTGTACCTATACATACATCAGCCCTGCCCCAAATAATTTCTATATACACCAGCTACAATATCTTTGCATAATGCAGTCCTATACTGACTAACCGCACAATACAAGGGACAAATAATCCCTCACACCATAACCACATATACATTAGCTAACCAAAGACTAATATAAACCCCAATACAGTGCCCATATAGTGCTAGATACTAATATTGCATGGTCTCTGCAGCTCATATAAGTGATTACAGTGCAGTTATAGCCATATATAACTTATATCAAATGGTTAACAGGTGAGGTCTTGTCTGATTGGTGTCCTTAATTTTCCATTTTCTTCTCCATGATGCCTTCTCGTCTCCATACAGCAATAATTCCCCCTATGCCCCCATACAGTTATAGTGCCCCCTGTGCCCCTTGCTGTAATAATGCCCCCTGGGCTCCCCATTATGTTTTATTTTGTTTCAACTTTATTTACCCTTAATCAACTTAGTTTGGTCTATCAATTTATCATCATCGTATATAACCAGACATTTCATTGTAACCTACTTTTATTTACTTCATAAGGGGTTTGCCTAGGACTGTAATTTTTTATCGTTTTTTTGTTTTTTTAACACACAGGGTATTGTGTTAGACAGTAACCTTGGCAAACCACTTGTAGACTAGTAGTTTCAGGTACACAATTGTCTTTTAATCTATACATTGCAAGTATACATCAGGGGTATACCTCCCATATGCACCCCTGATGTATGCCACTTTATTGTCATTGATTGGCATACATCATCCATTTTTCAATGTGACCCACTTTTTAGGTAAACACAGTCTTCTAAGCTCATTTATGAACTAAAATAGGAGCTATGTCAATGCATACTGGTAGAGGCCAAAAGTACACTCTTTTGAATTCTGCTGGGTCAAAGGGGCCTGTGGTTACCTTTAGTTTTGCACAAACACTGAACGTGTTCACTCAACCGGGTAGAAACATAACCAAAGCCCTGTAGATCAATCAAAGAGGTTCTGAGAATTGAGGGAAAGCGAGGAGGCGTGCCAGGCTGTGGCACTTGAGCAGCTCAAGCTCGCCTCCTTGACACTTAGCTGAGAAATGAAAAAAAAAAAGCTTTATTTTTCAACCTAACAGCATTCCAATAATTTCTCCATCGCTTGCATTGGGGTAGTTGCTCATAGCAACCATTCAAGTTGCAATTTTCATTTAAAAAAGACTTCTAATAAATGAGAGCTGGAATCTGATTGGTTAGTATGGTAAATGGTGCCACTTTATCTCAAAGGACTTATCCACCTTTAAAAAGATCTTTTTTTTTAAGGCCCGAATGCTTTCAAATTCCAAACTGTTACTTACCTCCCCCTTGGTTCCCGCGCTGATCTCACATTTTGCCTCCAGTCACGTGATCCCCACAGCAGATCAGCAGCCTTGGAGGTCACGTTCCGTACTCGTGTTAATTCCGCTCAAAGATGAGAATCATGATTCCGAAAGTATGGAGCGTGACCGCAGAGGCCACTGACTGGCTGCAGTGGTCATGTGACCTCCACTCCTAAAGCAAGACTAGAGGCAGAGGCAGAGGCAGAATGATGGTTGTTTTTTTTTTTAAGATGTATAACCCCTTTAACTTAACTTTATTAAGAAATCTCCCTTATGACTATTTACTGGTGATTTTTTTTATTGTTGTGGTGGCAGGGTGTGTGGTGCAGGGCAGATGTTGTTACCCTAGGGTCAGATGGCATTAACCCCTTGTCCCTTGTATTCGTGATGCCAGGGTGTGGTTTAGCCTACAACCACCCGAAGCTATACCGCTGGATCCTGGGCTAGGCACGGGGGGCAATAAAGACTCAGACGCCAAGTTACGGACAACGGTAGCTTTACTGAGGGTAGACAGTTGGTAAAGTCTATACAGTGCAGCCAGGGCCCAAGGAGGTGATCAGTGACGCAGAGACCTTAAGGGCTTACTGGGACTTGTAGTAGGACTAGACAGTTTGGTGCAGGCCACATTGCTTGACAATTTGACAGAGACTGACTGGACTTGACTGATGATGGACAATGCTGCAGGTTTAGCTTATTTGCACTCGACTGCGGCTGCAGGACTTGACTTGAGGCCTCCAAAACTCTGGACACACACACTAGACACCACTGACCTCAGCAAAGACTTTGTGCAAAAGAGAGAGAGAAGCTCCACCCAGGGCTTATATGGGGAGAATAGTAGGGAGCCCATAGGTCACTCTTGGGGTCAGCTGGTCACTGGTACCTCCTTGGTAACTGTCACATGGTATAACTCTTAAAGTGATAACATACACTGCTCATAAAGAGAACACTAAAATAACATCCTAGATCTGAATGAATGAACTAGGACTTGAAACGGGAGTGAAATGTTCAGATTTACTGGGCGGAGCAGAGGGTGAGGCGTCACCTATAACGATTGTTTGAAAGGGATGAAGTTGGTAAGCCTGCAAAATGGGCACTAGTTCCCACTACTCCTTCTTGACCTGCTCTTAGATGAAGAGGATGAAGCTTTTAGTATTTGGAGATCACATTTATAGCCGCCGCTGCTCTATTTGCTCAGACAGGACAGTACAAAGATTCCAGTTACTAGCGACACGGCACACTTTGTTTTAGATAAAAATAGCCACAGCAAATATTGTGCATTACACCTGACATAGTCCTTAGGGCAGTGCTCTGGCCTCAGGAGACTAACACTATAACACATCCAATATTAACACACAGCCTCCATGTTCTCCAGTTTTGTGAGAGGAAGCATGGTGTATTTCAACATGTGTTACAACACTACAACTCCCATCTGATAGCTTAGAGCTGTTGAAACATGCTGGAGAGCCACAGGTTGGGTAACACTGTTCTAGGAGATAAACAAGATCAGGGTCTGGCAATGTAGTATCCCTCTTTCCGTCTGTCTTTTGTTGTTAGCATAAATGTTTATTTGGGATCTGGCAACTTACTAAAGTTTATGACCAACTGGAAAGGGGTTTACTGGGCTGAGCGCCAACACCCGGCATCTTCACCGACCAGCGGTTTGGGTGAGCCTGGCGCATGGATGTAAACACAGTGTAGGGAGCCATATGCCTCGGCTATGTACATTGGGGGTATTCATGAAAAGTGGTGTAGGTGAATGTACCTTAGTTAGCGCAGTTGCGCCAATGGTGCACCAAACTGAAAAAGTCACACATGATAAAATCCGGCCCCCACATGATATCAACTGAAATCACCATTTGGTGTGTTCTTTAAAAAAAAAAAAAAGTATTCTAAAGCAAAAGTTGCAATGAAAAGTCTCTAAACAGCATCGAAGACAAACTGTGAGACAAATTTACCCCAGAAAACCTGGGTGAAACCAATGATAACTTCCCCCCATTGTGTAGTGGTGGTGCCAAGTTACTGTGGCTCAGCTATCATTCATTTATATGGCGACTGCCTGGTACAGCCACTATACAATGTACAGAGCCAAGGCTTCAGCCTCCGTATACTCTGTTTACATCCAGGTGCAGCAGCTCATCTTTATAGATGATTGTCGGAGGTACCGGGTGTTGGCCTCCCTCTGATCAGATATTGATGGCCTATTGCTGTATTATGAAAAATTCTAAAGCTTCCTGAAATACTGTGGCTCACATTTATCATCATGGGGTAAGTGGGCAGGGTTTTATGGTCAGGATTTAGACACATTTATGAGCTATCTTTAAAAAAAAAAAAAAAAAATCACAATTAAAGTTACAAACAAGAAAAAAAAGTAGAGTATCTCTATTCCACCCAGACGCCTGAATTATGAAAATTGGACCTGTTACTATAAAAATGATATTACATATTGGTTAAAAATGTGTCACTTTTTATAAATATGAGCCATTGTGCTTGAAGAGGTACTACCGTGGAAAACTTTTTTTTTACTTAGTCAACTGGTGCCAGAAAGTTAAACAGATTTGTAAATGACTTCTTTTAAACAATCTTAATCCTTCCAGTACTTTTTAGGGGCTGTATACTACAGAGAAAATGTTTATCTTTTTGGATTTCTCTTCTGTCACAACCACAGTGCTCTCTACTGACCTCTGCTGTTCATTTTAGGAACTGTCCAGAGAAGCACATGTTTGCTATGGGGATTTTCTCCTTCTCTAGACAGTACCTAAAATGAAAAGCAGAGGTCAGCAGAGAGCACCGTGGTCGTGACAGAAGAGAAATTCAAAAAGATAAACATTTCTTTTGTAGTATATAGCCCCTAAAAGTACTGGAAGGATTAAGATTTTTTTTAATAGAAGTAATTTACAAATCTGTTTAACTTTCTGGCACCAGTTGATAAAAAAAAAAAAAGTTTTCCACTGTAGCACTTCTTTAAAGGGGTTGTCCGCTGCCCTTCGGAGCTCCGCACGAAGCGTCCGGAAGTTCATTACTCCGAACGCTGTGTGCGGGCTTCCGTGTTCTCGGCCGCCTAGCGTGACGTCACGCCCGGCCCCCTCGTGACGTCACGCCCGCCCCCTCTACCAAAGTCTATGGGAAGGGGGCGTGTCTGGGGTACTTCAAGCAAAAACATGCTGAATCCAGTACAATTTGTAATAACACTATATTAGTAAGTTATATGTCTTGAGGTTATAGTTTTATTACATTTTATAAAACTGTTTGTATAAGGACCAGGAAGAATATATATCAGGCTGACAGTGGGCAAGATCTCCTCTGTTTACTTTGATCATCAGTTCCTCAGGACGTGACTTACCCCTATGGCATGGGGCTAACCGTGATGGAGGCCCTGGGCAATTGCCCAGTTTGCCCCCCCTTAACGCCGGCTCTGCATGTGGTATCTCTCTCTGTGTTAAATGACTGCACAGCTCCTGGTATTAACATAACAAATCCTATAGTGTATCATTACAGCAGCTTTGTTCAGAGCAAGCAGATAAAATGACGCATCTGAAGTGTGCAGAACTGTGAATGCAGCTCTGCGGTATGAAACAGGCTGTACTTCAGGATCAGCCAAAGATAAATAATGTACTGCTAAGACCCTATTTTTGCATCATTCTGTAGACTGGAACTGCATGATGTGAGAGTCCTGCAGTCTGATATTTGGCCAGCAGGTGGAAACAGATTGCCATTTATCTACAAACCACCTTGAAATCAATTGCGTGTTACTTCACCATTCACTTGTATGGGCCTGCAGACAGTCCACAATGGTGCCAGATTTGCAGACTGCCAGCAGATCCTGGGAAACCTGCTACTAGTTTAAACATGTGACCAAAATTAGCATATACCTTATATGCAATTATAAGGCTGTTGGGCCAATTTATATATTTTATACTTAAAGGGGTACTCCGGTGAAAACCTTTTTTTTTTCAGATCAACTGGTGCCAAAAAGTTAAACAGATTTGTAAATTACTTCTATTTAAATATCACAGTGCTCTCTGCTGACAGCTCTGTCCATATCAGGAACTGTCCAGAAGCATACAGCAATTGATAAGTACAGGAAGGATTAAGATTTTTTTTAAATAGAAGTAGTTTACAAATCTGTTTAACTTTCTGGCACCAGTTGATTTAAAAAAAAAAAAAAAAATTCCACCAGAGTACCCCTTTAACCCCTTAAGGACCAAGCGTTTTTCCATTTTTGCACTTTAGTTTTTTCCTCCTTACCTTTTAAAAATCATAACCCTTTCAATTTTCCACATAAAAAATCCATATTATGGCTTATTTTTTGTGCCACCAATTCTACTTTGCAGTGACATTAGTCATTTTACCCAGAAATCCACGGCAAAACGGAAAAAAAAATCATTGTGCGACAAAATTTAAGAAAAAAACGTAATTTTGTAACTTGGGGCTTCCGTTTCTACGCAGTACAGTTTTCGGTAAAAATGACACCTAATCATTATTCTGTAGGTCCATATGGTTAAAATGATACCCTACTTATATAGGTTTGATTTTGTTATACATCTGGAAAAAATCATAACTACATGCAGGAAATTTTATACGTTTAAAAATGTCATCTTCTGACCCCTATAACTTTTTATTTTTCCGCATATGGAGATGAATGAGGGCTCATTTTTTGCAACGTGATCTGAAGTTTTTATCGGTACCATTTTTTTACTTTTACATTTGTTTTGATTGGACTTTTTGATCGCATTTTATTCATTTTTTTATGGTATAAAAAGTAACCAAAAAATACGCTATTTTGGACTTTCGAATTTTTTTACATGTATGTCATTGACCGTGCGGTTTAATTAATTATCAATTTTTATAGTTCGGACCACATTATTCAGATCACATTATTTATTTTTATTTACATAGTTTTTTTTATGGAAAAGGGGGTAATTCTGACTTTTATTAGGGAAGGGGTTAAATCACATTTATTAATACTTCATTTTCACTTTATTTGTGCAATGTGATACCCCCCATAGGGGGCTATAACATTGCACACACTGATTTCCTACACTGATCACTACTATGCAATCACATAGCATTTATCAGTGTTATCACCGCTCGACTGATCCTACCTGGATCTCAGGCACAGAGCAGTCATTCGGTGATCGGACACGCAGGAGGCAGGTAGGGATCCTCCTCGTGCCCTGCAAGCTGTTCGGGACGCCGCAATTTCACCGCGGCGGTCCCAAACAGCCAGACTGAGCTGCTGGGATGGTTTCAGTTTCACTTCAGACGCGGCGGTCAACTTTGGTCGCCACGTCTGAAGGCTTAATACCGGGCATCACCGTGATTGGTGATATCTGGTATTAGCCGCGGTTCCTTGCCGTTGATGGCTGCCGAGATCGACCCGATATGACGCGGAGTCATACGTATGCATACGTCCTGTAGTGGGAAGGGGTTAAAAACTGGGGTACAGTTGTACTGAAATATTTAAATATACCTTTTAATATATCCTTTATAATGAATAAAAAAATCGAACCCCAACAATGTGGATGCCACACAAGAAAGATAATTCTTTCAAATCCAAAACCTGAAGCACCCTTATAGGTATATGGGATAAGGGATGTGAATAATAATTTGAGGCTAGTGACAGTGGTCACTTACAGTGAAAAATTTTGTCAATACGGCGAATCCTTATCTCCTCAACGCTATCCCTCAATGGTACCCTCTATAAATTTTCAGTGCACCCACAAAGTCCCTTACTGTTTGCTATGTAACTGGGCACTTGTCCTAATAAGGGCAACCCCCATACCACTGCGCCCTTTCCCTACACTATCAAATTTATTATGAAGGGATAAAGATAAAAGGGCTTAAACCTACTATAAAGGTGCTTCAGTTAAGATAAAGTGCAAACATTTAAATATCACAGTCAGTGAAACAACACATAAAAAAAAAATCTCTCTAACGCTGCGTTTCTCCACTCGCCTGAGTCATCAGGGGGACTTGGTCATATGCTGTTCACACAACAACATGCTTTTTTTTTTATAATCTGATTGGTTGCTATGGGCAACTGGTTAACTTTTCCTCTCCACAGGTTTTGATATCTCTCCCCCAATCTCTATAATAACCAGCAGATGGGAATTCTTGGACATTGGCGGCAATAGCTATTATAATATTTATCTGAAATCTGAAAAAGTTCTTGCTGGTCACTGGGAGAGATAAAATGCAATAAACATATAAATATATATAATGTTTAGGGACATGTCAGAAGTTTTAATCGGTTTAGGTCTGAACAGTCAGAGAATAAGAATAAATAGGGAGAGAAGTGTGCTGCGGTGTGCTCCTCGCCCGCTCTGTGGGAGGAATGTATACTAGGTCCTTGTATGTAAGTATGGAGTTAAAGGGGTTATCCAGGAAAAAAACTTTTTTTTATATATCAACTGGCTCCAGAAAGTTAAACAGATTTGTAAATTACTTCCTTCTATTAAAAAATCTTAATCCTTTCAAGACTTATGAGCTTCTGAAGTTGAGTTGTTCTTTTCTGTCTAAGTTCTCTCTGATGACACCTGTCTCGGGAACCGCCCAGTTTAGAAGAGGTTTGCTATGGGGATTTGATTCTAAACTGGGCGGTACCCGAGACACGTGTCATCAGAGAGCACTTAGACAGAAAAGAACAACTCAACTTCAGAAGCTCATGAGTACTGAAATGATTAAGATTTTTTAATAGAAGTAATTTACAAATCTGTTTAACTTTCTGGCACCAGTGGATATTTAAAAAAAAAAAAAAAGTTTTTTCCTGGATAACCCCTTTAAGGAAAATGTATTAAAAGTTCACACAATTTGTGGTAAATTGTCCAAGAGCTTCACTTAGGGTGATTTAAGTTTGCAAATATTTCTGAGCTTTTTGTTCTAAATTTGTAAAAATCACTTAAAATATAGGGATGTTTAAAATTCACAACTTTTTTTGTGCACAACAACACATACGAAAAAAAATGCGAAAAACACTAGAATAAAGACAAAAGCCAATGATAATTTCCTCCAAATGAGTCCTGGATGGCCCCATAGACTTACATTATAAGTCCACTCAGGCAACGTGATGTAGAATCGGCAGTTAAAGGGGCACTCCACTGACCAGCGTTCGGAACATTTAATTCCAAATCCTGTGTACGTGCTGCAGCGATCGGCCACGCACCCTAATGAGGGGTGTGGCCTGACATCACGAGGGGGAGTGGCCTACCCCCACAGCGTGTACACAGGGTTTGGAACTAAACGCATTAAAAGGGTATTCCAGGAAAAAACTTTTTTTTTATATCAACTGGCTCCAGAAAGTTAAACAGATTTGTAAATTACTTCTATTAAAAAATCGTAATCCTTTCAATAATTATCAGCTGCTGAAGTTGAGTTGTTCTTTTCTGTCTGACAACAGTGCTCTCTGCTTACATCTCTGCTTGTCTCGGGAACTGTACAGAGTAGACTATTTTGCAATGCTACTCCCAAATGTGGAACAAAGAGATATGTTGATGGAAAGGACTCACAGGGCTCCTAAACCTAAGCATCTTTCCAGTTTAATTTTACAGGACATAATTACTAGACCCCATTTATTTTATTTTAAAGAAGAAGTACTTGCAGGATCCAAAAATCGCCACAAATATTACTATGTTTGCAATTTCTTTGACCTATCAGCAGCAACATTAAAAAGAAGAAGATACTTTCCTGCATACACCAAACGCCTAAGTTAAAATGGTTTCCTATTTAAGGGTATGTTCACCCAACGCAATTCCCATGGAATTCCGTGAGTGGAATTCTGCTATCGGAATTATGCGCTGTGAACATAAACATCAGTGTGAATGGGTTTCCAGGAAACCCGTTCCCACTGAGCAATTTCAGTGGCGGACAATTCCGCTGCTGAAATTGTTCCGCGCAAAGAAAGAACATACAGAAATGTACAGAGTCCTGCTTGTCCTCAGTATACAGAGCGCTGCTTGTCCTCAGTGTACAGAGCCCTGCTTGTCCTCAGTGTACAGAGCCCTGCTTGTCCTCAGTGTACAGAGCCCTGCTTGTCCTCAGTGTACAAAGCAATGCTTGTCCTCACTGTACAGAGCCCTGCTTGTCCTCAGTGTACAGAGCCCTGCTTGTCCTCAGTGTACAGAGCCCTGCTTGTCCTCAGTGCACAGAGCCCTGCTTGTCCTCACTGTACAGAGCCCTGCTTGTCCTCAGTGCACAGAGCCCTGCTTGTCCTCAGTGTACAGAGTCCTGCTTGTCCTCAGTGTACAGAGCGCTGCTTGTCCTCAGTGCACAGAGCCCTGCTTGTCCTCAGTGTACAGAGCCCTGCTTGTCCTCAGTGTACAGAGCCCTGCTTGTCCTCAGTGCACAGAGCCCTGCTTGTCATCAGTGCACAGAGCCCTGCTTGCCCTCAGTGCACAGAGCCCTGCTTGTCCTCAGTGTACAGAGCCCTGCTTGTCCTCAGTGTACAGAGCCCTGCTTGTCCTCAGTGTACAGAGCCCTGCTTGTCCTCAATGCACAGAGCCCTGCTTGTCCTCAGTGCACAGAGCCCTTCTTGTCCTCAGTGTACAGAGCCCTGCTTGTCCTCAGTGTACAGAGCCCCGCTTGTCCTCCGTGTACAGAGCCCTGCTTGTCATAAGTGCACAGAGCCCTGCTTGTCCTCAGTGCACAGAGCCCTGTTTGTCCTCAGTGTACAGAGCCCTGCTTGTCCTCAGTGTACAGAGCGCTGCTTGTCCTCAGTGTAGAGCCCTGCTTGTCCTCAGTGTACAGAGCCCTGCTTGTCCTCAGTGCACAGAGCCCTGCTTGTCCTCAGTGCACAGAGCCCTTCTTGTCCTGTGTAAAGAGCCCTGCTTGTCCTCATTGTACAGAGCACTGCTTGTCCTCATTGTACAGAGCGCTGCTTGTCCTCAGTGTACAGAGCCCTGTTTGTCCTCAGTGTACAGAGCCCTAGGGTCACACTAATAGAGGCTCCCTATACCAATAATTGCAGATAAGCACTGTATATTATATCACTGTGGGGTTCTGTCATGAATTATTTATACAATTTTATATATGTTAATTGATATATTTTTACTCAAAACCAGTAAAAGTTATATTTTATATCCGTTAGCCTAATGAGTGTGTTTCTGTATATTTTGAGTGTTTCATTAAATCTGCCTAATCTCCTGGGAGATTTACAGTAATAACTCTTTTTCTGCCACCTATATTAGATTAATGACATAGTATCCCAACTTAAAGATTTTCTTTTCCTTTAATGACTCTTCAGGTACCTTCATACTCTATACATGGTGCAAACACAAAGCAACCATGAGAGGTCATCTCCTTAAATTTGCTTTTAGAGAAAAAAAAGAAAATGACTAGAACAAATTACTGTACCTAATAATGACCAAAAAAACTGTAGAAGACATTAACAAAAATAATTTCTCTAAACCCAATCAAAGCGTCAGAACTCAACTAAGCCAAATACTCAAATATAAATTTGAATAGTCTTAGAAATAACTAAATGCTTTTTTTATTGAAAAGGTGACAGAGCTGACAAGATGCTAGCGAACAGCTTTAAAGCTAAAATAACCAAATCAATATTCAACTTTTTTTTTTTAACCCTCAAAACATTTACAATGCATTTGGCAAGTTATATAGCAAGCTATAAAGCCTTCAAAATGACATTTATAAGTCACAACCCACTTTAGTTCATATTAATTCTTTTCTTAGCAATTTAAATCTCCCTCTCATTTCGGAAGATGAATTATCAGTACTTAATGCCCCATTTTTTACTTTAGAAATCGAAAATGTTGTTATTGAACTCAACATTAACAAATCTCCGGGCCCTGATGGCTTTAGTAATGAGTACATAGAATCATTTAGCCAAATTCTTGTCCCCTATATGCAGAAACCTATTATATTCATTATGCAATCCAATGTAATTTTGCCAGATATGCTCCACGTTCTTATAATATAATGCTCTTTTGAATTTGTGGATACTCTATTATCTCACCTACTTATCATATATACTCGAGTATAAGCCGTCCCGAATATAAGCTGAGGCCCCTTATTTCACCCCAAAAACCCAGGAGAAGTTATTGACTCGACTATAAGCCTAGGGTGGGAAATACATCATCCCCCCCCCCCATGTAATCATCCAGACCCCCGTCATCATCACCCCCCCTCGTCATCATCTAGACCCCTGTCATCATCATCCCCCCTCGACATCATCCCCCCTCGTCATCACCCCCCCCCCCCTTCATCATCACCGCCTGTCAATCGCTTCTCAGTGGTCTTCAACCTGCGGACCTCCAGATGTTTCAAAACTACAACTCCCAGCATGCCCGGACAGCCGATGGCTGTCCGGGCATGCTGGGAGTTGTAGTTTTGCAACATCTGTAGGTCCGCAGGTTGAAGACCACTGAAAAGGGATTGACAGGCGGAGATGGACAGCCGGGACCATCCCCTCACAGCTAAAGCCAGAAACGTTTTTTTTGTTCACTCGAGTATAAGCCGAGGGGGGTGTTTTCAGCATGAAAAATCATGCTGAAAAACTCGGCTTATACTCGAGTATATACGGTAGCTTTATTTTCGATTGCCATTTTCGATACCTCTCAGCTGACCATAGTACTGTTATACTACAATCCCTTATTATTATCAGGACTAAATTGGCATTTGACTGGAACTTCTCCATAGCAACTTCCCTGAAAGACATAATTAGAGGAATTAACAATAATTGTTGGTATGAATTAAAAAAATAACTTCATCTCTGATTTTCTATCCTAGAAAATGGAAATGTTGGCTGGATTCTGCTTAACCCCATCAATGTTACATTGTTATAAATACTTCTGTTTGCTTCTATTACATGCTTCTATTGCTCTACACACCTTTCCTCACTAATCATAAGATTGATGTTTTAACAATACCTTATACCCTTTGATCTCAACTTAAGCAAACAGTTCCATAAGGACGACAGCACCTGGTTTTATTACTGTTACTTTGCTCTTGTTATACTCTGTTACACTTCCGTGTATGTAAACTTTATGGAAATATTCTATTAATTTACCCTTTGTTACTTTTTCAAAATGTTCAATAAAAATTTAATGCATCAATGCATCCTCTGGTTTGCATCAAGTAGTGCTTGTCTATCCTTACATCGGGCTTATTAGTAGGCTCTTCAGGGATATTCCCTTTTTTGGATAGTTCCTCACAATGAAACCTTATATGAGATTGTTGCTCTCTATTTAAGTTGGTTTCTTCTGAGCAATTACGCCGGACCCTTTGATACTGGCCAACAGGTGTACTCTCCATCCCAGAAAATAAGAACTAATCTTCCTCAAAATAAAATGTCCCCATAGCCGTACCAAGATGGGATATGAGGTCAGGATATGGGATATGAGGTCAGGATAAGCGGATGGAATATGAGGATGGGATATGTGGACAGAATGTGAGGATGGGACATGTGGATGGGATATGAGGACTGGACATGAGGATGGGATATGAGGACGGGACATGAGGACAGGATATGAGGACGGGATATAAGGAAGTGATATGAGGATGGGATGACGGGATATGAGGACAAGATATGAGGTTGGGATATGAAGACAGGATGTGAGGTCGAGATATTGGAACAGGATATGAGATCGGAATATGAGGAGGGGATTTGGGGTCTGGATATAAGGGGGGGGGATATGGGGTCAGGATGTGAGGGCAGCATATGAGGACAAAAGCTACCTCCTTTGTTGCTTTTCCTCCCCCACAAGGACTAGGTAGGAAAAACTGGGCAGCACTGGGTACTCAGCTAGTCAGAAAATAATTATGGATCAACACAAAAACAAGTAATTGAATAACAAAATTGTCAAGAGAAATGCTGACTTATGCTTAAAGGGTATTTTGCCCCTAGACACCTTTCCAAAGAATCGGGAATAAGATGCCTGATCTCAAGGGGTCCGGTTTAGAATGGACGGCTTTGTTGGCCGTGGTCATGACGTCATGCCATGCCCCCTCTATTCATGTCAATAGACTGAATGCTGGAATGCAGGCCCGGAGATCATGGGGGTGATACTGCCATGATCCCCAAACTGTGTTGAATATGGCTGTACAGACTTTCCACACACAGACTTATTGATATGGTTGTGTCAGTGACTGTGAGATTGTTTTTTACACTAATTCTAACTAGTTCACTTTTTTTTTTTTACTTGAGGATTTCTTAGTATAGAGATGGCCCAGAGCTGGGGGCCAGGTCAGGCAGTATTGGGGCTGCTCTACCACTGTTCTGACAGTGCCTATGGGCACTCACTGGTGTTGTGATGATGTTGGTTGCTGCCAGCCATATTATGTTAGGAATGGTAGGGACCTGCTACACACATGTGGCTGTGACGTGGCTAGCAGACTTGATTAATATGAAAGAAACAAAAGGGTAGACAGATCGACACTCTATGTGCAGCTACCAGTGGCTGGTAAATTGAGGTGGGGGTGAGATAAAAAATACACTTACCTGATAGGGTTGAGCTGTGGGCTTAACACCTACAGCATCATATAGATATTAAAGATGTAAGGTCTGTCCATTCCTAAGCCAGTGGTACTGCTGGCAGCCTATATATTTCCCATGAATCAGAATCTGGATCGGGCAGTGCAATAGAGGATCTGGTGACTGGGGTAGTGTTCCCAAGAAGTATCCAGTTTTCTTGGGTGACAATGAAGAACGCTACCCCAGTCACCATATCCACTGTGGCTAGCAGGCTAGCACTTTATGATCATAGCATATACTAAGTATCTGTTAGTTTTCTTTATATATATATATATATATATATATATATATATATATATATATATACACACTGCAAAGCACAGGATCTTTGTGCAAGAGGTAGATGTGCGATAGTGTCTATTTTTCTCCATTAGAGCATATACTGTAGTGCATATACTTTTTAGTGTACTTGGCAGTATATTCTTAGATTCATTTCATGACTTGACTGTTAACACTGATGCATTCTTGTAGTGAAGTATTTAGTGCACACCCTTTGTTTGCTTTGTTGTAGACTAGTTTTTCTTCCGCAGTCCCAGTTATACTGGATTCATAGATGATTCAGCCAGCGCTGTGGTAAGTTGTGGCAAAAGCAAGCGGAAGAGAGGAGGGAGAAACCTATATAAATATGTATGGATACAGATATTTGGTAAAATCAAGTTTTGTAATATTTTGTATTGTTTCTTTGCAGGCATAATGAAATCCCTCCTAGTGTATAAAACCTATGTGTTATCGATAGCTGTAGGCTGCTTCCTGGTGAGCACCATGTATCATCAAAGCTTCAAAAAGGTAACAAAACAGAGGTTTTTTGGTGTTTGTTATATTATTTACTGTATATAGCATAAAATGATGGTGGCGGTGATTTACTATATTAGGTAGTAAAAATAATGGGGAGATTTATCAAAACCTGTGCAGAGGAAAACTTGCCCAGTTGCCCATAGCAACCAATCAGATTGCTTCTTTCATTTTTCACAGGCCTTTATAAAAATGAAAGCAGCAAACTGATTGGTTGCTCTGGGCAAGTTTTCCTCTGCACAGGTTTTGATAAATCTCCGCCAATATGTTTACAGTGGCATATAATCTGAATAGGTAGACGAGTGAGCCAAACCTGGGGAACCTGGTTTTACTCTGAACTTTGGGGTGACAGCTGCTCGTTGAACTTTCAAACATTGTCAGGGTTAGCTTGTGTAAACCTGACAATGGTGGTAATAATAGCAAAAAGGATGAGGATCACATGGAATTTTGGCTGTTACGCCGCCTCCCATAGGCTTGCATTGAGGGGGCGGAGTGTGACATCACACGGAGGCGGAGTCGTGGCATCACAATACTCCGGCCCCGTTATTGCCAGTAATCAGACCCGGAGCGAACATGCTGTGCTGGCTGATGCTAACGGGGTGCCACGTGAAAGATCACGGGGGTCCCAAGCAGCGGTACCCCCGCGATCAGGCATCTTATCACCTATCCTTTGGATAGGGGATAAGATGTCTTAGCGCCGGAGTACACCTTTAAATGAAAGGAGGAAATACTGGAAACACTGAGATATCAGGGTTGCCCAGCATACCTTGCAGCTATCAGCAAGATAACATGACCCCAGGTATCCAATCATTGCTTTCATTTACTTGTCATACAGCTTCCAGGCCAAAAGGACACAGCACAGGGGTGGGTTTAAGAGGTGAATTAAACCCTATGCACATAATTTTTGCTGCCATTAAGGACATTAAGCAAGGACTGCTAAAAGAAAGTCCTTACAAATCCTATTGAATTTTAAAGCAAGCTGAGCAAAGCATTAACCATTAGCGAGCTGACCTCAGACAGTGAACTCCTGCCACCCGCAGTGCTGCTCTGTACAGTTGGTGCACTACAAATCCCAGTCAGCAGTAAGTGAGCCCATAAAAACTATCACATTAGCAAACTGAGCAAAGCAATAGGTTGCCTGTATTGTAGCGTTAAAATGTATTAAAAGTGTTGTGACTGTGGAATAGCCATCTAAGGCTCTGTTACATTTATTTTCTGGGTTTATTACTAGTATTACTACCTGGGTGTAACATAACTACGCAGTAAAACGTGTTGACAGTGAATTACAATTGTAATTATTTTCCATCTTGCCAGATCTGTTTTTACTGCAGCACCCATGGACCATACATAGCAAGACAGGATCTGCTCGTTCAAATGAATTAGAAATGATACTGGGCATTCTCTGTGACCTTTTCAGAGGTCATTCTACAGGGAGGAAAAGTTGATCTCTGCTGTGAGTGGTGGGGATCCAATGTTATCTCTCTGTTGGTGTCACCTTTATCTGTGCTTTTGTGAAGAAAGGCATTACTGGAAAATGATCTGCAGAGGACAGAAAGTCTCAGCTTACTTGTAGAACTAGTGGCCAGAATATAAACTGCAAGATTTCAGGATTATAAAATATAGCTAGCAAATTGGAAAATCATAAAAAGCTTCACCATAAAATATGGTTAACATGAAATCCTGACTCACTCCCTTTTAATCTCCTCTATCCTACAGTTTGCCTCTTAGAGTGCAAATTGTGGTTGTTCCAGAGTTGCAGTGTACATTTCCTTGCAATTAGGCTTGTCAAAGGGTGTAGTATTTCTTTCCAGCCTAAAATTCTTCCGGTCAAGGAGACCAGGATGTTGGTGTAAGGGTAGCTCTAAAGTCCACCTCTAGATGGCCTAGGGCCTTCAAAGTGGATATAAGTCCTAATAAAGTCATTCACACCGAGCAAAACCATCTCGTCCCATACTCAGCAAATGGTTAAATTGATGTTCCCCTTGGCGGGAAAACATCTTGAGAAATGGGCACAGAGATTGCCAAATTATCCAGAAGGACTGCGAGAAGAACTTCAAGACCACATGGATGGGTGGGTTGTGTGTACCCTCAGGTGTAATTATGCAGCAGCTTCAGCTTCACTCTCTATCACTATGACTTTCACTGAGGTCTCTGAATTCTTGCTTAAAGGGGTACTCTGGCCATTAGACATCTTATCTCCTATCTGCAGCTGGGGACCCCCACAATCTAGCATGCAGCACCCACCTGTGAGCACTGCAGGAAGCACTGGAGGCTCCAAGTCTTATGCCTCCCGACCACGGGGATGGAGTATTGTGACATCACACTCCGCCCCCATGTGACATCACGCCCCACCCCCTCAATGCAAGTCTATGGGAGGGGGAGTAACACCAAATTAGTATGACTAAAATAATCTCATTCTTCTATCACTGATGATCAAAGTTTTTATTTATTGTTGCTATTGTCAATAATAATAATAATTAGATTTTTTCGGTCTGACTTTTTCTGTTTGACAGTGCTCTAATAGAGAGAATGGAATCATATTAAAAATTGACACCAAGAAGGCTTCAGAAATTAAAATGCGGATAAGCAGAATCTTCAATCATATAGACCAGAGGATACCTAAAGTAACTTTAATTGATAAAGACAGTGCAACAAGTGCTACAAACAGCAAAGTGTTCATTAAAACCCCCCAAAATCGTTATTGTGTCGGGGATCAATTAACTGTACAGGTTGATGTGTATGATCATTTGGGAAAGAGGAAATCCTATGGAGGAGACTATCTCAGAGCAAGAATTTCCAATCCAGATATGAGAGCCGGATCTTCAGGGAGAATTGAAGATCTTAATAATGGAACATATCATATTCATTTCACTTTATTTTGGGAAGGTAAAGTTGTGGTGACTGTATTTCTTATGCACCCAAGTGAAGTCGTCTCTGCTCTCTGGAAGTCAAGGAATAGTTGGTATGGCCAAGTAGATTATGTAGGAAAATTCACAAGTAAAGATAAAGAAATAGTGACAAAGTGCGGATTTGCTTTCGATAAAAAGGAAGAACTTTGTGAATATGCTGACCACGAGGATGACGAATACTTTTATTGTGTCAAACCAAAGAATTTCAGCTGTGGTTCACTTACTGAGCTTAAAAGTACGAAAACTTATGCTTCACAGCTGTCTAAACTGGAAAACAGTCTCTTTACAAGGTATGTGTTCTGATAAATACTTGAATTGTTTACACATTATCCTCTTCTGGATCAGGCCAATTTTGCCTCAAAGGGGAACTCAAGTTATGAAAATCTTATCCCCTATCCACAGGATAGGGGATAAGTGTCTGATCATGGGGGGGTCTGACCTCTGGGACCCCTAGCAATCTCCAGAACAGGGCCAGTCTCTTACTGCTGAACACTACGGCCCTTACTTTTCAAGACAAACTCATCTCGGTAGTGATGACCTACTCGCCTAATCACCGGCTGAGACGGAACACTGTGGCGGCCAGTGATTGACTGAGCAGCCCACCACTGCCAAAACTAGTACATCTCAGAAGTTGGGGCTGGAGCATTCAGTGCTAAGAGAGGTGCCCCGTTCTGAGATCATGCAGGGCCACAGAGGTTAAATTCACTGAATGTGCATGAGTTTGTTCTAAAATTTGGCCACACTTAAAAAAATAAATTAATTGGGATTCATTTCTCACTACTTGAGACCGCACCCATTTTCACAGCATTTTCCAATTGTCCTGAATGAGGCAACCAAAAAAAAAAAAATTTTGTGCAGTTTTGACACACGCAATAAATTGGTTTTGTTTGTAGTCTGTATCTATGGAGACACAACGGTCTGTATGGAAACTGGCACAACATGGTAGGATTTTTATAGACTTTTTGCAAAGTTTATTCACTTTTGCATAAGTGCATTGGAGTCAAATTATTAGAAATGTTTTTTAAAAAAACATGATTTTTATTGTTATTATGCCTTGTATCACCGTGCAGGCATATCAAGTAACACTAAATGCACTTTGTTTTTCAAGAAAACCTTGTTATAGAAAAATGATTGTGAACAGGACTCAAATCAGACATAGAGTGAACAAGTTCCTTGCAGCATTCAGTCATACAGGCATGGCATGCCCAAGCTGAAATACGTTCTTATCAGTTGCTGTTTGTTTCTTGTGGATATATATATATATATATATATATATATATATATATATTTTTTTTTTTTTTTTCCCTTATTGGATTCATGTCTGGGCTGTAACCTGGTCAAGGTAACCTTTCAATACCGTGATCCTCATAAAACATGTCACTTCACAACCCTTGTGAAATGGTGCATCATTGTGAATGTAGATAAAGGATTTAAGGTAAAGTTAATTTTAAAGTTATGGCAACATGTATGCCTATGGATAAATAAATGGTGCCTGGTGGAAACTAACAGGTTGAATAAAAACCTATGCTATTTAAAATGAATGAACTGTTAAGAAGCAGTGACTTTTTACATGCTGTAAAAAATTATTCACTGCTTACTGTCCCTCATAGAGATCTTCACCTAACACCTGCCATCTCTAAAGTGACTACTGATGCTATGTGCATAGCCTTTTGTAGGGTCTTTTACATCACCCCTATACTGGTAGAGCTGTTTGGCATTATGGGTTCCCCTAAGGTCATGTGATCCTTTCTCCTTCTCCTTTCTGCCATGTGGCTGATGTTACTTTAGCAGAGTCAGCCGGAATAAACGGCCAAAATTTCGGGTTCTAGCCAAAACAAACTTTTAACACAATTCTGACCATACTCGGGTTCATAAAGTAATTTAAATGGGCACTGTCAGATACAAAAACTTTTGATATGTTGTAAAGCATGCAAAACCAATAGGTTTTCCAATGACTTTCATTATAAATTTTTCAGTATTTCATACTGAAAAAGCCAGTCAAACAACTGCCCCCCCTGCGTGCTTGGACACATACTAGTCCTGCTGTGTCCATGCATCATCACCTATGTCATGGACACACTTCCTTGATTGACAGCTGTGAGCTTAGGGCTCACAGCTGGTGGAAAAATCCTCCCACTGTCAGCTTGTGTCCCGCTACTGTCAGTGAGGACAAGCTGGGAGTTGTAGTTTTGCTAATGCTAGGGGAGATGTGAGCAGGCAGCTTACTGAGGGAGGGGGCGGAGACCTGCACAGTGAGACCACGCCCCCTCTCTTTTAGAGGAATTCAGACTAGTGAGCTAAATTAAAAGTGTAATAAAATAATTAATAAAGGTGCTAGACACATAAAAATTAGATATACATGGTCAGGATTAGGTACTGAGTGATATATATATATATATATATATATATATATATATTTGGGCTAACCAATCATAGAGAGCCGCCATGAGATGGACACCCACACTGGCCAACAAGCGTTGTCCCCTCTGATTAAGCCAGCTGGCCTTTAAAAGCGGAAGGGCCCCATGGCATGTCACATGACCGGAGTTACAGAGTGGGCACATACTCACATTAAGCGCCCGGGAATCGGCGTGTGAGGGCAGAAGTGACTGCAGCCATGTGACCACATTAGGTCACATGAACGGAGGTACGGTGCGCAGCAGCGAAGGGCATAGAGGAATGAATGGGATGCCAGACCACTCCCTCATGATGTAAACATGTCAGGAGGGGTGGGTGTAGTGTGCCGAGCTCCTGTAGCCTGGCAATGGGGGTAAACAGTGAACATGGCGCATGCGCATACGTGAAAGTGAAAAAATAGAACACAGTGTTAGTGGTGCGTGATCAAACAGTGAGCACACGTGGATAGAGGTGAGTATAGACCAACCATATGCTGGACAATGATTGTGATCTGCAATTAGAGAATATATACAACAGAAAAGTATATATATAACAAATATGTAATGTATAATAAAGTAGATATCTACTAAAAGACATATAAAGTGATTAAAAAGATTTTGTTATGAAAAAATGATAATGAAAATTAGTGAAATGTGATGAAACTGAAGTGTATTCTTGTGTAAAAAGTATCTTGCTACTGAAGAAGTGTGGGAAGGTGTGATTGTGTGTGAATGTGATGTATTATGGATACTAAGTGAATAAAGTGATGTGTGAAGCAGAAAGGAAATGGGTGGATAGATGAAAATGAATGAGGGTGCTGGTGTGAATGCAAATGTTGAGAGAAGGAAGGGGGGAGGGGGAGAAAGGGGAAAAGGGAGAAAAGGGGGTGGGGGGAGAGGGAATGAATGAGTAATGGGCCAACTGGGTGAATCAGATGTAAAAAAAAGAAGCATGAAAAAAATTGTTGTACAATATTTGTGCACACAATGCCCATAGGTTTATTAAGACAAATGAATAACATGTAAAATATATTTGATGAAAAGTGTGACACCTGGTGAAATAATTACTGATAAACAATATAACAAGAATTGCTAAAATGCAAGCAGGGACGTAAGTAGGCCCACTTCACATGAGCTTGAATAAGGGGTAACTTGGACATATGAGACAGAAAAAATCAAACGCAAACAATATATATATATATATATATATATATATATATATATATATATATATACATATAAACAAGGTAGAACCGCTCACCGCTCCTGCGTCTACTGCACGTCCTCGTGCCACGGACATTGGTACCGCTCCCGGTTCAATAGAAACCACAAAAGAAGACGTCCGGCACTCAGGGAATGGCAGGTAAAACTTGTAAATGGCTTTATTCAAAACGCAATAGGCAGGACAAGAGCGTGCAAAACGCGTCAGATCTTATCCTTTCTATTGCGTTTTGAATAAAGCCATTTACAAGTTTTATCTGCCATTACCTGAGTGCCGGACGTCTTCTTTTGTGATATATATATATATATAATGAGTATTAAAAAATGCTAAAGTGCAAGGACGATGGCTCTGCAATGGTACAGGAAAATAAAGTGCATTTAATGCGGGGAGTCAACAATGTGGAAGATCCTGTGGTGCACAAAGAATGGCGGATACATCTAAGGCAGCAGGCTCCCAAATGAGAAAAGCTAAAAGCACAAACAGATAAAAAACAAAGAAATTAAAATCAAGGAAACCAACATAAAATCAGAAATAGACACTAAGGAACGGACCAGAGCAAATACATAAATAAGTCATGTAATATTGGCCTTATATGAAAGGGGCATAGCTAATGTGGTCATTTAAACCAGAAGGTTGCATAGTTTTCAGTTTGACTATCCATTTGATCTCCTGTTGTGCCAGTAGTTTTTTCCACTCACCTCCACGTGGGCTGATGAAAATCCTGTCGATTCCACGAAACTTAAGTCCAGAGGCATCACAGTTATGGTATGCTTTGAAGTGTCATGGGTTTACCGTCAGACTGTATAGATCATCCTGGTTGGCTGCAGCCGTAATGCCCAAGATATGTTCCCTCACATGGCGTTTAAATTCTCGAGTCGTCATACCCACGTAGATGAGACCACACAGACACGTAGCATGATAGATGATTTCCATGGTGTTGCATGAGATACTGTGGGCAATCCTGTAGTTTTTGTCCCACTAGAATCAGAGAAGTGAGTCATCAACTACATTCTGACATGCCACACATTTTCCACAAGGCTTACACCCCCATCCGGGGCCCTTACTGCCAAAAGGGATTAGACATCGGGGATCCAGTATAGTGGCTATGGACCAAGGTGTCATGTAGATTGGTTGATCTTCTATCAGTAATTGATGGATGTTTCTGAATGTATAGTTGTAAAATCGGGTCTAGCATCAAAAGATCCCAATGTTTGGCCAAAGCATTTCTAACTTCATTGGTTTGCGAGTGGAATGTAGAGATGAATCTCACCTGGTCATCTTTCCTAGTTTTTGATCGAGGTTTCAGTAAGGAGTTCCGATTTGTGGCTTTAGCTCTATAGTAGGCTCTCTGGATCATCTGGTCATCGTATCCACGTTCTCTGAATCTCTGTCTTAATTCATGGGCTCTTATCTCAAATGATTCGTGTTTGGAGCAAATATGACGTATGCATAAATATTGACCAATGGGGATACTTTGAATAAGAGGAACTCGCATGTAAAAGTGAGTTGGTCGCAGTACTTTTTCTGTATAGATCAGATTGTATGACTCCATTTCCATCTACCTTGAATGTTACATCCAGGAAGTCTATGTCAGTCCTGCCATGTTTAAACGTCAGCTTGATGTTCTGATCATTGTTGTTCAAATCATTAATGAACTGATTCAATTCCTCCTCCGTTCCTTTCCATATGAAGATGATATCGTCTATAAACCTTTCCCAAAAATGGACCCTGTCAATGAGATGGTGAGTGTCAGTAAGGAAGATCATGCGTTCCCAGGCACCTAGAAATAAGTTGGCATACGAGGGCGCACATGCCGCCCCCATTGCCGTGCCTTGAATTTGAAGATAAAATGACATGAAAAAATTGGGAGTTAATGCAAATTGTAGCAATTTAATGATGAACTCACCCACATTCACATCCATGTCCGACATTCTCAAGAACAATTTCACTGCATTGATGCCATCCATATGATTAATCGAGGTATGCAATGATTCAATGTCACATGTGATGATCATCATGTCTTCATCTAGGTGCATATCTTCCATCCTGCGGAGGACATCATTCGTATCCTTCAAATATGAGGGTAATGTTTCCAACCATGTTTGGTGACAGTTTTCCTTTAAATCCTTCATATCTGCCAAAGATTCATGAACAAAATGTTAATTTCACCAATTTGTATATAAGAACAAGTAAGTATATTGAGTATTATTTGATATGCCTGTATTGAGATGCAAGGCAATACAACAGTAAACATTCTAGTTTTTAAAACATTTCTATTAATTTGGGGACCACCATAGTTTAGAAGTTACTCAACTGTATTTAAGTTTTTTTTTTAAGTCATATGCTGAAGTTTTAAAAGCCGTTATATTAATTGTTAATATTGCATATACATATATTTGTATATTGTACATAAAATATATATTTTGCTAACCGTAACTCACTTTTTTTTTTTTTTTTTTTACTTAGATCAAATGTCAGAGTGGAAATTCCAGTAAATATATCAGCAATTGATGTAGTTCTCTGCAATGGTAAATATACTTTTTTTTTTTTTTTTTTTTACTTCTGCTATATCATAAATACATGTAACTAAAGCAGTGCCATTGCTAAAGAACTCATATGCTCAGCAATATTTTTGGGCAATATTTTGCATCATTGCAAGCCAAAACCAGGAGTAGAATTTACCTAAATACTATAATGAAAAATGTGCATCACTTGTTGCTTAAACATGTGCATTAAAAGAGCCCTGGAATACCAGTGAAATCCTTTTAAAGGCAGAATGAGCATTAGATGACAGATTACATTCAATACCATATTGGTATCTCAATTTATAACACATTTCTGAGTGAAAGTGTCACTTCATCAGAAACACGAGACATTACTTACAAGGTGTAGACATCATAAAGGTAGAGCTCATTTCTGAAGATGACAAACCTTCATTCCAGCCTCCATTACTATCTTGCTCTGCACCATGATAGCTTTTCAAAGAAGTGGCGTAAGGTCAAAAGAATATCTGAGCGGGACATCTAGCTCATAACTCAATGCCGTGAGAGCTCCTTCTGATGATTTCTGTAGACACTGTTGGATGCAGGGGTGTTGCAAGGTCTACTACATCTGTAGTAAAGAACATTGAGGCCGCACTCACCCTTAAAGTCCAACAGGTGGCAGCAGCGAAGAGGTTTAAAGGGGTACTCTGCTGCTCAGCATTTGGAACAAACAGTTTCAGAGCCAGCGCCGGGAGCTCTTGATGTAATAGCCACGCCCCCTCATGATGTCATCACGCCCCCTCCCATAGACTTGTATTGAAGGGGTGGGGCGTGATGTCATGAAGGGGCGAGGCTATGATGTCACATGCTCCCTGTGCCGGCTCCAGCGTTCAGAACAGTTTATTCCAAACGATGAGCAGCAGAGTACCCCTTTAAGGAAAGCAGTTCTCACTAGCAGCGGGATTCAAATTTTTAACAGGTTTAAATAACAATAGGTTTAAATAAAAGTGAATATGCCCCTCCCCAAATAAAAATTGACCCCCTTCCTCTTTTTCCATTTGGAAAATAAAAAAAGTCAAATTTTTTTTTTATAAATCAACATATAAAAAATATTGTGAATTATCCTAGATAGTGAACTTGGATTGTGGTGTCTAAAAAGTTAATGCCAGGCATCACCGTGATCGGTGATGTCCAGTAATAGCCACGGGTCTGCCGGGACCATCCCTCTGTGATGCACGCTCAGCTCCTGTTCAACTGCATCCTGCCCCATTTGCTCATAGTGCAGTTGCCGAACAGATGATTGGCGAGGGTGTCGGCCAATGATGGTCTATCCTGAGAAAACCCCTTTAATTTGACACTCTTCACCTCCATAAATGTTTTGATGCATTTAGAACTAAGCTTAGTACTAAGTGCTAAGATTTTATGCAAATGAGAAATTTGTCCTGCATCTGTGATGCAAATCTATAATTCTAAAGGGAAAATATTAATTGTTTCTTCAATTTACAAAGGTTTAAGTTCAGAGAAGAAAGAACACTGCAAAACTGGAATGGGCTTAGAATATCCCAGTGGACATGTCATGGAGGAAATATGGTACCCGAAAGGATGCACAATGAAAACCTATCACAGTATGGAGGAACTGAACGCATGTATGAAGGGAAAGTTTATTTACATGTTTGGAGATTCGACAACGCTTCAGTGGATGAAATATTTTGAAAAAAATTTAAAAAGTGAGTATTGAATGCCATGATGCAGCATAGGCAACACGTAAGGCTCTGTACACATCTGCATTACGGGCATTCTCTGCAGCCTGTGAGTAACATCATGAGAGGAACTAGAAGTCCCATAGGCTTGCAAAGGACTTCCAGTAGTGTGATGGTTAAATGGGTACTCCACTGCCCCAGCGTTCAGAAAATTTTGCTTTGAATGCTGGGTGTGGGCTCCGGGGGTCATGACGTCAAGGCCTTGCCCATCGGGGTGTCACAACCACGCTCACCCCCCCTCAATGCACGTCTATAGGGGCTGTGGCAGCTACCACGCCCCTCCCATAGACTTGCATTTAGGGGGCTGTGATGTGACATCACGAGGGGCGTGGCAGTGACGTCGCAACCCCTGCAGCCCACACCCAGCATTCAGAACAAAATGTTCCGAACGCTGGGGCAGTAGAGTACCCATTTAAGTATGATTTAACTGTCCAGGCTCCGCGGTTTTACTTTGGGGATGCGGAGATGGTCGGTATTGGACATCCCTAACCACTACTATATTTTTATTTGACATATAAAGAAAGAAACATGTGTACCAAGTTTAATAGAAATATTTCCAGCTGTTAAGAGGTTATTCCAGAACATAGATAAACATATATACACACATCCGATGAGTTTTGTTTAGAGAAATATATATATATATTTTTTTTTATTGTCCCACTAGGAGACTTAATGTAACAATTTAACAATGTCACGTACCAAATGATGTACCGTAACTGGATTATAATGCAGTTATCAATACTATTTCATATATTCCTTTTTAGCATTGAAATTACTCAACATCTATGAATCCGGGTGGGCGCAGAAGCATTTAGGGGTGGACATTGCAAGGAATATCTATGTTCAGTGGAAAAGACACGGAAGACCATTTGTAACTTTAGATTTTGCGTCTGTCAGAGAAGAACGTTCTATTCCACGTGAAATTGACATTATTGGAGGCAGCCCATATACTGTGATCGCATTCACCATTGGAGTACATTTTAGACTATTTCCCGTCCATCACTATATCAGAAGACTCCTCAACATCCGTCGTGCTATAGAACGTCTCCTCATCAGAAGTCCACAAACCAAAGTTATTATTAAGACTGAGAATACAAGTGAGATGGTAAATGAGTTTGAAGGAATGAGTGATTTCTATGGATATATTCACTACTTCATAATGGAAATAATCTTCAAAGATCTCAATGTTGGCTTTGTTAATGGTTGGGACATGACCACAGCATTTAATTTAAATCAAAGACATCCACCAGAACCTTATATAAGAAATGAGGTAAACATGCTGATGACATATATATGTACATGAGCTTTACCATGGTTCCTTTTATGTCTTTACATTGAAAAATAGTGGTTTCAGTGAATGGCTCTTTAAGGCGGCCTTAAAGGGGTACTCCACTGGCCAGTGTTCCTGCTGCATTTGGAACATTTAGTTCTGAATGCTGTGCGCGCAATGCGGGGGTTGACCACACCCCCCTTGCGATCACAGGCCACTTCCGTGATGGCTGCCATGCCCCTCCCATAGACTTGCACTGAGGGGGCATGGCCTGACATCATGAGGGGGCGTGGCCAACCCCCGCATCGCACACACAGCATTCGGAGATAAATGTTCCAAACACTGGCCAGTGGAGTACCCCTTTAAAGTTCACAGGCACCAAAAAAGTGATTGGCTTTACATAGAAAGTCACCAGGTGTATAAGAACAACCAAACCTATTGAGCAGTCATCTCAACTATTTGTATTTTTGAGTTTACAAACACTATTTTAATCACTTTCACTTTAGGGCCATTTACCAGGCAGTTGTATCATATAGGCAAACATTGTTAGCTGGATATACAGATGTAGACAAAATTGTTGGTACCCTTCCGTTAAAGATACAAAAACCCACAATGTTCCCTGAAATAGCTTAGAGGGGTACTCCGGTGAAAAACTATTTTTTTTTTTAATCAACTGGTGCCAGAAAGGTAAACAGATTTGTAAATTACTTTTATTTAAAAATCCTAACCCTTCCAGTACTTATCAGCTGCTGTATGCTCCAGAGGAAGTTCTTTTCTTTTTACATTTCTTTTCTTCCTGATCACAGTGCTCTCTGCTGACATCTCTGTCCATATCAGGAACTATCCAGCGCAGGATAGGTTTGCTATGTGGATTTGCTCCTGCTCTGGGCAATTCCTGTCAGCAGAGAGCACTGTGGTCAGACAGAAAATAAAAAAAAGAAAAGAACTTCCTGTGGAGCATATAGCAGCTGATAACTACTGGAAGGATTAAGATTTTTAAATCAAAGTAATTTACAAATCTGCTCAACTTTCTGTCATCAGTTGATTAAAAAAAAAATAACTGATGAAAATGAGACATAGCTATGGGGTTCAACAGAATCAAAAAAGTAAAATAATTAAACTGACATGGACAAAAATAATGGTTTCTTTAACTTAAAGGAAAACTGTATTACATTTTTTTCCTTTAGCCCTGTGCCTGGGCTGCAAAAAAAAACAAAAAACTTTAACTCACCTTCCTACGTTCCCCCGTTGCGCCAATATCGGTGTTCTGGTCCTCCAGTGCTGGTCTTCTTCCTGCTTCCTGGGGAGGGTGAGTCATACTGCGCTCAGCGTATCACCGGCCGCAGTGATGTCCCACCTTGGATGGTGATAGGCTGAGCGCATGTGAGGAGCCCAGGCAGCAGGGAGAAGGCAGGGCCCAGGCTTCTTACATGACAGTGGCCTAGGTGGGACATCACAGAAGCTGGCGATACGCTGAGCGCAGTATGAGTGACCATCCCCAGGAAGAAGACCAGCACCGGAGTACCATAACGCTGATATCAGTGCAATGTGGGAACGTAGGAAGGTGAGTTAAAGTTTTTTTTTTTTTAGTTTTTGCAGCCCATGCATAGGGCTAAAGGAAAAATTAGCAAAAACATCTCATCCCCTATCCAAAGGATAGGGGGATAAGATGTCTGATCACAGGGGGCCCGCTGCTGAGACCCCCGCGATCTCCCTGCAGCACCCGCATTCTATGCGGAGGCTGCATCTCCAGTTTCCAGCAGCGGGCCCCCCGCTATCAGACATCTAATCCCCTATATTTTGGATAGGGGATAAAATGTTTTTGCTCGGAATACCCCTTTAATATCTTGTTGCACAACATTTCAGTGAGACTTCAGCACTGGTCTCCATGTATCTTGACCCACTTCTCAAAGGATGATGCTACAGCTGTTTTAGGTGTGAAGGTGTCTTCTCCAGACTGCAGGTATCTTGGCCCACTCCTCATAAGATCCTGCTCCAGATGTCTCTGAGGTGACAGTGTCTTCTCCAGTTGAAGGACCCATGACTTATGAGACCAAGCTTCTGGACACTGGGCAGAACATTTCACTCCAGAATGGCTTGATAGTCTTTAGATTTCATTGTACCCTGTACATATTCAAGACACCCTGTTCCAGATGCAGTATAGCATGACCTTTTCAGAGATCATTCTACAGGGAGGGGGATGCTGATCTCTGCTGTGAATGGTGGTGGATCCAGTGTTATCTCTCTACATAATGTGAACAGGATCTGTTAACTCTTCTGAAATGTTTTAGTAAATCCTTGTATTTCCTGTGAAATATTTTGAGCAAAATTCTGTAAAATTCTGCATTGTGTTATTCATCCTGGAAATTTATGAATAAATTGAAAAATGACTATTACCTTACTCCTCCTTATAGGGCTGTGTCCCTACACACTGACCAGTCCAGTCTTTGTGCCAGTCTGTGTAGGTGCTCATCCTCCGGGCACAGGGAAAGGTAACATCCAGTTGTCAGTTGTGCCTGGGCTATACAGACATTTTCTGTAGGTTGTCCTCATTCAATTCCAGGAGGAATAACTAAGGGCTGTAAAAACACAGTGCTCTAAGTAAAGTCAGGGCTACCGTGTGACTTTGTGTAGCGCTACAAGATTGTTTTTACATATTGAGTAACTGCAGTCCACATGATTGTATATCACGATTTATTGCTTTAGACTGAAGCTGTAGCTTAATAGTTAAAATCAATCTTGTAGCCCTGCAAAAAGTTACCATGTAGTCAAGGGATAAAGGTCCAGTTTACATGGCAGAAACATTTCGGCTGTACATTCTGTGTTCGGCAGGTGCTGACAAATCAGTCGGTGTTAGGACCGCTGAAAAATGCGCTGTCATTATAGACGGTAATACCTTTCTGAGATAATTCCGCTGGGAGAATAGACGTGTCCATTTTTTCTGGAAATGTAATTTCCACGGCAGAATTTTCCACTACGGATAGGGTTGCCTCCTTTTCCTCAAAAAAATACTGGCCATAGGAGGGGCTATGTAAAGGCGGAGTCACAAAAAAGGGAGGGTTAAAAGGGGCAGAAAGTAACAGAAGCTTGGTAAATTAAATATCAGGTTTCTCCCAGCTCCTCAAACTTTCATGTTTTCTGGTGGCTACCTGCCTGCTTGTGGCCTATGCCAGCTGGCGTGGCCAGGGGTATAGCCAAAGGATTAAGGACCCTAATGCAAAAGTTCAGACTGAGTCGCCCACTACTTACAACATAACAAAATTTCAATTTAATCCTACAAATACATGATTGTATTGATATGGCTAACACAAGGGTATTTGTATCCATTAAATGTATGACATAGTGCTAGGAAATGCCATCTCTTTATGAATGTATGGGGTCTGACTACTGTACTTCCTACTGGACTCTTGTTTAGGGTGCATTAACACCATATTTTAATCCTATAGCTTCCATTTGAATGAGCCGAACAGAGTCAGATAGTGACTCCGGTCAGCTCATTTTTGCCCCATATCTGGTTTTGTTACCGGACATAAAACCGTGGTATACTACAGGTTTAAAGGGGGTATTCCAGGGGCTGTAAAGTTAGTGTAGTTCATAATATAGTGTCTGTACCTGTGTGTGATGGTTTTCTCACAATTCTTCTGTGATTATTGCCCCAATATTTATTTTTAACAGCATACAAAACGACTCAGGTCTCGGTATTTCCCAGGTTGCAGTGCATCGAGACCTGACATCACTAGTCAGTTGTGCAAAGGAAGCCTGTCCTGCTTCAATGGGTGGAGCGACAGAGAGATCATTTAGCCACAGCTGTAGGCACCCTGATTAGAAAACACTGATCTTTTGAGCTTATTTGTGCTGCAATGGGTGGGGTGGCTGATTCACGGGAGGGAGGAATGTAACTTCACACTTAGAATCATGCAACTATGGGATGTGTAGTTTAAGCGAAAGTCCAACAGGAAATACCCAGATAGCCTGCCAGGTATGTACTAAAATCACCTTATGGTGGATAACCCATTTAAGTCCGGTCAAAAAACTGAATACAGGGCAAAAATGAGCCGACCGGAGTCATTATCTGACTCCGGTTGGCTCATTCAAATCAATGAGAATATGCGCGGGGTCGGCAGGGATACAGGAGCACCTGGTTTTGAAATATCCCTGCCGGATAGGCTTAAAACATGGTGTGAATGCACCCTTACACTAGTGATGATGTGCTATATCCTCAGGTGTCCACTGTATCCAATCACTGTCAACAGCAGGAAGTACAGCTCATGACCATGGCAGGAAGTACAGTGCATGACTATCGCAGGAAGTACAGCGCATGACCATGGCAGGAAGTACAGCACATGACCATGGCAGGAAGCACAGCACATGACCATGGCAGGAAGTACAGCACATGACCATGGTAGGCATTGGTATTAACAGAGATCAGCAGGGGACCCTGGGGCAGAGGCTTTAAAGGTTGGAGAGAGGTTTTTTTCATTAAATTCTGTTCCCCTTCTTCTCCAAACGTACCTTTGCTCATTCTGGGCAAAAAGTTCAATTTTAACCTCATCGGTCCACAGAACCTGTTTCCAAAATGCATCAGGCTTGTCTATATGTTCATTTGCAAAGTTCAAATGCAGATTTTTGTGGTGAGGATGTAGAAGAGGTTTTCTTTTGATGACTCTTCCATGAAGACCATATTTGTACAAGTCTCTTTATAGTGTACCACAACTCCAGTGTCTGCAAGATCTCGGTCCTCGGTCCTTAAGGCCAAAATGACCTCGGTCCTTAACCCCTTAAGGACGCAGGACGTAAATTTACATCCTGGTGCGGTGGTACTTAACGCACCAGGACGTACATTTACGTCCTGTGCATAACCGCGGGCATTGGAGCGATGCCCGTGTCATGCGCGGCTGATCCCGGCTGCTGATCGCAGTCAGGGACCCGCCGGCAATGGCCGACGCCCTGATTTACTATTGTTAACCCGACATGTTTTGTCGGATTGTGTACCAGAATTTGCACCAGAATAAAAAAAAAAAACAGATTACTCTCCATTTTACTGAGAAAACTAAAAAAATGAGGCATGGCAACTGAAAAGGGGCATGGACACCGAAAAGGGGGCGTGGTCCCAATATTTTCACAAAAAAACAACGTATTTACTAAGGAAGTCACAAAAAGAAGGGAGCGGAGCAACTCACCCAGAAGATCCAAGACGGTGCAGCTTGTCAAGTTGCGGTCAGGCGGCATAGGAGCGGGGAGACGGAAGGTGGAAGGGGGGGAATCAGGCGTCGGGCCACAGTCATATTCGTCAGGTTTCCACAGAAAATGTAGGGGATTTGAGCTGAGGGAAATCAGATCAGATCAGAGCATGTGTAAAAAAATCTAAATGTAGGGAAAAGTGCAAAATGTAGATACAAAATTGTAGGGAATGAAAAACCCACAAAGAAAACTACACTCAACTCTTAGTAAATCCGGGCCTATGTCTTCCTAGTTGTCTGACTTCATCAAACACGTATTATAGCTTTTAAGTTGTGTAATAGCAGAAAACTAAAAAGCGACATGCATCAGCCAGAATTTGGCGCATGTGCCTGCGCCACAATTTGTGCCAAAAATTTGAAACCTGACAAACTCTCCATTTTACTCTGAATACCCAAAGAAGGGGCATGGCTGCCGGGGAAAAGGGGCATGGCTACCAAAAGGGGCATGGCCACTGAAAAGTGGCGAGTCCCTGGCATTTATTAAAGTTTCCACAGAAAATGTGGCGGATTTGAGCTCTGGAAAACCCCACAGATCAGAGCATGTGTAAAAAAAAAATGAAAAAAAAAAGAAAAGTGTAGAGAAAAGTGCAAAACGTAGGGAAACATTAGTAAATACTGTGGAAAAATACTTGTAGGGAATAAAACCCAGAAAGAAAACTACACTACACTTTGTAAATAAGGCCACTGCATGTTTATTTTCCTTGTTTAATCAAACATGCATTTTATCTTACTAGTTGTGTGTTAGAAGTGAACTAAAAAGCATGTGCAAGTGACACACAATTGCCTTGTAAAGCCACTGTTTGTGAATAATCTTGATTCATCAAACATGCATTATATCTAACTGGTTGTTGTGACATAGCAGCGCAATTAACCCCTTAACGACGCAGGACGTATATTTACGTCCTGCGCCAGCTCCCGCGATATGAAGCGGGATCGCGCCGCGATCCCGCATCATATCGCGTCGGTCCCGGCGCTCATCAACGGCCGGGACCCGCGGCTAATACCACGCATCGCCGATCGCGGCGATGTGCGGTATTAACCCTTTAGAAGCGGCGCTTCTAAAGTGAAAGTGAAAGTGACCCGGCTGCTCAGTCGGGCTGTTCGGGACCGCCGCGGCGTCTCGAACAGCTTACAGGACACCGGGAGGGCCCTTACCTGCCTCCTCGGTGTCCGATCGGCGAATGACTGCTCCGTGCCTGAGATCCAGGCAGGAGCAGTCAAGCGCCGATAACACTGATCACAGGCGTGTTAATACACGCCTGTGATCTGTGTAAACGATCAGTGTGTGCAGTGTTATAGGTCCCTATGGGACCTATAACACTGCAAAAAAAAAAAAGTGTTAATAAAGGTCATTTAACCCCTTCCCTAATGCGTAAATGTCCGAACTATAAAAATATATCATTAATTAAACTGCACGGTCAATGGCGTACGCGCAAAAAAATTCCAAAGTCAAAAAAGTCAAAGTCATTTTTGGGCACTTTTTATACCATTAAAAAATGAATAAAAAGTGATCAAAAAGTCCAATGAAAACAAAAATCATACCGCTAAAAACGTCAGATCACGGCGCAAGAAATGAGTCCCCATACCGCCCTGTATGTGGAAAAATAAAAAAGTTATAGGGGTCAGAAGATGACATTTTTAAACGTATACATTTTCCTGCATGTAGTTATGATTTTTTCCAGAAGTGCGACAAAATCAAACCTATATACCGTATATACTCGAGTATAAGCCGACCCGAGTATAAGCCGAGACCCCTAATTTCAACCCAAAATCCCAGGAAAAGTTATTGACTCGAGTATAAGCCTAGGGTGGGAAATACCTCATCCCCCCCTGTCATCATCCAGACCCGTCATTAACATCCTCATCATCATCCCCTTGTCATCATCCCACACATCCCCCCTTCATCATCCCCTTATCATCCCACACATCCCCCCTTCATCATCCCCTTATCATCCCGCACATCCCCCCTTCATCATCCCCTTGTAATCATCCCACACCCCCCCCTTCATCATCCCCACCCCCCTTCATCATCCCCACACCCCCCCTTCATCATCCTCTTCTCATCATTCGCCCTCAGTGGTCTTCAACCTGTGGACCTCCAGAGGTTTCAAAACTACAACTCCCAGCAAGCCCGGGCAGCCATCGGCTGTCCGGGCTTGCTGGGAGTTGTAGTTTTGAAACCTCCGGAGGTCCGCAGGTTGAAGACCACTGCGGCCTTCAACATCATCCAGCCCCCTCTCACCCCCTTTAGTTCTGTACAGTACTCACCTCCGCTCGGCGCTGGTCCGGTCCTGCAGGACTGTCCGGAGAGGAGGTGGTCCGGTGGGATAGTGGTTCCGGGCTGCTATCTTCACCGGGGGCGCCTCTTCTCCGCGCTTCCGGCCCGGAATTGAGGCGTTGCCTTGACAATGACGCAGAAGTACGTTGGCAATGAACGCACCTCTGCGTCGTTGTCACGGCAACGTGACTATTCTGAGGCCGGGCCCGAAGCGCTTAGAAGAGGCCTCCCCGGTGAAGATAGCAGCCCGGAACCACTATCCCACCGGACGACCTCCTCACCGGACAGCCCTGCAGGACTGGACCAGCGCCGAGCGGAGGTGAGTACTGTACAGAACTAAAGGGGGGCGAGAGGGGGCTGGATGATGTTGAAGGCCGCAGTGGTCTTCAACCTGCGGACCTCCGGTGGTTTCAAAACTACAACTCCCAGCAAGCCCGGACAGCCGATGGCTGCCCGGGCTTGCTGGGAGTTGTAGTTTTGAAACCTCTGGAGGTCCGCAGGTTGAAGACCACTGCGGGTGGGGGAGTTCACTCGAGTATAAGCCGAGGGGGGTGTTTTCAGCACGAAAAATCGTGCTGAAAAACTCGGCTTATACTCGAGTATATACGGTAAGTAGGGTATCATTTTAACCGTATGGACCTACAGAATAATGATAAGGTTTAATTTTTACCGAAATATGCACTGCGTAGAAACGGAAGCCCCCAAAAGTTGCAAAATGGCATTTTTTTCTTCGATTTTGTTGCACAATGATTTTTTTTTACATTTCGCCGTGCATTTTTGGGTAAAATGACTAATGTCACTGCAAAGTAGAATTGGTGACGCAAGAAATAAGCCATAATATGGATTTTTAGGTGGAAAATTTGAAGGGTTATGATTTTTAAAAGGCGAGGAGGAAAAAACAAAAGTGCAAAAACTGAAAAACCCTGAGTCCTTAAGGAGTTAAGAACATGTACATCTAACACGCATTACACTTCTAAAGCGACTGTAAGTTTATATTCCTGGTTTAATCAAACTTGCCATATACTTATCTGATTGTAAGATAACACTGCAGTTCAAAGCATTGAAAGTCAAAGTTGACCAATAGGTGAGTGAAAAATCACTCCAAAAAGATTAAAATCTTTTACAATATCCCAAAAAATGTATCTGGTAAAGAAATTGTCCTTTCTAGATTATCTGTTTCCTCATCTCTGTCTTTGCCCCCTACTGCTACACAGAAGAATAGCACTAGCTAGGAGTAGGAGTTGTGTCAAGGTCAGCCTTTACAGGGGAACTTTGGTGGAAGCAAGTAGAAAAAAAAATTTCAGATCAACTGGTGCCAGAAAGTTAAACAGGTTTGTAAATTACTTCTATTAAAAATTTTAATCCTTCCAGTACTTATCAGCTGCTGTATACTATAGAGAAATTTGTAAATTTATTTTCTGTCTGACAACAGTGCTCTCTGCTGACACATCTGTCCGTGTCAGGAACTGGGCAGAATGAAAGCATATCCCCGTAGAAAACCTTTCCTGCTCTGGACAGTTCCTGACACAGACAGAGGAGTCAGCAGAGAGCACTGTTGTCAGACAGAAAATAAATTTACAAATTTCTCTATAGTATACAGCAGCTGATAAGTTGTCAGACATAAAAGAAATTCACAAATTTATCTGTAGTATATCTGTAGTGTACAGCAGCTGGTAAGAACTAGAAGGGTTAACATTTTTAAATAGAAGTAATTTACAAATCTGTTTAACTTTCTTGCACCAGTTGATCTGAATTTTTTTTTTTACTTCTACAAGTATACCTAGTCCATCAATGCCTGCTGTCTGTTGTCAAAAGTTGCCACTAGTCCCCACTGAGCTCAATTATGTGGTGCAGAGGGTGGGTCACTCCATTCAGTAGTTAGTGTGCAGCATAGTGAATGCAGTGCAAAATTAGACTTTCAGCCTGGGCTGCCTTCCTGGCAACATTTTAATAAAAATCAATTTTTGAACCTACTACTGTACGCAGGATACTACAAATTTACCAGTACGCCATCATCCTTGCTGCTGCTACTTCAAGCCAGGACTGGGCCTCCTGTCAAAATTTTAATAAAATCTATTTTTGAACCTCCTGCTGTCCACTGGATACTAACAGTCCCTCTAGCTGGCCACACCCATGCTGTAGCTACCTCCAACAAGGCCTTGGCCACCTGGTTGGCAAAATTTTAAATAAATAAATTTTTTAATTTCCTGCTGTACACAGGCTAATACAACAATTACCAGTCTGCCTCCTCCTGCTGTATGCTAGATACTACTATAACCACTAGTCCATCATCACCCTTGCTGCTGCTACTTCCAGCCAGGCCCTGACCGCCTGGCAAACTTTTTATAAAATCAATTTTTGAATCTCCTGCTGTCTGCTGACTACTACTAATCCCCCTAGTCCAGCCTCACCCTTGCTGCTGCTTCCTCGTTCCAGGCCTGGGCTGCCTGAGTGGTAAAATCTATTTTTCAACCTCCAGTTGTACACAGGCTACTATAACTCTTACCAGTCTGCCTCCTCCTGCTGTATGCTGGCTACTAGTTCCCACTTGTCTGCCATTACCCTTGCTACACCTACTTCCAGCCAGGCCTGAACCGCCTGGCAAAACTTAAAAATCTACATTTTTAAACTACTTGCTGACCTCTGACTACTACAACTCCCTCTAGTCTGGCCTAATCCTTGCTGCTACCTCCAGCCAGGCCTGGGCCACCTGACTGGCAAAAATGTTTAAATCAATTTTTGAACCTCCTGCTGTACACAGCCTATTACAATTATCACCATTCTGCCTCCTCTTGCTGTACAATAGCTCCTGCTTTGCACAATCATGTGGCGGAGAGGGTGTTACTGGTGTGCAGCACAGTGCATGCCACAGTATATATACTTAGAGTTGTAGCTATGGCCAAAGCAATTTTATTTTTAAAAACTTCAAAAATTGTTTTCTCATGTGTACAGACCTGTTACCACTCCCAAAAAGATATAATTTTAGGTGAGTCAAATTTTAGTTTAGTTTCCCTTTCATTTTAGATGCCGCAATCAACTTTGATTACCAGGCATCGGCCGGATAGGTGAAGCCGGCATTAACCCTTGGTTTAGGCAATATTGTGGCTGCTCTGCCACTGGGCCGTTCTCCCTATGGGCTTTGGTGTCGTGGCGGAGGTGGTTGCTGCCCAACCTTGCTCCATTTTATGTTAGGGATGTTACACATCGGGCTTGTACTGTATGATCATAATATACACCAACAACCTGTAGGTAGGTGTGTGACCGTGTCGGTTTTTCTCCATTAGTCTCTTACAGCAAATATGTTACTGTGTCCCATTTATTTATTTCAGAATTGTACAGGTTTCACTGCATTGTTGGCAGTCTATTGTTAGATTTGAATAATTCTTTGATTTTGCACTTGATCTGCACATCTTTGTAGTGACGTATTTAGTGCACACCCTTTGTCCTCCATTGTTTGCTTTGTAGACTAGTTTTTTTTCCATAGTCCCAGTTATACTGGATTTATAAATGATTTAGCCAGCGCTGTGGTAAGTTGATGCTTGTGCACGGTTATAGATATTTGGTAAAATCTAGTTTTGTAATATTTTTTTTTCGTTTCTTTGCAGGCATAATGAAATCCCTTCTAGTATATAATACCTATATGTTATCAAAAGCTGTAGGCTGTTTCCTGCTGGCCATCATGTATCATCAAAGCTTAAAAAAAGGTAACAAAACAAAGGTTTTTGGTGTTTGTCAATATTATTAATATAACATAAAATGATAGTGGTGGGTGATTTACTGAATAAGGAAGTGAAACAGGTAACAGGTGTCAATGCAATTATCTGTTGTATAAGCATAAAAGAAACATTCAGTCAGTCTGCTGCTCCATGCATATTCTGACTTCATTGTGTCATGTGCTTTATACGTCCTATGGTTATTTATGGGTAATTATTCAGTTCAATGTATGATTTTAAGACCCCTGAGGTCACTACTATTTCCTGGCCTTGTTGTAGTGGAGCCTTGTTGTACAAACGCAATGCAAAGGATTTTATCAGCCTCTTAAACCCACCCCCATGCTGTCTCCTGATTGGCCTAGGAGCTGCAATGATTAACTAACCTGGTATGCTGGAGCATGCTGGAGTATGCTGGAGATTGCAAAATAGAAAAATGTCCAGCACCAGGAAGGTAGATAAATTTCCTCCTTATTGTGGCATCAATAAATAGATACACAGAACAAGTAGCCTACGCATTTCGGGCTGTGGCGCCCTTAGTCATGGCATGTTATGCCATGACTAAGGGCGCCACAGCCCGAAACGCGTAGGCTACTTGTTTTGTGTATCCTACTTTTATTGATACCACAATAAGGAGGAAATTTATCTACCTTCCTGGTGCTGGACATTTTTCCATTTTGCTGTCTGCTTACGGAAGGGAACGCCACCCACCAGTCCGAGCACGGGAACCAGAGGCGAGGGACGGAGCGGATACTTCACTATTCCAGTAAGTATGCTGGAGATCATCTCAATGTTACTTCGTCATCCTTTTATGCATTCAAAACACCATGCGTTCCTCATAGCTTCTGCTAAAATAGTACTGTTGCCAGGCTTGTGCAAGCCGAGCCTGACAAAACTTGAATGCTCAGTTAGCCATGCTTACCCCAAAGTTCTGACCCAGTCGTTCATCTCTAGTTATGACTTCCTGTGAACTATGGGATTTTATCACCTACCAGACCCCCTCCTAGAAGCTCTCAGATCCCTTCCCTCCAAGCTAGCTTATCCCACGATCTTGAGCATGCAGTTTCCCATTAGAATGGAGCAGCAGGTCACGTATGCATGCTGCTGCTCAATTCATTGTCTAAGGAAGCCACAAAAGCTGCTGAGTATAGTTTTCAATAGTAATAGATCACTTATTTATTGGATACTATCTGTTGGATATACAAAACTATACAAAATGTAGGACAAAATAATGTTGTCCTACTATCACTGATGAATGAAGTATTTTTTATTGCCCCTATTGTCAATAATAATAAACATGTTTTTCTGTTTTACAGAATTATATTAAAAACTGACACTGCAAAGGCTTCAGAATTTAAAATGCGGATAAGTGAAATCTTCAATGAGATAGACCAGAGGATACCTAAAGTAACTTTAATTGATAAAGACAATACAACTAGTGCTACAAAAAGCAAAGTGTTCATTAAAACCCCCCCAAAACCGTTATTGTGTCGGGGATCAATTAACTGTACAGGTTGATGTGTATGATTATCTGGGAAAGAGGAAATCCTATGGAGGAGACTATCTCAGAGCAAGAATTTCCAACCCAGATAAGAGAGCCGGATCTTCAGGGAGAATTGAAGATCTTAATAATGGAACATATCATATTCATTTCACCTTATTTTGGGAAGGTAAAGTTATGGTGACTGTATTTCTTATGCACCCAAGTGAAATCGTCTCTGCTCTCTGGAAGTCAAGAAATAGCTGGTATGGCCAAGCAGATTACGAAGGAAAATTCACAAGTAAATATAAAGAAATAGTGACAGAGTGCGGATTTGCTTTTGATAAAAAGGAAGAACTTTGTGAATATGCTGACCACGAGGATGACGAATACTTTTATTGTGTCAAACCTCAGAACTTCAGCTGTGGTTCACTTACTGAGCTTAAAAGTACAAAAACGTATGCTTCACAGCTGTCTAAACTGGAAAACAGTCTCTTTACAAGGTATGTGTTCTGATAAATAATTGTATTGATAAGACATTAATTATCATACTGCTGAGCACATCGCCCCGCCACTTCCAAGACAAACTGGTCTCGGCAGTGATGGGCCACACACCTAATCACTGGCTGAGACGTGTCAATGCTTTGGACAATGATTGACTGCTGCGACTAGTACGTCTCCAAAGGTGGGGGCTGAAACATTCAATGTTATGAAATGGGCCCTGTTCTGGAGATTAGGCAAGGTCCCATAGGTCAGACTTGCTGTTAGGCATAGGTTTATGTCAAAATTTGGGACACTTTTGGCTTTTGTTACAATAAATTTGGATTCATGTCTGAAACCACACCTATTTTTACAGCACTTTCAAATTTGCAGTTTTGGCACATGCAATAAATTGGGATATTTGGCTTAATTTATACCACACCAGACACAAACTACTGCAGGATCAGACGACACTGGGTTTGTAGTCTATATCCATGGAAACATAAAGGTTTGTATATGAAATGGCACAAAATGGTAGGATATTTTAGATGAAGACTATTCACAAAGTTTATTCATTTTTTGTCTGACATATAGTTTAGATGTTACCCAACTGTATTGTCCTATGTATTATGTCATATGCAGTTGTTTTGGAAGATGTCGTCAACGTATTTGTAAATATTTATTGGCTAAAAGTAACTCTCTGTTTTAAATTAGGTCAAATGTCAGAGTAGAAATTCCAGTAAATATACCGGCCACTAATGTAGTTCTCTGCAACATTAAGTGTACAGAGTATAGAGGATGTGTATAAGTTACAAGATGACTTGGATAGACTAAGTGTCTGGGCATCCACTTGTCAAATGAGGTTCAATGTGGATAAATGTAAAGTTATGCATCTGGGTACTAATAACCTGCATGCGTCGTATGTCTTAGGGGGGATTAAACTGGCAGAGTCACTGGTAGAGAAGGATCTGGGTGACTTGTAGATCACAGACTACAGAATAGCATGCAATGTCAGGCTGCTGCTTCCAAAGCCGGCAGGATATTGTCATGTATAAAAAGAGGCATGGACTCAAGGGACAGGGACATAATACTCCCCCTTTATAAAGCATTGGTACGGCCTCACCTGGAATATGCTGTTTAGCTTTGGGCACCAGTCCATAAAAGGGACACTGTGTTGCTGGAAAGGGTGCAGAGACGCGTGACTAAACTAATATGGGGCATGGAACATCTTAGCTATGAGGAGCGATTAAAGGAGTTACAATTGTTTAGTCTTGAGAAGAGACGTGTAAGGGGGGATATGATAAACGTATATAAATATATTAATGGCCCATACAAAACATATGGAGAAAAACTGTTCCAGGTTAAACCCACCCCAAAGGACGAGGGGGCACTCCCTCCGTTTGGAAAAGAAAAGGTTTAGTCTCAAGGGGCGACAAGGCTTCTTTACCATAAGAACTGTGAATTTATGGAACAGTCTACCTCAGGAACTGGTCACAGCAGGAACGATGAATACATTTAAAACAGGGTTAGATACATTCCTGAAACAAAATAACATTAATGCTTATGCAGAAATATAAAATCCCATCCCTTCCCCAATATCCCACCACACCCCTACCCTTCAATTCCCTGGTTGAACTTGATGGACGTGTGTCTTTTTTCGACGGTACTAACTATGTAACTACGGTATGTAACCATGTAAGTATACCGTTTATTTTTATTTAAATCTTCTGATCTATCATAAACTGTAACTAAAACATTACCATGGCTGAAAAACTAATTTACACAGCAGTATTGTTGGCCAATATTTTTCATCATTGCAAGCCAAAACCAGGAGTATAATCTACCTATGTAGTATAATGAAAAAATGTGCATCTCTTCACAGGGCCGGCTCTTGCCATAGGATAAGTAGGCTGGTGCCTAGAGCGCCCCCTTGATGAGGGCGCCAATTGTGGCCTTAATTAGAATACTGATGGTGCTGCGAGTCATCACATAGCTGAAATCTTTTGATTGCATATACTGTTCAATGCACCAGGAACTGACAAGAGGACATGGGGAAAGATGCTTGGGAGTCTATCAGCGTATGCCGGGGACTTGAGCCGCTCCATACCCCTGGCATTCACAGTTACATCTGCCCTGTACTGTTGTTGTCTTCTTACCAAGTGCCCCTTTCTCTGCAGGAAAATAAAAGGAGACATTCAGTAAGAAGAAGATCGGCCAGCACAGATCAGATGTAACCAAATACATGTCTGATCCCCTCAGAATAAAGACCGGCGCTAGAAGCGCTTCACAGGCACAAGACAGGGACCGCTGGGCAGTATCGGTAGATGACAGAAGGCACACTGAGCCAATGAGGAGCAGGCTCCTTACAGTCTTCACTAAGTACACCCCCAAGCTCTGTACCCCCCCCCCCAGCTCTATACTCTCCCCCCAGCATACTCCCCCCAGCTCTATACTGTCCTACCAGCTCTATATCCCCCAGCTCTATACTCTCCTCCAGCTCTATACTGTCCTCCCAGCTCTATATCCCCCAGCTCTATACTCTCCTCCAGCTCTTTACTCTCCCACAGCTCTATACTGTACTCCCAGCTCTATACTGTCCCCCTCAGCTCTATACTGTCCCCCTCAGCTCTATACTGTCCTCCCAGCTCTATACTGTCCTCCCAGCTCTATATCCCCCAGCTCTATACTCTCCTCCAGCTCTTTACTCTCCCACAGCTCTATACTGTACTCCCAGCTCTATACTGTCCCCCTCAGCTCTATACTGTCCCCCTCAGCTCTATACTGTCCTCCCAGCTCTATACTGTCCTCCCAGCTCTATATCCCCCAGCTCTATACTCTCCCCCAGCTCTATACTGTCCTCCCAGCTCTATACTCTCCCCCAGCTCTTTACTCTCCCACAGCTCTATACTCTCCCCCAGCTCTATACTGTCCTCCCAGCTCTATACTGTCCTCCCAGCTCTATATCCCCCAGCTCTATACTCTCCCCCCAGCTCTATACTCTCCCCCAGCTCTATACTGTCCTCCCAACTATATACTCTAGCTCTATAGCTCTATGTCCCCCCAGCTCTATACTCTGCCCCACAGCTCTATACTCTCCTCCCAGCTCTATATCACAGTGTAAAGAAACTGAATAAATGTTTGAAGGAAAAGCATCTTAAAATGCTTGGAGATTCGACAACGCTCCAGTGGATGAAATACTTAAAAACAATTAAAAAATGAGTATAAAAAAACTAGAATGCAGCATAGGCAACATGTAAGGCTCTGTTCACATCTGCACTGTTGATACGTTTATAAAAGAAGCTCCCACACTGTGTCACATTTTTCATATATGAAACAATGGCACTATATGGACTCCATTGACTTAAAATAGGGTCTGTTGGGTTCTGAAGAGGCTCAAGGCTAGGTTCACACATAGTATTCTGGTCAGTATTTTTGTTGGTTATGTATTAGGAAAGGTGGCTTGTGATAATGCAGAACTAGGTTTACTTACGTGGATTAAAATGCAAACATTTAAAACACATCAGTAGGTTGTAAAAATAGTCACCATGGCATAGAGAAAAAAATGGAGGAGAGAGAACATTACGGAAACCCAGCAAGTTCACAGGTATCTACAACCAGTGCTCTAAACTGCGCAGTGCCATCTAGTGGTCAAGTGCCATTAATACATATTATACAGTACATGCTGTTTTATTTCCGATCAATTTTGATCAATATTTTGAGTGTGGAATGAACACACAGTAAAACTATAATAGAAAGATTTGCACTCTTTCTGAGTTTTGGACCTACACTAAATATATTGGCCAAAATACTTACAAATACTATAGGGGTTTCCCATTATGATATAGAAATTAAATGAAATGGTGAGCTAATGTGACTTAAAGGGGTAATTAACCTCTGTCTGTGTCAGGAACTGTCCAGAGCAGGAGAAAATCCCCATAGCAAACATATGCTGCTCTGGACAGTCCCTAAAATGGACAGAGGAGTCAGCAGAGAGCATTGTAGACAGACAGAAAAGAAATCCAAAAAGAAAAGAATTTCTTCTGTAGTATTCAGCAGCTAATAAGTACTGGAAGGATTAAGATTTTTTAATAGAAGTAATTTACAAATATGTTTAACTTTTTGGCACCAGTTGATTAAAAAAAATAATAATAATGTTTTCCACTGGAATACCCCTTTAATACAACTGCGCTAGTTATTCCTCCCCCATCCTGTCAGTGCAACTCAGATGCCGATTCTGTGCATGAATTGGCTGCGCATGTAGGGAAGAAACTGAACCATTTTTCTTTTTTTTCCCCTTTTTTTCTAATCTGTTACTATCATCTGATAGTAATTTTTTTTATTTCCCTTTTGAACACTATTTTATAGGCAGACATCTTGCCTAAACCCTTTAACAGCATCTAAAGATAAGATTGACAGCAAGCCCATTGATATAGGCAACAATAGACTGAAGCCGTCACATATGGGCAGGGAAAAGGTGTAGTCCTGCTCTCTTCCACAACCCCTGTCCCTTACTATTGTGCATCCGCCCTGACAGACCAACAACCACGAAGACGGTCCCTGCCTATCTAGGTGCTGGGACTTCAAAGTCAAAATAACAAATTATGAAAATACTCAGTCACAGGTCAGGGAAACTGTCAGAAATACAAAAGGTAAACACACAGTAACAATACTCAGGGGATACAAACTCCCAGGATAGTAAACATGCCGACTTCGAAACCAAGAGAACAAATATTAGCCAAGAGGAAAACCAGATAGAACATCCTTAGAAAAAAGCCGAGATCACAAAATACCAGGTAATCGGGAGGAACGCAGAAAGCAGGATAGGGAAGTTGGCTTCAGAAACAATGTTCTTTCACAGGCAACCAGTAAATGAACCAGACAGACTTAAATACCCAGGCCTAACAGGGTGTGGATGAAAGATAGAACCTAAATAGATAAAGAAACAGCAGAGGGGAGAGGCTAGGGCATTGCCACAGCAACTAACTCAGAAAACAAACAGACATTTAAAGAGACACTGCTCAGAAGCTGTCCTATTGATATGAATCGGAGAGGTGTCTGAGCATGCTCTGTGACCTTTGAAGAGGTCATTCTAGAGGCAGGCTGATCTGAGAGCAATAGCTATTGTGTGTACCTCTGTTATCTATACACTCTTGTCACCTTTCAAAGCACTCTTGGATGTGATAATAAGGAAGACACTGCTGGGAAATGATCTGTACAGACCAGTAAGTTTTAGATTAGTATTAGGCCTAGTGGCCAGAATTGAAACTGCACAATTTCAGACTAATTTTAAAATTGAAGATAAGAAAAAACATTACCAAAAATTCTTAAAATATATATTTCACCACTTCCTGCTACAGGATGTATACATGTGGTCACATTCCCGCAATTGGATGTATGCATACACCTTGCTGATCACCTGTACTGCGCTATGCGCTGCAGAAGATCAGCAGCAGTACCCAGCTGTCAATCACAGCCGGGATCCGGCTGCCGCTGCCGAAACTGAGATCTTGGCAGTGTTAACCCTATGGATGCCGTGGTCATTACTGACACAGCATCCATAGTATTGACAAGGGGAGGGGGCTCCACCTGTCCCCTATTAGAGACCCCGCAATACAATCATTATTCTGTGCTGCAGTTATTTTTATACTTTTTTCCTGTCACACTATAGTATAGTGTAGTGTGAAAAATAAAATAAATGCCCTTTCCCTATAAAGCTCTGCATTATTCCAAAACTAAAAATGTTATGGCTGTCGGAACATGGTAACACGAAATAATGGAAAAAGAAACATTTTGTTGTGAAAAGGAAAAGAACACAAAAATGTATATAAGTTAAGTAGCGCCATCAGGCTAAGGCTGCATTCACACCACGATTGCAGCCTACGGTTGCCGGATCTGGCTGGGGGAGAGGAAAACCGGGCGCTCCCGTACCCCAGCCGGAGGGGCTGAAATCCATTCACTTTAATGAGCCGATAGGAGTCAAACAGTGACTCAGGTCGGCTAATTTTTACCCTGTATCCGGTTTTGTGACCGGACCTAAAACTGTAGTATCAACCTCTGTGGATTATGCTACAGCAAGTGATACAGCTAATGTTAATATTAAAGGGGTTATCCAGGAAAAAACTTTTTTTTTATATATCAACTGGCTCCAGAAAGTTAAACAGATTTGTAAATTACTTCTATTAAAAAATCTTAATCCTTTCAGTACTTATGAGCTTCTGAAGTTGAGTTGTTCTTATCTGTTTAAGTGCTCTCTGATGACACGTGTCTCGGGAACAGCACAGTTTAGAAGAGGTTTGCTATGGGGATTTGCTTCTAAACTGGGCGGTTCCCGAGACACGTGTCATCAGAGAGCACTTAGACAGAAAAGAACAACTCAATTTCAGAAGCTCATAAGTACTGAAAGGATTAAAAAAAAATTATAGAAGTAATTTACAAATCTGTTTAACTTTCTGGAGCCAGTTGATATTTAAAAAAAAGTTTTTTCCTGGATAACCTCTTTAATGGTAATGTAGAATATACCCAAATTTCTTCTTCTTCATATCAATCACTTGGTCTTGCATTTACTGATTTATGTTTCTCTTCCGCGCTTCAGAGAAATAGAGATTATCTTGATGAACATAAATCATGTTTTGAGATTCTGTAGGAAAAAGAAAAGAGGCGGAGGCGCTCCTTGTGGAGTAAATTCACTTCAATATGGAAGGAATAGGGGAAAAATCACCGCTCACCCAATAAGTTGTGTAGCCCATACACAACAATGGAGATCGCGTGGAAAAGTAATCTGGAATATGTAGCCTTCCTAATGTGAACAGTAACGACAGAGTGGGCTTCTGGTTCAGGAATTATCGGCGCTGACCGCGATAACGACACCAACAAGGTAGTATACCTTCAAGGAGGGATTTATTGTAGATAATGCAACTCGTTTCACCACGCATGCGTGGCTTCCTCAGGCCTGATGAAGCCACGCATGCGTGGTGAAACGCGTTGCATTATCTACAATAAATCCCTCCTTGAAGGTATACTACCTTGTTGGTGTCCTTATCCCGGTAAGCGCCGATAATTCCTGAACCAGAAGCCCACTCTGTCGTTAATGTTTTGAGACTCGGAACCCTTCTTTTTATCCTGTGGTATCACGTACCCCTGCTTTGGATATTTTTCAGGAGTCAGTGGAAGGTGAATTACTTGCATTATCCAGACAATCATTCCATACATATTACAATCTATCTAAATCTGAATGTACTGCATTACAAGAGCTCAGGGATATGGAGGATTTAACTATTAGACAGGCTGAAGGGGGGGGGGGGGGCAATCGTTCTGTTAGACAGGGGTCTGTATTTAATTCTTAATTTATCTCTTTTGTCTGATACTGATACATACAGACTCTTGTCTACCAGTCCGACTGCTAACTTCTGTTTGGAGTTACATGATTTGGTACAATATGGTATACAATATGGCTTTCTAATACAATATGGATTTCTAGTATCTCATCCCATGATGGCCATATTTCATTAACTGAATGATAAATGTAAAAAAGCACAAAAACCAGCTCACCCTTCCAATAGGTAGAGATTTGGCAGCAGCAGCAGCGGGAATTAGTGAGGAAGCTCGGAAGAAACACTAGAGCCGGGACTCGAGGTGCAGAAGCTCCAAGGAAAGTGAAGGCGGATATCTGGCTCCCAGGGAGTTAAAATTCAAAACTTTAAAGCAAAATTATTATAAAATCATACAGGTGGAAAAATAGTGACAAAAAAACAAAAGGTAAAAGCATAAATGAAATGCCAACACGTTTTGACCTGTCAACAAGTCTTAATCATGGCTCATAAAGCTAACACACTGTCTGGTATATATACACCTACAGAAATAGAGCATGTGAGATCCAATCCAAAAAGAAAACGCCTACATAGGGTGTCATAACCCTGGGCGAATACACACCTGCTAGGAAATTAGTGAAGACTGCAATTGAATGTCACCTAAAATCAGGTCAATAACATACCCATCGATACACGTATACTGCATAATACAAATAACTAGTAATAATGAAATTATAATATGGCCTAAATGGTATACATGTACTTCGTATCGATCTATATTGATAGCATATATATAACACTGCCATCAAACGCAGCCGAACAATCCAAAGATAACGCACGGTGTGTATTTGAGCAAATATTTGCACAGCCAGACCACAATAATAAATGTACAGTGTATGTCAAAAAAGGAAAAAGCACACATATGCAAAAGGTAAATAGGCAAATGAAGAGCAAAAAACAAAACAGAAAGAAGAAAAATGTATGCACACTGCAAAAAAAAATGTTTATATACCACTTAAAATGTGAATAAACAAATTATACCAAAAGGAAAAATACGGCAGCACAATATGTGTATATTAAAAAAAAAAATTATCTAGATCTATATTTTGCAATTTTTGGTAGTAATGCAAAATACAGACCTAGAAAGGATAGGGGATAAGTTGGCTGATCGCGTGGGGTCCTGCCGCTGGGGACCCCCACGATCTCTCACGCAGCACCCCGCTGTCATCAGGCCCCGGAGCGATGTTCGCTCTGGGGCCTGATGACAGCGGGGTGCTGCGTGAGAGATCGTCTGAGGACTGCCGATCACGGGGCCGGAGTATCGTGACGTCACGGCTCTGCCCCCATGTGACGTCACGTTCCGCCCCTCAATGTAAGTCTATGACAGGGGGCGAGACAGCTGTCTCGCCCCCTGCCATAGACTTGCATTGAGGGGCGGAGCGTGACGTCACACGGGGGCGGAGCTGTGACGTCACGTCATCAGACCCAGAGCGGATGTTCGCTCTGGGGCCTGAGGAGAGCGGGGTGCTGCGTGTAAATCATGGGGGTCCCCAGCGGTGGGACCCCGTGCGATCAGGCAACTTATCCCCTATCCTTTAGATAGGGGATAAGTTGTCAGCACGGTAGTACCCCTTTAAGCCAGAAGAATAACAGCTTTCTAAATTAAGATCCAAAAGGCTTCACGTTTGAAAACCTGTTTATTCCAGTCACCTCCCTTCCGAGGTGGCCAAACTTTTTCCACTCCACATACCTTCCACCTGTATGATTTTATAATAATTTTGCATTAAAGTTTGGAATTTTAACTGCCTGGGATCCGGATATCCGCCTTCACTTTCCTTTGATATTTCATTCACTGCCAAAGGTACACAAGTGTATTTCCCCCCTCCCCCCCCCCCCCCATGCGACCCATTGTCGCTGGTATCGGGTCATTGAATGAGAATATGCCTGCCTTGGCAGACAGTCTACTGAAACCTCTCATTCCCACCATTCCTGGCTTTATACAGGACACCGAGCATTTGCTACACATCGTGGATACTATTAATTGGTGCAATCATTGTACCTGGGTTATAGCTGATGTGACATCGCTGTACTCGGTGATCCCTCATGATAAGGCGTTGGTTGCACTTAAATGGTTTCTCTATACATATTCGCTCTACCCTCGTGATCTGCAGGATTACATCATTAAGGTCATTGATTACCTTCTTTCCCATAATTTTTTTATGTTCGATGGGCTGTATTACCTGCAGATCACCGGGTTGGATATGGGGGATAAATTCTCCCCATTGCTAGCGAATATATACATAAGTTGGTGGGAAATGAGATTTCTATTTTCAGATAATAATCTGTTCAAACATTATTTTTCTTATTATGGTTGATATATGTAAAATAGTTTGTGAATTTATGCCATTGATCATCACTGATCCCACTTTTTCCACACTTATGTCTGGAGGCGATAGGTGTGTGGCAAGACGTGCCCCTACATTGGAACAATTATTATCTCCTAGCTTAGTTTCTAGTTCTATCAAATCTACTCCCACTTGGTTACGACATTCTGGTTCTTACAAATGCGGACATTCTGTCTGCATTTGTTGTTCCAGAATGCTGGTTGGAGGCAGTTTTATTTCATATGTTACTGGATCCACATACAATATAAAACAATACATTAATTGCAATACTTCGTATGTGGTTTACCTTATTTCATGTATAGAATGTAGATTGCAATATGTAGGGTGCACTACAACCCCTCTTAAAGTCCGGATCAGGAAGCACTTGTCCAACATCCCTCATTTTAACACTTGTCATATTTCAGCTGTGTCGGACCACTCTGCTCAGCAGCATGCAGGCAACACTTCTCTACATTGCATGTTCAAGGCATAGAATGGGTTACTCTCCCTCGGAGGAGTGGTGATTGCAAACAGAAATGACTGTCACACAAAGTTTTTTGGGATTATGACCCTTGCTACTCATATTCCTAAGGGTTTAAATAAAAGGCAGGAGCTTTTATTACACTATAATTTTTTTTATTTATTTATTATTATCATATATAGTTATGGATTTATTTTTTTATATATTTTTTTCCCCATTATTATGTATGATACGTCCTTTTTCCTTATATCCTTTTTTCAGATCCAAATATTTGACATGTATACACTGTGATTCTTGATTCCCATGTCCTGATGTTTATTTTCTATTTTTCTATTTATTTTTTGTGTTCCTCTCTTCATTATATATCCTCATTATGAGTTTGTGTTTGGTTTATATCTTATTGTCGTGTCCCGATACAGAACGTGGTTCTGTACAGTTCCTAAAGTCCCCTGAGGTAGAGTCCCTGAAGTACACAAGGCTCTCCTGCAGGGTCCCCCAAGGTCATTATTATGGTTTCTATTGTATATTAATTATGTACATTTATTATAAGTATTGTACAGTGAATCTAAGCTATGTATAAAGGTTATTAGGATGTTTAAACTGCATAGGACCTTCCTAAGGTCATGTGATATGGTCATGTGATATGTGATCACCTGATACCCAGAGTTCCAGAGGCACAGGCAACCAGCTACCAATGGGCTTTAGTCCAGCCCCCTTATATATAAGGGGCTGTAGTCTCCACACTTGGTCTTTTTAGTTCCTGGACAGGAAAGCAAGCAAGTTCAGTCTAGTCCAGCTAGGCCAACTCCTACAAGTCAGCAGCCACATCTAATCTGTAATTCTTATTTATGTCTACAAGTCAAGTCTCTACTGTCCCTACCAAAGTCATAACAGTAGTACAGTGGCCTGCAACATCATTATTACCACTACAAGTCCAAGCCTGAGAGGTTCCCTGTGTCCCGGTCACCTCTGTGGAAGTTGGATATCTGTAAAGACTGTTTTCTGCCTTCTTCAGTAAAGTTCCAGTTGCATCAAAACCTGCTTTGGACTCTCATTAAATATATGCCGTTTTTGGGTTTGTTGTCTGCGGTGCCCTACACCATACAACCACATCCTGGCGTCACGAACACTAGGGGTTAACAACATCTTGCCCCAGAGGTTAATACCATCTGGCCCCACCACCTACACAGCTACACCCTGTGGTCCTGCCATACACCAGGGGTATACCACATTATTATATATATATATTTGATATTTATGCTATACAGCCTAACACTTTTTTTCTACTTTTTACATTTATTCATATTGGCGTTTTCAATTTTTGGTATTTCAAGAGTTAAATGGTCCGGTACAGGTGTGCCCCGCCTCCTCCGGATCATTCCCCACATATAAGTTGGAGATGTTCACTTGTATTGTTATATGACTAAGGACGGTTCAAACCTGAAACGTGTCATTATCTTTGTTCACTGACCCGTGTTGCTGATTTTATACCATTAAAACGGGACTCTGCAAATTTCCACGCTGGCATTTCTCTCTTTGTCTTGGATGTTGGTGTTGCCACGCACCTGCCGTGCTCTGGACGGGACGCTTTGTTGCTGCAACTAAAAAAACTAAAGTCTGTTACGGTACAATAATTATACAAAGCTGATCTATCCTTTTGCTTTGATATTGTTACATAGGCATGTATGTTGTTTAGGCACATATTATTGCCTCTTATGAGCATGTCAGTGCACTGGTTTAAAGAGTGTATGGGGACTGTTTTTTTCTGCAGGTAATTGTATGTACATATGACAGTGCTTAGAGACTGCTTTTTACATGTATTTGCAATTGTATGTATATATGATTAGATCATTTTTCAGGTGATTTTGTATATATAATTGTATGTGTTTTTTTGTGAGATTTTCTATATTGTTGTTTGTTGTAACCAATTCTTGCACCAAAGGGTTAACACGATCTGGTATATAACCAGTTGTGTTGTACCTATGTGTTATGCCTGAAGATGCTGCGCATTCTGGTGGAATAAAGCTACTCACCTGAAAGTTCCATTGTCCTGACTCCTTTGTCCCATTCAGCGCCGGGTGATCCTGTGTATCTCCGAAGTCCTCTCTGATCTCCAAATTCATGTAGAGGCTAGCATCAGCATAACGACAAAACAACATTTTACATAAGGATCTCGGGGGCAATGAGAGATAACATACATGGACATAAATTTGGGGGGATTACATACAGTTTGACAACTCAAAACCTAAAGTCTGTTAAGGTACAATAATTATTCAAGGCAGTTGCAAAGTGCATAATCACAACTTGTATCAGAAATTTTCCAAGACGATACAATGACTACCTGCGTCCCAATGGGAACATATAAAGACCAACCTGACTTCTAATATCCAATACGGGAGAAAGACTTTCTGAATGAAGTGTGGAGCATAACTGAATAGAACTTTGGCTAACTGCCCCGGAACGGATCCAGAGTCTAGTCTCGGGAGGGGCACTATTCGGGTACGTTCAGACGAGCAGATTTTCGCAGCGTATTTAGCTGCGGATCCGCCACTGAAGGACCTCCTATTTGCTGGCTTTACATGTGCCTGCTCGGAGCGGCAATACGCCTCTACGAGCAGACACACTGCGATGTGCGAGTCGCCCGCGCGCATGCGCAGTATACTCGCACATCGTGGCAGCTCATTGAGCAGGGGGAGCGGCCGCAATGTTGCCGCTCCGAGCATCACATGTAAAGCCAGCATAAGCAGGCACATGTAAAGCGCGTATTGCTGCTCCGAGCAGGCACATGTAAAGCTAGCATATAGAGGTCCTTCAGCGGCGGATCTGCAGCGTAAAATACGCTGCAAATCCGCTCGTCTGAACGTAACCTAAAGCTAGGTTCACACTACGGAATTTCCGCCTGCAATTCCGCTTTGAAATTGCAGACAGAAATTCTGCTTACTAAAATGTATAGTGTAGTGAATGGGTTTTCCGTTCAAAAATTCACACTTCGGAATTTATTAAGCGGAATTTGTGAACGGAAAATCTGCTTGGAGACTGCAGTGTCCGCACGGTCCTAGCGCCGACTGATTCAGTCGGCGCTGGCAGCACTCCGAATCTCCGGGTGGAAATTTTCTGTGCGGAGATTCCGTAGTCTGAACCTAGCCTTAGAGTATTTTGTGTTGGCGGACAGAAAATAAGGTGTTGCTCAAGGTACTTACAATATTAAATGTATCATACAGTCCTAACCTTGTTTGAGACTCATAGGCCATGTTCACACGTCAGAATTTCCAATGCGGAATTCGGCCGGGGCATTCCGCTGTAGCAGAGTCCCATTGAATTCAACAGGATTTTGCTGCGCTGTGCTGACTGTCCATGCCAGATGTTTCAAGCATGGAAATTCCGTTTTCTGTATCCGCAGAAAGAATGAACACGTTTATTCTTTCTGCAGACACCGCACGGAACGCTTAGTCATCCAGGAGACGGCTGTCCGCACAGTGATTTTCCCTGTGGACAGATATGTTTAAATAGATATATCAATATTACAAAGATCATAAGACATTTTAAGCATTTTACGTTTAATATATTAGAATGTTTACATAAACAGGAATACACATAGGACACACGGTCACACATTTAGAGGGAGATTTATAAAAAACCTGTCCAGAGGAAACGTTGACCAGTTGCCCATAGCAACCAAGGCCTTTTTAAAAATGAAAGGAACGATCTGATTGGTTGCTATGGGCAACTCAACAACTTTTCCTCTACACAGGTTTTGATAAATCTCCTCCTTAGACTGGAATAAGGAGATTTTGTCTAAGGCAAAGGAAAGGGTTTTTTACACTAAAAACAATAAGGATGTGGAAACCTCTGCCTGCAGATGCGGTTTTATTAGAGTCTGTACAGGCGTTTAAACTGAAAACTGGATGAATATTTGCAAAAACATAACATTAAAGGGGTACTCCGGCCCTGAGACATCTTATCCCTTATCCAAAGGATAGGGGATAAGATGTCTCACCGCGGGGCTCTGCCGCTGGGGACCACAGGGCCGGAGTATCGTGACGTCACGACTCTGTTCCCTCTATGCAAGTCTATGGGAGGGTGCGTGACGGCCATCACGCCCCCTCCCATAGACTTGTATAGCGGGGGGTAACGTCACACGGGGGCGAAGTTGTGACGTCACGATACTCCAGCCCCGTGTGGTCGCCACCCGCTGGTTTGTGAGCTGGCACCGCGGCATGCAGCTCAAACAGATAGGTGGAGAATACAAGATTGCGGGCATCCCCAGCGGCGGGACCCCCACGGTGAGACATCTTATCCCCTATCCTTTGGATAGGAGATAAGATGTCTCAGGGCCTGAGTACCCCTGTAAGGGATATAGGCCCTGATTTTTTTTAGCATGTTGTGATGCCCGCGCTGTAGCAGGTTGCAGAAAATAATTTCCAGTATAATAATCAAATATACAGAATGGGAAAGTGCTAAATATGTTTTTACCATTCAAAACTACAGCTTCCAGTATGACCTTAAGCAGTGGTAAGGTTATGCTGAGAGTTGTTGTTCCACCCATCATTACTGCAGAACTTACAAGTGACTCCAGTTCTGATAGGACATAATGAGGAGAATACACAATAATATCAGTGACTACAGGTGACGTCTTCTCTATAGTCTTTCCTTATCTAATTCAGATGGTACATACCGCCAGCTAAATGTTCCAGCTAAATGTTCACTCAGCAGAACTTGATACCCAGATGGTTCCTCACTATGTCAGCGGATTCTGATCCTCTATATGAAAACAATAATTATTATAATACTGCCAAACACTGTATCCTTTGAATATAATACTGGCACACACCCTCTGAATATAATTCTGACACACTGTACCCTCTGAATATAATACTGCCACACACCGTACCCAATGTATATAAAACCGCCACACACCATAACCTCTGAAAATAATACTACTACTCCCTGAACCCTCTGAATATATTACTACATCACACTGTACCCTCTGACTATAATACTACCACATACTGTGCTCTCTGAATATAATACTACCACATACTGTACCCTCTGAATATAATACTACCACATACTGTACACTCTGAAAATAATACTACCACATACTGTGCTATCTGAATATAACCTTGCCATGCACCCTCTGAATACAATACCGTAATGTATTGTGGTCCATAAAAACCATACTAGCCCAAAAATTCCTTATAATATACACTATGGTTAACATGTATAATTGTCTTTAGACAGTTTTTTGTGTCTAAAAATGGTGCAAAATAGGCGCAAGCAGGGTTTACTTGCGCCTTTTTTGCGCTTGAGTTGCAATCCACTGATTTTAGCCATACACATGATATGGAAGGGTTTTATGAACTGCACCTTTTTGTGAAAAGGTGCAAAAAAGGCGCAAAACCACCAAATATTCTTAAAAACTACACCAGCCCCGACTTAGCTTAGCTTTTTGGTGTATGTGAAGAGTGAAATTTGTGAAAATGTGACCTGCACAAAATTTATCAAAAGGTCTGCTATTTTTTAAAATAAATTTAGTGTTCCTGCACATTACCAGCACACAAAAAAGGTGTAGAAAAATGTTTCACTTGTACAACTACGAGTAAACACCTACAATGATAAATGCCGGCCTATACCTCTGACATGCAAAACACTCTGTGCCCCTAATATATAGTAATAATGCCCCATCCTGTGCCCCCACATATAATAATTATAACCCGTCCCCCACATAATAATAATGCCCTCTGTCCTGTGCCCCTCACATATAATGCCCCTGTCATGTTCCCCACACATATAATGCCCCCTGTCCTGCCCCCTCAGGGGGCATTATATGTGAGGGGCACAGGACATGGGGCATTATATGTGAGGGGCAGAGGACAGGGGGCATTATCAGTCAGGGGCACATGACAGGGGGCATTATATGTGCATTATATGGGCACATGACGGGGGGGGGGGTGGATCTGTCATGTGCCCCCACATATAATGCCCCCCCGTTATGTGCCCCTCATATATAATACTCCCTTTCATGTGACCCCCACATATAGTGTCCCATGTCCTGTGCCCCTCACATATAATGCCCCCCTGACATGTGCCCCTCACTTATAAATTGCCCTTTTCTGTGCCGCAGGGACGTGATCTCCGGGCGCCGGCGCGATGATGTGATGTCATAGCGCCGGCCTGCTGTGGATGCCGTCCCCGCGGCTCTCACTGCAAGAATGGACCAGCGTGTGAGAAAGATGAGGGAGTGGTGGAGCGGGACAGCTGACAGCTAGCGCATCACCATGCTATAGTACGGGAGGGGCAACAATCTCGGGGGTGGGGGGGGGGGGGGCAATTCCCCCGTGGCACCCCCCCTCCTGGATCCGCCACTGAACTGCCCTTAGTGATGATTGACACATCAAAGGGATACAATTTAGCAATTAGAAACCAAAAAGTGAAAGTGGCTGCAGTTGCTAAAACCTGATGGCAGATGATGCTGTTAGGTAGAAAATACTGCTACGTTAAGGATATATGTCGTAGTGTCCTGTTATGTGAAGATAAGAGTTAGGCTAGGTTCACACTGTGGAATTTCTGGGCAGAATTTCATCCCTGCTGGACCCAGAGGAAGTTGTGTAGTTCTTTCCAGTCGGACCACAGTGCTCTCTGCTGCCATCTCTGTCTATGTCCGGAACTGTCCAGAGGAGTAGCAAATCCCCATAGCAAACCTCTCCTGCTCTGGACAGTTCATGACACAGACAGAGGTGGCAGCAGAGAGCACTGAGGTCCTACTGGAAAGAACTGCACAACTTCCTCTGTAGTATACAGCAGCTCATAAGTACTGGAAGGATAAATATTTTTTAAATAGAAGTCATTTACAAATCTGTATAATTTTCTGGCACCAGTTGATTAGAAAACATTTGTTTTCCACTGGAGTACCCATTAAAGGGGCAAGGTCTTTCAGTGCTGTCTGTCATGTGCAGTAAACATGCAACTTTAAACTATATATACCGGTACTCTGTCTTTTCCACAGAAAGCGTCATTATCAGGGCAGGAACTTGCTGAAGGCTATTTATATGTAATTAAACCGTGTTTTAATGCCATTGTAGATAAAGAATTGTATTTTGCAGCCTACAGAGCCGCACCTTTCTGTTTCTTCAGAATTCCAGTTACAGAGCGGCTGCCAGGCTTAGTCCGTGCAGGAATAGGAGGCACAGATCGGATGGGGTGAGCTGGCTTCCTCTCTCTTACGAATTCACTTACGGTATATTCATTATTATTATATTTTTTTGGGGGGGGGGATTTTTAAGTATACAGATGCATTAGATTATACTGTCTTTAAGGTTGGTTAAGAAGGTAATGTGATAGCCTGGGGGAGTAGGGTATATGGGGTGTAGCTGTGCGGTGACTAAAGGGTGTCTGGTTAAAAGTATTACTTGTTATCCAGGGGCGATATCGGATCACTCCCCACAGGTTCTGCAGTTGGAACATAAGGGACTTAAGGCTTCCATACGAGATAAGGAACTCTGTTTTATACAAGAGATCTCTCACTTTTGGAATATTAATAAAGGTTCCACTGAGTTAATTATGGAGTGGGATGCTCTTTAAGCTTATTTAAGGGGTATTTTATTTACAGAAATTGTGAGGGGGAAAAAGACAGCTTAAATGAGTACTCCAGGATGGAAAAATTGTCCTCCATACTGCCAGCAGTAAAAAAATAAAGAGATACATACCTTCCTTCGCTCCCCCGGTGCCTCCGGTAACCCACTCCGGTCTCCGCCGCGATCCTCTTCCTGGTTGCCGGTGGTAGGTGAGTCATACTGCACTCAGCCAATCACCTGCTGCCGGGGCCGAAAAAGTCACACTGCCGCTCAGCCTATCTCCGGCCGAGTCGGGACTTCGCTGCGGCCGGTGATTGGCTGAGCGCAGTATGACTCACCTACCACCGGCAACCAGGAAGAGGATCACAGCGGAGACCGGAGTGGGTTACTGGAGGCACCGGGGGAGCGAAGGAAGGTATGTATCTCTATTTTTTTTACTGCCGGCAGTATGGAGGACAATTTTTCCCTCCTGGAGTACTGATTTAAGGGGAAGGAACATGATTGAGGCAGCCGAGAAAGCAAAAAAAATGCATATATTGGAGATTCAGAAGTGGAGGAGTTTAATAAGGTAAAATTGGTTTGGGAAGAGCTGACATTTTTTTATCAGGACAAAGCCCCCCCAAATTTATTTTTTCCTTAGGAAAATTTTTTTTATGTACATAGAGGGAAACCAAATAAATTGCTTTCAGATATACCATATATACACGAGTATAAGCCGAGTTTTTCAGCACAATTTTTCGTGCTGAAAACACCCCCCTCGGCTTATACTCGAGTGAACTCTCCGCCCTCAGTGGTCTTCGAAATCATCCAGCCCCCCCACCCTCTCACCCCCTTTAGTTTTGTACTCCCCTCGGCTCGGCGGGACGTTCGGGTGCGCTGGTCCGGTGCTGCAGGACCGTCCGGTGGGGAGGGATAGTCGTTCCGGGCTGTCCATCTTCACCGGGGGGGGCCTCTTCTCCACGCTTCGGGCCCGGCCCCAAAATTGTCACGTTGCCTTGACAATGACGCACAGGGACGTTCATTAGCAACGTCCCTGTGTGTCGTCGTCAAGGCAACATCTCTATTCCGGGCCGGAAGTGCAGAGAAGAGGCCCCCCAGTGAAGATGGACAGTCCGGAAAGACTATCCCTCCCCACCGGACCGTCCCTGCAGCACAGATGGCCCGAACCAGCGCACCCTAACGTCCCGCCGAGCGGAGGCGAGTACAAAACTAAAGGGGGGGGGGGCGGGGGGGGGGTGTGAGAGGGTGGGGGGGCTGGATGATGTCGAAGGCCGCAGTGGTCTTCAACCTGCGGACCTCCAGATGTTTCAAAACTACAACTCCCAGCGAGCCCGGACAGCCGATGGCTGCCCAGGCTTGCTGGGAGTTGTAGTTTTGAAACATCTGGAGGTCCGCAGGTTGAAGACTACTGTATCAAACATTGACAAATGGTGATGATGAAAGGGGGGGGCTGATGACATGTGGTGATGATGAAGGGGGGTGGGGATGATGACAAGGGGATGATGAAGGGGTGTGTGGGATGATGACAAGGGGATGATGAAGGGGGAGTGGGATGATGACAAGGGGATGATGAAGGGGGTGTGTGGGATGATGACAAGGGGATGATGAAGGGGGGGTGTGGGAAGATGACAAGGGGATGATGAAGGGGGGTTGTGGGATGAAGACAAGGGGATGATGACAGGCGGTGATGATGAAGGGGGGGATGATGACAGGGTAATGATGAAGGGGGGGATGATGACAGGGTAATGATGAAGGGGGGGATGATGACAGGCGGTGATGATGAAGGGGGGATGATGACAGGGTGATGAGGATGAGGGTGTTAATGACGGGGGTCTGGATGATGACAGGGGGGATGATGTATTTCCTACCCTAGGCTTATAGTCGAGTCAATAACTTTTCCTGGGATTTTGGGGTGAAATTAGGGGCCTCGGCTTATATTCGGGTCGGCTTATACTCGAGTATATACGGTAATTAAGGCTCAAGGGGGAAAGAAACAAATTCAAGCTATCGATAAAGGGATGGGGAAAAATTTTTGAGCAAAGCATTTCCGTTCCTTTTTTATTAATTTATATACAGTAGGGGCAGAAGTGTCAGAGGGAGATTTGGAAAAATTTTTAGGGGGATACCTATTCCAAAATTAAGGGAGGGAGAAAGAGACAGATTGAATGCCCCAATAACTATAGAAGAGATTAAGAATGTCATAAGGGAAGCCTCGGAGGGGTCAGCTCCAGGTCCCGACGGCCTCCCCTTTGGGATTTATAGAAGGTTTCTGGATGTTCTTGCCCCTGTGCTATATGAAACAATTAAACAGTACCTCTCATGATCTTGTTAAATTTTATAATCCTCCCAGTTCACTGCACCCATCATGATAAACCATCCACCCCCCCCCCCCCGACCTTTATTATTATTATTTATTAGTTTTCTACCTTGATCTTGCTTTGTATTTTCTTCTCATTCTCAGTCAGATTCACAGACTGGGAAGGGTGGGGTAGAGGTTTCTTTAGAACACGTTTGGTTTTAGTGAAAACTTTATATATTGTATTAAATCATTGTACAAATCCCCATCAGCTAGTGTCTTGGTTAATGGAACTCCCTTAAAATTTTTATATCTAGAACGTGGTATGCGACAAGGGTGTCCTATCTCACCAATGCTATTTTCCCTTTGTATTGAGATCCTAGCCATAATGGTGAGGAGAAGGGAGAGTATTTAAAGGTGTATTCTGGGCAAAAACATCTTATCCCCTATCCAAAGGATAGGGGATAAGATGTCTGATCGCGGGGGGCCCCGCTGCTGGGACCTCCTGCGATCTCCTTGCAGCACCCGCATTCTATGCAGGGCTTAGTCTCCGAGTTCTCAAACCTCTGGGTTTCCGGGACTGGGGACATGATGTCACACCACGCCCCCTCCATTCATGTCTATGGGAGGGGGTGTGACGGCTGTCACGCCCCCTCCCATAGACATGAATGGAGGGGGCGTGGCGTGACATCACGTCTTTAGGATAGGGGATAAGATGTTTTTGCCTGGAATACCCCTTTAAGGATTTGTTGTTAGAGGAAAGAAGGAGGGAATTGCATTAAATGAAGATGATTTGTTGATCTGTTTACAGGAATCTGTGAAGGCTTTACCAGAAGCCATTAAAACAGTTTCGGACTTCGGAGCAGTATCAGGGTTAGAAATTAATTGGGGAAATTCATCTATATTACCACTGTCCCATTCATTAGCAGAAGGAGAAGTCACTCTGAAAATTATAGAGGACAATCAAGGTTTGGAGTATTTAGGTATTAAAATTACCCCGTATGTGGGGAAGTATAAATCTTTTAAGTTTGGTCCCTTGTTAACAAGGTTGGAGAAAAAGATGGATCTTTGAGGTAAGCCACCTTTATTGATGCCAGATCGTGTGGTGTGCCCCGGAAGTGGAAGGAGGTTTTGCATTGCCAAACCTGAAATATTATTTTCTGGCTAGAGTTGTCAATATAATCATATATGGGCCATGAGGATTGGGTACTCACCATATTCTAGTTTTGGATAAGAACACAAATTCAGTTATGGAAAGTCTGAAGGCTAAATCAAAAGATATAGGGGGAGATTTATCAAAATCTGTGCAGAGGAAAAGTTGCCCAGTTGCCCATAGCAACCAATCAGATCGCTTCTTTCATTTTGCAGAGGCCTTGTTAAAAATGAAAGAAGAAATCTGATTGGTTGCCATGGACAACTGGGCAACTTTTCTTCTGCACACGTTTTGATAAATCTCCCCCATAGATATTTCATATGGTCGGATGATTATGAGGGGATGAACATTATTTAGGAAAAAGTTTTTAGGGAAGGGTAGCACAATAGTCACACTCATTTGGAATAAAAGGGATTTGATGGTGTTTTCTTCTATTCCTGATAAGGTATTTTGGTTATATTTTGGGATAAGGTATATTTTACAAATAGTTAAACCAAAAACACAGACAAAGAGTATATAGGGATTGTAGGTACACAGTCTAATAACTGATATAATATTACCCCCTATAATAAATAGTAAGCCCCCAATATATATTGCAATTCCCAACAACACAGTAAAAAACCAAGAGAACAAAAGGGAGTTTTGGCAAACCAGTATATTAAAAGATATAAGGTTTATTGATATACATTTAAAAACCACATATATGTAAAGAGGAAACAAACATCAAAAAAAGCGGCATCACCGGATATGTTAAAAAAGATCTTAGTATAGCAAATGGAGAGGTAGGTATGTATATGAGGTAGAAAGATTGACACTTTTATAGCTAAAAGCACTAGTAAAAAGTAAATACTGTGCAAAGTTGCATACAATATAAAGTGCTATATGCTATATGTCATAATAATACAAAAGACAATGCAAATACATGATAAAGATGGCATAAAACAAGATACCTACACACTACACAAGTGGTATAAATCCGGGATGACGCTACTACAGAGCTTGATAAATCTCCTTCTATGTGATTTTGATGCCAGCGCATTCAACTATGTAAAGACGAAAGTATTTAATACGATTAGTTCATTCATTCAGATCTACGATGTGTTATCTTTTTTTTATTTTTTTGAGCAGTATATAAAAGTGCCAGTATAAGGGCATTTCACAGCTAAAAAAAAGAGTCCTGCTAATTTTTCTGTGTGAACATGGCTTGAGATAGTGTGTGAAAATAGCTTTACAGATTCTCATCTATCCTGTCCTTATTGTCAATACGTTATTTATGGCAAACCTATAATGAGTGGCGTGCACTGTAACTAAAGTTATCATAATGCTGGGAAGAAAAAGTCAGTAAATTAAAGGTGTATTCACTAGTACAGTATCCTGTGCATATTAGATGTGCAGGATTGGAAGTTGCAGATGTTAAACTCAGTTCAAGGTAAACTAAATGACTGAATACAACTTTAAATCTGCAGCTTCAAATCCTGTGCATCAAATATGTGCAGTATACTGTATGTGTGAATAGACCCTTAATGGGAATGTATAACCTATATTGTTTCCCTGATTAAAGGCAGACATTCTTTGTTTGAATAATTTAGCATTTAGTAATATGCTTTGCAGCAGGATCCATGGGCATAGACAACAATAGACAGGAGCTGTCCCATTCAGATGAATTGGAGACTTTACTGGGCATTCTCTTTGACCTTTACATAGGTCATTCTACAGAGAGGGCAATGCTAATCTCTGCTGTGAATAGAGGTGGGTTCAGTGTTATCTCTCTACTGGTATCACCTTTCACTGTATAATTTGTCTGCCCTGAGAAAAAAAGGCATTACTGGGAAATGATCTGTCCAGAACAGGAAGTCTCAGTTTAGTTTTAGCTGGTGGTGTGTGTAATTTTAATATATAGATAGCAGGCTATGCACGACTTCTTGAGTACTACCAATAAAACCGCAGAGTTTGTAGAACATTTTAGAGAGGCTCTCCATTTTCTCAATTCCCATAATACATTCTAAAATGGCAGCAAGTGGTACAGGCTGACCCAAGGTACTGCCATGGGGACACCAGTCTGCTGTACCTATGATAGTGTTTTTGGCAATTTTTGAAAGTCATTACATTTTTTCTAGTGTGACAATGTATATGCGCTATGTGAATGATATTTTCGCCACTTGAGATGGTCCAAAAAGAAACATTTGAGGACTTTGTGAAAGAGATTGTATGTCTTTTTTGTGGATTCTCATTTAATAACACACCCATGAGCGAGAAGATCAGAAGGGTGATCTATAAAAACGGGTTAATATTAAAACGAGTTGCTCCAGTCCATGCCCTACCTTTGCTTGCACAACCTGTTCATTTTGCCAATATAAGGGTGGGTTCACACTACGTTTTCTCCCATACGAGAGCGCATACGGCAGGGGGGGAGCTAAAACCTCGCGCTCCCGTATGCCTTCGTATGCGCTCCCGTGTGTCATTCATTTCAATGAGCCGGCCGGAGTGAAACGTTCGGTCCGGTCGGCTCATTTTTGCGCCGTATGCGCTTTTACGACCGGACCTCAAACCGTGGTTGACCACAGTTTTAGGTCCGGGGGGAAAGCGCAACCTAGTTAAAAATTATTTCAAGCTTAGAGGAACCAAAAGTCAAGTAACGTAATTCATCATATGTTATACCACCCACATTGTATATGTGTTCATTTGTTATATAGGATATACTATGTTATATAGGAAAGACCAAACTGAATCTAGTTAAGTGGATTTGTGAGCACATTCACTCACTAATGACAGGTAAATAAAAAAGGTCAATAAAAAAAAAAATATGTTGAAAGCCTCTATCCGATTTTGGATATCCAGCATAGAAGCTGAAAAGCTATTAAACAGCACATAAATCTTAGTTAATGAATTATTCATTGTTTGAATAGAGAAAGCCTTGACAACGTAGATCTGCCCTCCGAGTGGGGGCCGTGTGCAATATATTCTTGCATTAAAGCTCAACCATGTGACAAGACACCATACAAGCCATGAACAAACAGGTTCAGAGTCCCAGCCTGGAAACTGGAGAAGCTACCCCACATCCACACTGTTCAAACTCTTAGACATATCGGGGGAGATTTATCAAAGGATTTAGACTGGTTTTTCCTGTCTTAATTTGTCGCACAGAAAGTCACAGTCTAAATATGTGCGACTTTTTTGCGACTTTTGCTCTAGAGGATTTTTAGAACATGATGCATTCTAGTCTATTTTAGACGGAAAAATGCATCGGTGCTGAATTTATCAAAAGCGACTTTTCAGAGACAAGTCGCATTGGCTGAAAGTACGCCGAAATGTCAGACCATGCTGGAGCAGGTTTAAATACAGTCTAAAGCATAGATCCCGAAGTCCATGCGCAGAATTTATCAAGAGCCGTGTGACTTTTGATAAATTAGGCGCACAATAGACCAGCCTAACCCTCTGTGGTTTGGTCTATATTGATGTGGGACATAGACAACTTTGTAAATATCCCCCATTGTTCTTGGACTGCATCTATAAGTCAACTGCATATGAGCAATGGCTCTGACACTAGTATGTAGTGCGTATGTGGATGAGAAAAGTAAGGATTTTTAAACAGGCGGCCCTGCTACATCTGTGCGTGAGCTACGTAATAAGAAGAACATGCCACGTGGCCTCTGTAGACATAAAAGACTGGCAGAATTAAGTCCCATAATGTGTGTCTGTGATGCCCCTACACCCCAACGTAGTCACAGAATAAGTCCTGTGGACATCACAGGAAATCTGCATTTTTTTTATTTATTTTTTTTATACAAACCCCAAAGAATATTCTGGAATCAAGCAAAAGGGTCTCAACTGTATCAGACAATAGAGTAATAAAATTATGTAATTTCTCAAGAGTAAGTCTCGAGATAACGTGATCACTTGAAGAGCAAATGCAGCTGGATCTGAGACAAAATGATCAGAACTTACCCAACATGGCCTAAAATGGGCACTGTCACAGACAAAGTAAAAGTTTTGATCGGTCAGGGTCTGATTGTTAAGACCATGACCGATAGCTAAAACTAGCTTGGAGAAGAGCGCTCTAAGTGAATCAAACCTACAAGTAAAGTCTATGGGATTGTCTAGGACTGCCGCTCTTCTCTTCCTGATAATTCTAGTATAAAGTCTAAGCAGATATCAGCAGGTTTGATATATGAGAATATGGACCGTCACCCATCTTCCTTCCTACGCCACTGCCTTTAACCTCTCTCCTGCTTCTGTGTTTTACCATGAAAATAAAGATTTTCTACTGAAAGACAGGAGGATCCCTGGTGAGTGCTTCGTGCTATATTTCTTCTACTGCTGTACATTTCTGCCTGTTGGATGTGAGCACCCTGATTTTAGTTACCGGAGGAGTATATAATGTTACTAAATATTCCACCTGATATCGGTCCAGCGGAGCCGAGACGCTCTATGGTAGTGACTGGTGACTGTCATTAACCTTAGATGAGAGATTTTCAATCTGAGAGCTGTTGGCTGCCGATACAGTGTCCATTCCAGGCAGGTGGAAAAGTCAGCTTAAAGGGGTACTCCGGTGGAAAACGTATTATTTTTTTTTATCTCAACTGACGCCAGAAAGTTGAACAGATCTGTAAATTACTTCTATTAAAAAAAAATCTTAATCCTTCCAGTACTTAATAGCTGCTGAATACTACAGAGGAAATTATTTTCCTTTTGGAACACAGAGCTCTCTGCTGACATCACGAGCACAGTGCTCTCTGCTAACATCTCTGTCCATTTTGGGAACTGTCCAGAGTAGGAGAAAATCCCCATAGAAAACCTATGCTGCTCTGGACAGGTCCTAAAATGGACAGAGATGTCAGCAGAGAGCACTGTGCTCGTGATGTCAGCAGAGTGCTCTGTGTTCCAAAAAGAAAATAATTTCCTCTGTAGTATTCAGCAGCTAATAAGTACTGGAAGGATTAAGATTTTTTAATAGAAGTAATTTACATATCTGTTTTAAAAAAAAAAAAAAGAAAGTTTTCCAGCGGAGTACCCCTTTAAAGGCTGTAGCTCTCACTAGGGTATCAATGATCACAAGAAGTAAGGCTTGCTGTGAATAATACTTTAGTTATCAGCAAAGGACAACATGTTCTGAAGGTCAAAGTTACATCTAGTTACCCAGGTTACATATATCTACAGAAATACCTTCAGTTGAAAAACTGGCTGGACTGGTATTGATCCGAGGGTCAATTGTGACTTCATTGCGTACCAAATTGTAGCTGGGTGTCGTTTTACAGATCCCCTAACATGCGCATAGCAGGACTGGTAGGACTGGTTTTGTGAATAATATATACCAGTGTTTTGTTAGGACTGATTGTATACGGCTGTGGAGTTATAGGTGCCAGTACTGGATTGCTTTACACTAGCTGTCTTTTTTCGTTTGGCAGACTTCATGGGATAAGTCCTCCGTTTTTCTATACGCTGCATTGATGAGGTATGTGGGTTATACTGTTGCTTTAAAGCCGTCTTGTAAAGTGTTCGCTTTTTGCTGGAAGGTGTCTTCCTTACTATGATTTTTATGTATTCATTTGTATTGGCTGTATGGAATATTTATAGATCATTTTCTCATTGAATGAGAGGTAGCTGTTCGAGTCTACAAGTAAACTGTTTTAGGCTGCATTCACACCACGTGATCCGGCGGGGGGAGCGCCCGGTTTGCCCCTCCCCCTGGCGGATCCGACACCCGTATGTACAAAACGTGGTGTGAATGCAGCCTTAAAATGAGTTGTCAGAATTTTATTAGTTTCATGATAGATCTGGAGGTCTAAGAATTTTAATTTATTTGAGGAATTATTGGATGTCATTGAGATGCCCCAATGGTTCTAGTCAATGTTTTGTACCAGGGCTTGGATTTGGTCTGGGGTCCCGACAAACCAAAAATCACCCTCAGATGGTCATCTACCTTCAGAAACCTGTTAACAATGAGCAAACTGAAAATACATGGTGCCAAAAAATAAAAGACTATGGGGGAGATTTATCATTGCTTTTGGAGCATTTTTTTTTGTCTATGTTTTGGCGCAGTTCAGGCGCAAGAAGCATATTTAGCGACTTTTATGCATCTTTTGATATAGACAGTTTCACTCTTTTTGCCTACCCATAGAACTTTTTCTTTTTGGCCTTGCAGTGGTCACGTATTTATCATTTGCGACTTTTGTCAAAACTCGCTATTTTGTGCACAAAGGTACTTTTTTAGGCACAAAGTTACACCACCTACCAGTAGGCATGAGAATCACTTCTACCTTCCACAATTCAACCTTTAAAGGGGTTATCCAGGAAAAATTATATATATATATATATATATATATATATATATATATATATATATATCTCAACTGGCTCCAGAAAGTTAAACAGATTTGTAAATTACTTCTATTAAAAAATCTTAATCCTTTCAATAATTATCAGGTGCTGAAGTTTAGTTGTTCTTTTCTGTCTGGCAACTGTGCTCTCTGCTGACATCTCTGCTTGTCTCGGGAACTGCACAGAGTAGAAGAGGTTTGCTATGGGGATTTGTTTTTAAACTGGGCGGTTCCCGAGACACGTGTCATCAGAGAGCACTTAGACAGAAAAGAACAACTCAACTTCATCAGCTCATAAGTACTGAAAGGATTAAGATTTTTTAATAGAAGTAATTTACAAATCTGTTTAACAGTTGATATATATATATATATATATATATATATATATATATATATATAAGTTTTTTCCTGGATAACCCCTTTAACCTCTTGTGGACGACAGCGTCCCACTCCCCTTCTATGACATGTGCTCAGGAGCTGAGCGTAGGTCATAGCTGGGTGATCCTGGCGACTATCTGCCACTAGGACCCATCTCTAATGCCAGACATCACCGATCACGGTGATGCCCGGCTGTAACCCCTTAGACACCGCAATCAAATTTGATTGTAGTGTCTAAAATGCAAGTAAAAATGTCACGACAGCTCTGTGAAAGTAAATAAAAACACCTAACCTGCCAAATTCAGGAGCCAGGAAAGTGTCTACTTCCCTCCCTCACAAGCGTCTAGATAAAGTGTATGTGGTCGAGCTTTTCCCACCACAGCAGAGCTGCGCAAAATTCATCATCCTGCTGCACCTTCTTGATAAATAAGATGCACACTAGTCATACCCACCACCCAAATAAATGTGGGGAAATAGCTGTACCGTAGACATTCTTTGATAAATCTGGGCCATTGTACTATGGAGTTTTACCTATGCAAAACTATTAAACATAACAAAAAAAAAAACCTTCAGCAATGCCAACACATGCGAACAATTTCCAATAAAAACTTTTATGAACTGTTACACAAGCTTTGTGGTATATATAATCCAATGCCAATGTGGTAAACATTGGGGGGCATTTACAAAGAGTGGTGTGAAGGCTTAAAGGGGTTATTTACAGATTTGTAAATTACTTCTATTAAAAAATCTTAATCCTTTCAGTACTTATGAGCTTCTGAAGTTTAGGTTGTTCTTTTCTGTCTAAGTAATCTCTGATGACACGTGTCTCGGGAACCACCCAGTTTAGAAGAGGTTTGCTATGAGGATTTGCTTCTAAACTGGGCGGTTCCCGAGACACGTGTCATCAGAGAGGACTTAGACAGAAAAGAACAACCTTAACTTCAGAAGCTCATAAGTACTGAAAGGATTAAGATTTTTTAATAGAAGTAATTTACAAATCTGTTTAACTTTCTGGAGCCAGTTGATATATATATATATATATATATATATATATATAAAGTTTTTTTCCTGGAATACCACTTTAATTTTTTTAGAAGACAAATGTTGTGGCGAAAGTTGCGGAAATGTGCCAAGGTCATCAAATGTCGCACAGACTTTGATCAATTTCGTGGACGCTGAATCAATCTAAGTTATGTTCTATTTTACGCAAAGTTGCAGAGTAAGTGGCGGACGTGCGACAATTGTATCAAATGTCGCACTGACCTTAATACAATTTTCTATTCCAGTGGTCTTCAACCTGCGGACCTCCAGATGTTGCAAAACTACAACTCCCAGCATGCACAGATAGCCAACCTGCGGACCTGCAAATGTTGCAAAACTACTATTTCCAGCATGCACGGACAGCCGTAGGCTGTCTGTGCATGCTGGGAGTTGTAGTTTTGCAACATCTGGAGGTCCGCAGGTTGAAGACCACTGGTCTATTCTATAGGAAAGAGTTGACTTGTCCTGTGAATACTTCTAAATCTGGCGACATTTTGCCAACATTTCCCAAAAAGTCGCACATGATAAATCTTTGACCACTGCAGAAAGTGATCTAAAAAAGAACACTTCATGGTAATTACATGTAAACGCCCCAAATGAAATGTTGCAGAAAAAGTCGCGCGGGGCCAGCCTGCAACTTTTCATGTGACAAATTTAGACAAAAAAGCTGCCTAAATGGTTTGATAAATTCTCCTCAATATGTGGGGCGCACAACCTTCACACTTAAAGGGGTACTCCGGTGGAAAACTTTATTTTTTTAATCAACTGGTGCCAGAAAATTCAACCGATTTGTAAATTACTTCTATAAAAAGGGCGAATCCCCATTCCTCATGCCTAGATGTTTGACCCCCTAGCAGCGTTAAATCGTGACATGTTTTTATTTTTGTTTCTATTTGTACAATATGAATCCCTGTTTGATGTTATTTCCGTGTTTGTTAAAGGGGTACTCCGGTGGAAAACTTTTTTTTTTTTTTTTATCAACTGGTGCCAGAAAGTTAAACAGATTTGTAAATTACTTCTATTAAAAAAATCTTAATCCTTCCAGTACTTATTAGCTGCTGAATACTACAGAGGAAATCACGACCACAGTGCTCTCTGCTGACATCTCTGTCCATTTTTAGAACTGTCCAGAGCAGCATATGTTTTCTATGGGGATTTTCTCCTACTCTGGACAGTTCTTAAAATGGACAGAGGTGTAAGCAGAGAGCACTGTGCTCTTGATGTCAGCAGAGAGCTCTGTGTTCCAAAAAGAAAATAATTTCCTCTGTAGTATTCAGCAGCTAATAATTACTGGAAGGATTAAGATTTTTTTTAATAGAAGTGATTCACAAATCTGTTTAACTTTCTGGCACCAATTGATTTAAAAAAAAAAAAGTTTTCCACCGGAGTACTCCTTTAACAAACACGGAAATAACATCAAACAGGGATTCATATTGTACAATTAGAAACAAAAATAAAAACATGTCACGATTTAACGGTGCTAGGGGGTCAAATATCTAGGCATGAGGAATCAAGTCACAACAAATGGGTAATCCTACTAGTACAAAGTATATTTGCCACTCAAAAGGCGTTGTGCAGATCAAATACCTGAATTCATCTGCTACTACAGGTTGTGGCCACACAGATTGCCCTCTTCTACTTTGTCGGTTTTGCCTTTATCCAGCTTTAACATCATCAAGCACCTTTGCATTAGCGCCCATGACAGTTTAGTTTAGGCTGAGGCCGGCAGGTTTCTGGCCTAGCTTGTCTTTGAAAGTTGCGCAGATCCGTCCTGCTAGTTCGGCATTCACGAGAGCAGCAACCCAAAAGAGCGATCATTGGCTACAGCTCCCTTATGTGGGCAGGGGCTGGACTAAAGCTCACTGGTCCATAACAACTGTCAATCTTCTGTACAGAGAGTTATGGGTAAACATGTGACCCAAGGACCTCCAAAGGTCCTTCAACATACCATAGAGGAATTAACATAGTCACATGACTGAAGGTCCTGCGACGCTAACAAGGTAAATACACTTATATACATTCCATTAAATATATACATTTAAACATTATAGAGCTAGAGAAGGAGGCGACTAGGGGCTGTCCCACCTGGGGGGCCCTTCCTGAATGTAGTGACTCTGACTTTGGGGACCACCATACAAGGTACGGTATGCAATACGGTACCGGGACACCACACGGGTTTATACATCTTATCCCCTATACAAAGGATTGGGGATAAGATGTCTGATTGCGGGGTCCTGCCGCTGGGGACCGCAGTGCCGGAGGCTTGTGACTTTATATCCGCTCCCTGCTCGTGGCATCACGGCCACGCCCCTCAATGCAAGTCTATGGGAGGGGGCGTGACAGCCGTCACGCCCCCTCCCATAGATTTGCATTGAGAGGGTGTGGCCATGACATCATGAGCGGGGAGCGACCGTGAGGTCACGAGCCTCCGGCGCTGCACCCGCCAGTCTTCCAGCACGATGGAGCGAAGTTCGCTCCGTTCACCGGATGTTTGGTGTGCCACAGCCGAGATGGCGGGGGTCCCCAGCCGCGGGACCCCCGCGATCAGACATCTTATCCCCTATCCTTTGAATAGGGCATAAGATGTCTTGGGGGTGGAGTACCCCTTTAAGCTTCTGACATAAAGTATGAGAATTCAATAATACTGTTTGACATTTTCAGCCACGCCATATCTTTTGACATCCGCCTGCCGATTTTACAACACTGGCCCTCATTTACTATTCTAAACCCGACTTGTTTTGTCGGGTCATTTTGGCGCATCTTTGTCTGCGACATGTCGCAGACATCGTGCGCCAGTCTGCGACACGATGCGACATTTTTTCCCGACGGACCCGATGTGGATTCTCCCAAACCCGAAAAAGGGGCGTAACCCGACATTTCTGAGCTTTCCCACGTATTTATTAAGGTTTCCAACCCGAATTTGTTGAATTGTTGTGGATTTTTCCCGACAACTCAGAGGAGTTGGAAACCAAAACCAACAAAAACCACGTGCGACAAACAGGATGCGACATAATAATAAATACCAGGGGAAAAAAGCAGTCGGGTAAGAAAGCAAGATAGACTTACAACCCGATTTTCTTAGTAAATGAGGGCCACTCTTTCTTTTATTGAATAAATGCATAATTAAATAACTTTGTCAAACTGTGTGAAAGAGAAAGGGGAGGAATTTTCCCAGAGTAACCCATTGCTGTGATTGGTTTCTGTGGTAAAATCATTTCCCATTTTCTGTCACACATTTGTATTAATCTGGGTCATAGCATAATATAAACACATAGTAATTAAATATGTAAACCTAATAGATCTGAGTCCTATAAATATCACAGCAAGAAACACTGCCAGCAGTCAGGACACCCGTCCCATAGCTGCAGTACAATGGGTAAAGCTTTATATCTATATGTCTTGTAATTGCCCTGTATTAGTTGTGTTATGTTTATATTTGTTGTCACTTGAAATGGAGTTGGTATCTGCCCCGGGCTCCGGCAACAGTGGCCAAACTCAGGGGTTGGGTATAGGCTGCTGACAGGGGCTTCGGGTAAGGGAGGGTTAACTCTGTATGCAGCATAGTGCAGTCGATATGCCTGAGGCTGCTTTAACACTATAAAACAACTTCCGTTATGAACGCCCGTTAGGAAATCGGCTGTTATACGGCCGGTACAAAATCACTAACGGCCGTTAGAAAATCCCATTATAGTCTATGGGATTTTTCTAATAGCCATTTTAACCCATTATCGCCCATTATTAATAACGGCCGTTATTTTGTGACGGGCGATAGTAACGGGAGAATTAGTGCACGCACTATTTCTCCCGTTCATTCGCCCGTCACAAAATAAGGCCCGTTAACAAAGTTAAACAGACTTGTAAATTACTTCTATTAAAAAAAAAAAAAGCTTAATCCTACCAGTTCTTATCAGCTGCTGAAGTTGAGTTGTTCATTTCTGTCTGACAACAGTGCTCTCTGCTGACACCTCTGTCTGTCTCAGGAACTGTCCAGAGCAGGAGCGAATCCCCATAGCAAACCTCTCCTGCTCTGGATAGTTCCTGAGACAGACAGGTGTCAGCAGAGAGCACTGTTCTCACACAGAAAAGAACAACTAAACTCCTGAAGCTGATAAGTACTGGTAGGGTTAAGATTTTTTAATAGAAGTAATTTACAAATATGGTTAACTTTCTGGCACCAGTTGATGTTAAAAAAAAATTTCACCAGAATACCCCTTTAACCCCTTAAGGACCCAGCCCATTTTAACCTCAAGGACCCGAGCATTTTTTGCACATCTGACCACTGTCATTTTAAGCATTAATAACTCTGGAATGCTTTTACTTTACATTCTGATTCCGAGATATTTTTTTCATGACATAATCTACTTTATGTTAGTGGTAAATTTGTGTTGATACTTTCATTTTTCATCCTTTCATGGTGAAAAATGCAAAAAATTTATGAAAAATTTTTCTTACTTTGAAACTCTCTGCCTGTAAGGAAAATAGACATTCCAAATAAATTATATATTGATTCATATATACAATATATCTACTTTATGTTTGCATCATAAAATTGACAAGTTTTAACTTTTGGAAGACATCAGAGGGCTTCAAAGTTCAGCAGCAATTTTCCAATTTTTACAAAAATTTTCAAAATCTGAATTTTTCAGGGACCAGTTCAGTTTTGAAGTGGATTTGCAGGGTATTCATATTATAAATACCCCATAAATTACCCCATTATAAAAACTGCACCCCCCAAAGTATTCAAAATGACATTCAGAAAGTTTGTTAACCTTTTAGGCTAAGTTTCTACTTAGTTTTTTTGTACTGCAATTTCCTGCTATGCCTTAGGTGTTTCACAGGAATAGCAGCAAAGTGAAGGAGAAAATTCTAAATCTTCAATTTTTACACTCCCTTGTTCTTGTAGAACCAGTTTTTGAATTTTTACAAGAAGTAAAAGGAGAGAAATCACCCTAAATGTGTAGCCCAATTTGTCTCGAGTAAGGAAATACCTCATATGTGTATATGTAGATGTCAAGTGCTCTGTGGGTGCACTAGAGGGCTCAGAAAAGAAGGAGCGACCATGGGATTTTGGAGAGTGAATTTTTCTGAAATGGTTTTTGGGGGGCATGTCCCATTTAGGAAGCCCCTATGGTGCTTGAACAGCTAAAAAAGAACAAAAAAAAAACACATGGCATACTATTTTGGAAACTAAACCCCTCAAGGAACATAACAAGGGGTATAGGTGTTTGACGACTTTTCGTTAAAGTCGGATGTGTAAATGAATTTTTTTTCACAAAAATGCAGTTTTCCCCCCAAAATTTACCATTTTTACAAGAGGTAATAGGAGAAAATGCCCCCCAAAATTTGTAACCCCATTTCTTCTGAGTATGGAAATACCCCATGTCAAGTACTCTGCTGGCGCACTACAATGCTCAGAAGAAAAGGATCCACACTCTTCCAGCTGTTGCAAAACTACAACTCCCAGCATGCCCTTTGGCTGTCCGTGCATTCTGGGGGTTGTAGCTATATAACAGCTGGAGGCACACTGGTTGCAAAACACAGAGTTTGTTACTTAACTCAGTGTTTTCCAACCAGTGTGCCTCCAGCTGTTGCAAAACTACAACTCCCAGCATGTACGGTCTATCAGTGCATGCTGGGAGTTGTAGTATGCAACAGCTGGAGGCACAGGTTGCGAAACACTGAGTTAGGTAGCAAACTCTCAGTGTTTTGCAACCAGTGTGCTTTCAGCTGTTGCAAAAACTACAACTCTCAGCATGCAGTGACAGCAGAAGGGCATGCTGGGACTTGTAGTTATGCAACAGCTGGAGGCATACTACTAACACTCCCAGCATGCCCTTTGGCAGTCCAAAGGATAGAGGATAAGATGTCTGACTGCGGGGGTCCTGCCGCTGGGGACCCCAGCAATCTTACATTCGGCACCCACCTCTTTGAGCTGCACGCCGCACTGCCAGCTCACAAACTGCCAGGTGCCGACCACGGGGCCGGAGTATCGTGATTTCACAACTCTGACCCGCTATGCAAGTCTATGGGAGGGGGCATGATGTCATGATACTCCGGCCCCGTGGTCGGCACCCGGCAGTTTGTGAGCTGGCAGTGCGGCGTGCAGCTCAAATGCTGAATGCAAGATTGCGGGGGTCCCCAGCAATAGGTGATAAGATGTCTTAGGGCCGGACTACCCCTTTAATTTAGAGTTTCCCAACCCATGTGCCTCCAGCTGTTGCAAAATAACAACTCCCAGCATGCATGGTCTGTCAGTGCATGCTGGGAGTTATAGTTTTGCAACAGCTGGAGGCACTCGGGTTGGGAAACACTGAGTTAGGAAACAGACAATGTTTCCCAACCAGTGTGCCTCCAGTTGTTGCAAAACTACAACTCCCAGCATGCCCAGACAGCTGCAGGGCATGTTGGGAGTTGTAGTTCTGCAACAACTGGAGAAGAACAGTTTGGAGAGCACTGTGCAGTGGTCTCCAAACTGTAGCCATCCAGATGTTGCAAAACTTCAACTCCAAGCATTCCGCGACTTTCCAGGCATGCTGGGAGTTGGAGTTCAGCAACATCTGAAGAGCCAGATGTTGCCGAACTACAACTCTCAGCATGCCTGGATAGTCTCTGCATGCTTGGAGTTGAAGTATTGCAACATCTGGAGGGCTGCAGTTCGGACACCACTGTATAGTGGTCTCTAATCTGTGCCCTTCCAGATGTTGCAAAACTACAACTCCCAGCATGCCGAGTCTGTCCAGGCATGCTGGGAGTTGTAGTTCTGCAACATCTGAAGGGCCAGATGTTACAGAACTACAACTTTCAGCGTGCCTGGACTGTCTGGGCATGCTGAGAGTTGTAGTTTTGCAACATCTGGAAGGGCTACAGTTTGGAGACCACTGCGCAGCCAAAGGCTGTCTGGGCATGCTGGGAGTTGTAGTTTTAAAAGTCCTAGAAGCAGCAGTGAAGATCACTTTACAGCGATCTTCACTGCTGCCTCGGACGCCGCCGCTGCCTCCACTTGCCTGCCGGTCCTCCCCGCTGCCTGCTCCACTCGCCGGTCCCGGTCCTCGCGTGCTCCCGAGGTACCTGCCGCTGGTCCCCAGCATCAACGGCCCCCGCCGCCATCTTCCCCAGCTCTGCCCGGACTTCTAGGGGTGGGCAGAGCAGGGGATCTGAACTTTCACTCCCGCCCCTTCCCTGTGATTCACCAGTCAGTCCTGACCGGCCAATCACAGGAGATAGGAGGAGGTGGCATCCCTCACTCCTATCCTTTAGGATGATCGGGGCTGTCTCTGACAGTGTCTAATCAATAGAGGATATGCACAGAGCCTTCTAGACGATGCTAAACAGAAAGTTTCTTCTAATCCTAGCTCAGCTTTTTAGTATAAAGGTAAAAAGATTCATAAAGAAGACCCCTAAAGTCCTGAAGAAAGCCCAATATAGTTTTTTTTTCCCACTACATTTAGTAAAGAATATCCTCAGGTAAAGACCAGAATTAAAAAAAATACCTAAAACAGGATACCCATTTAGAATATATTCTTGAACAAGGCTGCACATTTGTGGCCAAACGAAATTGTACTTTAGGTAACCAGTTATCTCCAAACTTTTTTCAAGAAGGTGATAGGAATAAAAATAAAAGAACTAAAGACAACATGTGCTTAACTTTCAAGGGTAATGTTCCACGTGGGAGGTCACGATCAGGGCCGGACTGGGGACATAAACCAGCCCTGGAAATACCAGCCCCACCGCATTGTGTCATTGTGGCAGCCGCCAGCCGCAGGGAAGGGGATGGCAGAGAAGCCTTTGATTTGACAGGTTTCTGTAAAAGAACTATGTTGTGGCTGTGCCCTGAAGTCAAAGTACGCAGCTGCAACATACAAGACGGAAACCTGGTAAATTAAATACTAGGCTTCCGCTACACAGGCTCTAAATACTACAGTCCATGAGGGAAGCCTGGACTTAGATTTCTCAGGCTTCCATTCCATCGTGTTGTGGTCTTGATGCTGTGACTCAAACTTTGAGTCAAAGGGCACAGCAACAAGTGTGCAACACAATAGATTTAATACCCTGTTTTCCCGAAAATACACCCTACCCCGAAAATAAGCCCTAGCTGTATTATCGGGGTGGGATGCAATATAAGCCCTACCCCGAAAATAAGACCTAGGCCAGTGGACTTCAACCTGCGGACCTCCAGATGTTGCCGTTGGCTGTCCGGGCATGATGGGAGTTGTAGTTTTGCAACATCTGGAGGTCCGCAGGTTGAAGACCACTGACCTAGGCAATGCCCGGGCTGCAAATATTAAAAAACGAACTTTAACTTACCTCCGTCCTCCGTTCCCCCGTTGCTAAGGAACCGGCCTCACTGTTGTCCACTGCTCTTGCTACTTCCTGGTGTTGTGATGTCTCAGAGCCTTCAGCCTATCACCGGCCGCAGCGATGACCCACCTCTGCCGATGATAGGCTGAGCGCATTGTCATGTAAGGAGTCGGCCGGCTTCTTACATGACAGTGGGCTCAGCCTATCATCGGCCGAGGCGGGACATCGCTGCGGCTGGTGATAGGCTGAAGGCTCTGTGACGTTCCCATCCCCAGGACTGCAGCAAGAACAGTGGAGGGACCATGAGGCCGGTTCCTTAGCAACGCAGGAACGGAGGACGAAGGTAAGTTAAAGTTGTTTTTTTTTTTATATTTGCAGCCCGGGCACAGGAATACAGAGTACAGCGCAGCGGCTGATAATTATTTGGCAGGGGGGGGGGGGGGGAAGCAGCGCTCGCGGGTGACATACGATGTGGGGAGCAGCGATTGGCTGATAAACCGGCGGGGGATGTTGGGGGGCAGAGCTGCGCCCATCACATGATAATGATGGGGTGGAGTAAATACCATTAAATGTTTTTCAATGTACATACGGTACCGTAAATAAATAAGCCCTACCCTGAAAATAAGCCCTAGTGTGTTTTTGGTGACTAAAATTAATATGACCCGGTCTTATTTTCGGAGAAACACGGTATTAATAAATAGTGGTGCACCATAAGGAAAATTTTGGCCCAGAACCAAAAATTTAGGCTGTGCTTGGCCGAAAATACATAGCCCCACCCACTTTAAAAAAATAGTTTTTGTAAAGGATTTTATTACACATACTGGGAAGATTACATAAAAAATGCTCTGCAGCTGAACCAAAACTACTAGATTTGGGCCAGCTGCAGAGCATTGGGCTGTTTCAAGGCATGCTGGGAGTTGTTGTTAGCTTTTAACTAACTAGCTCTGCAGCTGACCCAAGTCTGTATATATATATATATATATATATATATATATATACATTGGGGAATGGGTACAAAGCTTTATACTCACAATGAAAGGACAGGCTGGGCAGTGACAGAAGGGATGGGGCAGATCTGTCGCCTTAGCAGTAGTTGTCCAGTCCCACTCTTTGCACTGCCTGCGGTGTATCACTAATAATAAATATTTGTATATATATATATATATATATATATATATATATATATATAAAAGGGTGCAGAAAGTCTGTGAGGGACTGGGTCCAAAGTCTTAATAAGGATTCAAAACAACTACCCCCCCCCCTCCTCACATAACAATACTTCACTTTCTGCCCAACAGCCCCCCCCCCACATAACAGAACCCAACATACTCCCAAGCCTCCCCCCTCACATAAAAACATAACAGGAACCTACATACCACCCCCCCCTCATGTAACAGGATCCTACATACCATACTCCCCAGCCCCCCACATATCAGGACTCCCAGCCCCCCCCCCCCTCACATAACAGGACCCTACATACCATACTCCCCCCCCCCCCCCCCACAGTAATAGCATTGTGTCCCCTCCTCTCACTCACTGCAGAACATCTTCCCCCGAGCAGCTCCAGTGACTATGTGCCGGCTGGAGGAGGAGGCATGAGCAGTGAGGAGAATGAGAGTAGAGGTGAGTGTCCTGTCTGTACAGCTCCCAGAACAGACTCTGTAGCCCTAGACCTCCACTCACTGTATCATCTTGTCATGAGTCTCAGGACCTGTGTATGATGCTGCGGTGCACACAGGTCCTGAGGCTGCTGACATGATGATTGAATGACTTGTCGGGACTCTGGTAGACCGTCCTCAAACACTGCCAACCCACAGGGCGGCCAGCCTACCAGGAATTTTCCCAGTATCCCGGTGCATTGCCGTGGAATGAGATTTGCCATAGAATGAGATGGTCCGCCTCCATCACATCCTATTGGCTCTCTGATGTCACGTGACATATTTAAACTTCACGCATCGATGCGCACAGTAGTCTCAGTTTGGCTATCACAGGGAGAGGATCTCCTCTCCCTGTGATAGCTGAAGCTGCACGGAGCTCTCATGGCCTCTGTGGCCCGACAGAAGTTCACACATGTACGCAGCTCATACGGCTGCCTCATATACATTTACTGTTGATCCACAGCGCTATCGGGATCCCGATGCCGCTGTCATCAGTGTGCGTTCCCGCGAGCGCCCCACGCCCGCAGCTGTACTCCCCGTCCCGTTAACGCTCAGGGAGCGGGGAACAGAAAGTAGAGCATCGGGCGCAGGTTAAGTTATTTGCGTAGTGCTGCGCATGCGCAGTACTACTTTACCTGCGCCCGATGCTCTACTTTCTGTTCCCCGCTCCCTGAGCGTTAACGGGACGGGGAGTACAGCTGCGGGCGTGGGGCGCTCGCGGGGACGCACACTGATGACAGCGGCATCGGGCATAGGAATCCCCATAGCGCTGTGGATCGCTCCCTGAGCGTTAACAGGGGACGGGGAGTAGACCTACGGGGGACGGGGAGTACAGCTGCGGGGAACGGGGAGTAGAGCTACGGGCGACGGGGAGTACAGCTGCGGGGGACGGGGAGTAGAGCTACGGGCGACGGGGAGTACAGCTGCGGGAGACGGGGAGTAGAGCTGCGGGGGACGGGGAGTACAGCTGCGGGGGACGGGGAGTAGAGCTGCGGGGGATGGGGAGTAGAGCTGCGGGCGTGGGGCGCTCGCGGGGACGCACACTGATGATAGCGCCATCGGGCATAGGGATCCCCATAGCGCTGTGGATCAACAGTACATGTAATAATAGAGTAAATGTATATGAGGCAGCCGTATGAGCTGCGTACATGTGTGAACTTCTGTCGGGCCACAGAGGCCATGAGAGCTCCGTACAGCTTCAGCTATCACAGGGTGAGGAGATCCTCTCCCTGTGATAGCCAAACTGACACTGCTGTGCGCATCGATGCGTGACGTTTAAATATGTCACGTGACAAGAGAGAGCCAATAGGATGTGATGGAGGCGGACCATCTCATTCTATGGCAAATCTCATTCCACGGCAATGCACCGGCCCTGGTCACGATGCAGCACTTGTAAATGTATGCTGCAGACTTCCAATTTTAAATCAGAGGTTACATAACAAACATATGCCATAGATACTTACCTGTCATGTGAATCATCATTTGTATTCTATTGTATCACTTGTAAATTGTGTTAAGTACAATATGTTGGGTCCACATCCAGAAAAGTGAAAAAACGGATAGCAGAGCATATAGCGGGAGCAAAATCTTCAACCGGAGTTCACACTAGAGAAATGTCAGGGGCATAGAGACTTCTTAAAGATTCCCATGATGGCTCCGTCACGTGAATGAAAGTATGTGTCCTAGAACATGTCTGCAAGCCCATACGTGGGGGTGATTGGCCTTTTGGATTATTATGGACAGATATTATGCATTTTTATTGATCTCCTCTAGGGTGTGTTGTTTTTTCATACCTGTACCCAAGGATGTATATACTGTATAATGGATTTTTTCCATATATTTCTTACACCTTTTTATTTAGTATGGTACATATATCATCCGTATAAATTTGTATTCTTCCACATACCCTCAATATTGTGAGTCACTTACTAGTGAAGGGTTAATACCCTGGGAGTGAGCAAGGGTTACTGATTACACAGGTGTGTGGACAAGGAAGCGGTGGACACCCACAGAGTTGGTTTTTTATAATGTGTGTGTAGTCCACCGGACATTTTAATGATTCTGAATAAATACATATACAATTTTTTATCCATCCCTTAGTGTTGGACTTCCTCCGGATAAGGAGCCTAATTTTTCCATTGATGGTTATCACAGAGCAGCTGTGTGCTTTATGTCCCGTGCCCCTTGGATAGGATATCTCGCAACTGGCAGTACGGAGTGGTGAGCTGTAAAAACTTTCCTTTTGCTTACAATTTAGGCTGGACACTTTACCTGCACCTATAGAGCGCTATATATTAATAATAACCCCTTGATTTCTCACACAGTGGAGCAATAGAGTGGGTAGATAAGTAGGTTGTGGGAAGAGAAGCCCCCCCCCCCCCCCCCCACCCCCATTAGGTAGCTAGGTCGCTCCAGTAGGTAGACAGAACCCTTCACTTTGTTTCCCCTATTACACAGGGGCCCTCAGAAAAAGTAGTAGCAGCAGCCCCTTTCGGTAGTAGTAGTAGTAGCAGCAGCCCCCATTGGGTAGTAAAAGTAGCAGTAGCAGCCCCCTTTAGGTTGTAAATATAGCATCAGCAGCCCCCTTTAGGTTCTAAATGTAGCAGCCGCCTTTAGGTAGTAAAAGTAGCATCAGCATCCCCCTTTAGATAGTAAAAGTGGCAGTATCAGCCCCCTTTAGGTAGTACAAATAGCAGTCCCAGCCCCATTTAGGTATAAAGAGTAGCAGCCTGAGACCCCTTTAAGAAGTAAAAGTCGCAGCCCCTTTAGGTGCTAGCATGGCAGCCAGAGCACAGAGGAAGGACCTGCTGCCTCTTGTGGTTGTCTACGTAATGTGGGTGGCCAGAAGAGTGATTGACAGGGCAAGGAGCCAATGGCCCTTCGCTCTGTCAAAACAGACGAGTGACCCACATTTCACTATTGGTGCGTCTGTACGACGCACTTATAGTTAAATGCATCCTGGACTGGTGGCTCTGCAGAATCAGGGGTCTTGAAAATAAAAACAAATAAAAAAAAATACTCGTCCAAGAGACTAAAACAGAGCACAATCCACTTTACCTGGTACACAAAATAATTTCAAGCAATGAGGTCTTTATTAATAGAAACTTAATAGGCAAACCAGTATGCCCCCCCCCCCCATTAGGTGGAGAGGGCCCCTGATAAGTAAATCCCCCATTAAGTAGGTATTCCTTCCTTCAGGTAGGTACACCCCCCACATCAGGTAGGCAGACAGGTAGATTCCCCCCCTTTATCATCCATTGTGCCACATCTTTCTCCCCTGTGCCCTTTTATTCCCCCATCTGATCCCCCTGTGCCATTTTTTCACGCTTCTCATGCCGCCTGTGCCATTATATTCCCCCCTCTGATGCCCCCGGGCCATTATATTCCTTTCCTATGATGCCCCTTGTGCCATTACATCTCCCAATGCCATTATATCCCCCCTGATGCCTCTTGTGCCATTATATTCTCCCCTCTAATGCCCCTGTGCCATAATATTCCCCCCCCCCCTCTGATGCCATTATATTTCAGCCCCTCCCCCCTTTATCACCCTCCTGTGTTAAATTGCTCATTCAGCAAACCCCCCTCCCCTTCCCTCCTCTCTCTGATATACATTACCTGTCCTCTGTCTGCTGGTGCGCTCCGGCAGGCTCAGGGGCTTGGTATCTTGACGGGCCTGTGGTGGCTGCTGTTGCTGCTGGGACCGCATCCTTGGTCATGACGGAGGTGCGCGCTATGAGTGACATCATCGCACGTGCCTACCCAGAGAGGCGAGTTAGGCGGCTGCTAGGAGTGACACCCGCTGTGATCTGTCCGTAACTGCAGGTACTACTGCTCCCAACATGAAGCACACTCTGCTCCATGCTGGGAGCTGTAGTACCTGCATCAATGGACAGATTGCAACGGATGTCAGAAGTGACACCCGCTGCAATCTGTCTATTAATGCAGGTACTACAGCCCCCAGCATGGATCAGAGTTTGCTCCATGTTGGGAGCAAAAGTACCTGCAGTTAAGGACAGATCACAGCGGGTGTCACTCCTGACACCCGCTGCGATTGTCCTTCATCCTTCTGAGATGCGGAGCAGATTTTTCCTGCCCTCCGCATCTCTACACTATACTCTGGGCCAGCCAGTGATGTGAATATAAATTCACATCATTAATTCATATTTCCACCTGCGAGTGAGTGGTGATTGACTGGCACCATCTGGCCAATCACCACTCTGGGCGGGAGATCTAAATCAATTATGTGAATTTCTGGTCACATCACTGGCCAGTCCGTAGTTCAGAGCAGATATGCAAGTGCTATAGAAAGCCGCTCTTCATCTCTGCAATATAAAGTACAATCACATCTGTTTATTAGTACAGGTACTACTACTCCCAGCATGGAACAGTCTGTTCCATGCTGAGAGTAGTAGTACTACCTAACAATAAAAAAAAAATAAAAGAAAGAAAAGTTAAAAAAAAAACACACTTTATAAAACACATAATTAAAATACATTACTAATAAAAAGTTTCATTTTTTTTTTTTACAATTAAATGGCCCTTTCATACATTTTTAATATTGTCGGCTACATTTTTAGGTCCCTGCCAAAAATAAAAATAAAAAAAAAGACTGCGGGTCCCGGCTGCTGTCAGCAGCCAGGGACCCGTTGGTAATAGAAGACATCACCGATGTCCCAAATAAAACAATCTAAAAAATAAATAAATTAATGAACATATTAGGTATCACCCCATGTGTAATTGTCTGAATTATTTAATTATTATACTCCTGATCCTGCCCGGTCTTTGGAGTAAATGCAAAAGAAAATTCAAATGCCAAAATTTCATATTTCTGGTCACTTCACAGAAAAAAAAATTATTAAAAAGTGATCAAACAGCCATAACTACACAAAGGTTGGACCTATGAAAACTAAAGCTCATGGCACAATTATAAACCCTGACACGGCCCTGTAGATGGAAAAATCAAGTTATAGGGTCAGAATATCTTTTCTGCTTTGTTTTACCATAAAATTAAACAAAAAGTATCCAAGTTTGGTATTTTAGGCAGGTAGAACAAAAAGACCCCAATAGGCGCTGCAGATTCCCACGAAGTAAACCAAACCAGAGATGAAGTGGTAATAGTGCAAAACACTGGAAGGTTTATTGTAGTAAAAACAATAAAATACAGATTACGCGTTTCAGGGGAGCCACCCCCTTCTTCAGATCAGAGATACTCTGATCTTAAGAAGGGGGTGGCTCCCCCGAAACGCATAATCTGTATTTTATTGTTTTTACTACAATAAACCTTCCAGTGTTTTGCACTATTACCACTTCATCTCTGGTTTGGTTTACTTCGTGCGAATCTGCAGCGCCTATTGGGGTCTTTTTGTTCTACCTGCCTAAAGTTTCATCAGGATTGGTTGTCTTTCCTCCCCTGTGACCTCCGGCTTGGCAGCAGTCCTACCATCTTTGCCACTTCTGGTAACCCCATTGTGGGTTGACATGCAAGTTTTACTTGCTCTCAGGTGAGCAGCCACTACCTAGGGGTGTGTCTTAACCGACCCCCAAGTTTTTCATGTTGCTTACCCATACGGTATTACACGAGGCGCCTCCCTCCGGTCTCTCTTTTTTCTCTTTTACAGGCAAGTTTGGTATTAGTAGGGATCCATAGAAAAGAAATAATGGCCCTCATTTATTATTCCATGTTTTGTCGGGTTGTGCGCCAGATTCCGTCGCATTGCGACAGAAATTCTGTCTGCGACAGATTTTGCTCCAGAATTTGCGCCAGAATTGAAAAACCCTGACTAACTCTCCATTTTGCTAAGAAAACCCGGAAAAGGGGCATGGCCGCCGGGGAAAGGGGCGTGGTCTCCGAAAAGGGGCGTGTTCCCGACATTTTCACAAAAACCCAACATATTTACTAAGGTTTCCACATAAAATGTGGTGGATTTGAGCTGAGGAAAACCAGACAGATCAGAGCAGGTGTAAAAAAAACAAAGTGTAAGGAAAGTGGAAAATGTAGGGAAACCTTAGTAAATATCGTGGAAAATAAATTGTAGGGAATTAAAACCCACAAAGAAACCTACACAACAGTCTTAGTAAATAAGGGCCAATATATTGCTTTTACCTCCGAAAAAAATTATTGTCAATTCCATTTTTTTTTTTACTTTTGAGCTACATTTTTTCTGGCTTCATAAAACATGATAAGCTAAAATAAGTGTGACGTTGTACAAAACAAAAGAGAGAGGGAGACGAGAGAGAAACATATATACATAAAAATATATGTAGTTATTTTGTGAAATCTATTTTTATAATATTTTGTATTGTTTCTTTGCAGGCATAATGACACTCCATCTAAAGCATACAATCTATGTGTTATCAATACTTGTAGTCTCTTTCCTGGTGAGCATGATGTATCATCACAGCTTAAAAAACAACAAGAAAACAGAGGTAACAAAACAGAGGTGTTTGGTTTTTATCATTATTGATATACTGTATCATAAAATGATGGTGGAAGGTGATTAACTATACAAGGAAGTGAAAATAATATGTTAACAGTAGCATATAATCTGAATAGGTACCAGATATATCAACACAATTATCTGTTGTACAAGCATAAAGGTAACCAATTTTTTCATTTGGACCTTAACAGGGAACAATGGCAGGTAGGGCAGGTTGTATTCCTATGCTGCCATACAGTATGTTAAGAGATTACAATAAAATCCTTCCTCAGAGTTGAACAATCATACTTTTGTACAAAATCTGCTGCTCCGTGCTTATTCTGACTTCTTTGTGTCATGGCTTTATAGCTTATTATTTAATTCAATGTATGCAGTTCGCTTACTGCATCTAGTGGCTGCTGTAGGTAGTCATCTTTTTATACTTTAAAGGGAACTATCTGCAAGGGTTCGGCAACCGGCCTGCGTGAACTCAGCCTAAATCTTGATGCAACTGATGCCGCAACTGATGACAATGGGCATCAGTTGTCATCAGTTGTGTAGCATTTGCAGCATTTGTCCATTGTTTCTGGATGTCGCAAGCTGCGTTCCCCTGACCGGTGCTGTCCATTGTGTCCAACCATCCAGCGTCAAAATTGAGACGTTGGATGATTGTGTACTGTCCCATTCTAGCATCAGTTTCCCTCCGGTGCACACCCATGTGAACCAAGGGACTTCTGAAAAATACGGACCCTAATCGCTGTAGTCTCAGGAAAGTTGCCCAAAGATTTATAAAGTTAACCTGTCTCAAGACCATAATCTGAGTTATTCTGTTCTCACTGATGGCAGCATAATACATGGATTGGATACAATGTTTCTAGTGGTCTGTCCCTTATGCCAGGACATAGGGGGGTAATTATCATTTTTATCTATTGTCAGTTTCTTTTTACCTGTTTTTTTTTCCACTTTGGTTTTTACGGACGTGTGCACGTAATTTTGGCACATAGCATGGTCTTCCTTTGGTATGTGTGTTTTCCATGTCAGAATATTGTTGGTGGTGACTTGCGCCAAACATGCATCAAAAATTAGCAGGCAAATACAATTGACGCAATTGATAAATTACTGACCATTGCAAAAATCACACACAGGACCGTCAAAATCCTAGCAAGTTTACAATTTGACAGAGCTGAGAATGTGCCAACTATTGGCGCAAAAAGACACTGCGCCAAAGAAATGCAAAATAAAAAATAAAAAATAAAAACATACATAAATCCGTTGATAAATACCTCCATAGTGTATCTATCCCTGTGTGTCTGTCCCTATGATATTCTGCCCTCAGCAAAGGCAGCATCATTTATCTGACAGGTTCATCTACGGCAAAACAGAAAAAAAATCATTGTGCGACAAAATTGAAGAAAAAACTTCTGATTTTGTCGTACTTCTGGAAAAAATCCTAATTACATGCACAAAAATTTATACGTTTAAAATTGTAATTTTCTGACCCCTATAACTTTTTAACTTTTCCATGTACGGGTCGGTATAAGGGCTCATTTTTTGCACCGTGATCTGAAGTTTTTAGCGGTAGCATTTTTGTACTGATCAGACTTTTTGATCAAAAAATACACTATTTTGGACTTTGGAATTTTTTTTGTGCGTACGCCTTGACCGTGCGGCTTAATTAATGATATATTTTTATAATTCGGACATTTCCGCATGCGGCGATACCACATATGTTTATTTTTATTTACACATTTTTTTAAACGGTCCCCAGAAGCGCATGTACAATGTACCCTCCGCAGCGCATGTATAATGTACCCTCCACAGTGCATTGCATCTATATACATCTATATACATCTAGTCACCGCAGTACTATATGTGAAAAGCATTCTAGCAGCAGCACCGGACGGCCCAATGCTGCTGATAGAAATACTTTTCATACATAGTGCTGCGGCGGCATATGTATATAGATGTGCTGGGGGGGGGGGCAGATAACGTTATATGTCTGCCCCACCAGCGCATCTATATAAATATGCCCCTGCAGCGCTATGAATGAAAAGTATTTCTATTAGCAACGCATAGTGGCAGCAGAAAACAAATACTTTTCATTCATAGCGCTGCATATAGCATTATCTGCCCCCCCCAGCGCATCTATATACATATGCCGCCGCTGCGCTATGTATGAAAAGTATTTCTATCAGCAGCATCGGGACGGCCGATGATGCTGATAGAATGCTTTTCACATATAGCGCTGCGGTGGCATATGGATATAGATGCGCTGCGCTGAGAGGGTACATTATACATGTGCTGCGGGGGGGCACATTATACATACATTGTGGGGGGGGGGGGGGGTATATATTTATTAATGCTCCGGCGGGTGTATATATTTATTAATGCGCCGGCGGGGGGTATATTTATAAATGCACCAGCGGGGGGTATATATATGTATAAATGTGCTATTTCTGCCCCCCTCCCCCTGCAGCGCTATATATCTTGCCCCCACAGCGCTTTTAATATAGATATGGCCCCTGCTACTCACAATGTTCATTTTTCAATCTCTCGCTGAGAGCCCTGATCGGCCATTCAGGGCTCCCCTTGGAGGATTAAAAAATAAAAGTTAAAACACAGGATCCATCGCAGGGTTGCGGAGCTTGCCGCCCGCTCCCCTGCTTAATAACTTTGGATCGCATGGGGTCTCAAAAGTGAAACTGGGTGTGATCAATCCCTCAGCCCCTGCGGCGATCCTGCTGACTACGGAAGCCAGTGAGTTGTTGACTAGCAACATCTGAAGGGCTACAGTTTGGAGACCACTATACAGTGGTCTCTAAACTGTAGCCCTCCAAATGTTGCAAAACTACAACTCCCAGCATGCCCAAACAGCTGTTTGCTATTTGGGCATGCTGGGATTTGTAGTTTTGCAATATTTGGAGGGCTACCATTTGGAGATCACTTTGCAGTGGTCTCTAAACCGTGCCCCTGTAGATCTTGCAAAACTACAACTCCCAGCATGCTCACACAGCAGTTTGCTGTCTGGGCATGCTGGGATTTGTAGTTTTGCAACATCTGGAGGGCCACTGTGTGGTGGTTTCTAAACCGTGGCCCTCTAAATCTTGCAAAACTACAACTCCCAGCTTGCACGAACAGCAAACGGCTGTCTCGGCATGCTGAGAGTTGTAGTTGCGTGCCTCCAGCTGTTGCATAACTACATCTCCATGTCATTTGGCTATCAGTACATGCTGGGAGTTTTAGTTTTGCAACAGCTGGAGGCACACTGGTTAGAAAATACTGAGTTAGGTAACAGAACCTAACTCAAGGTTTTCCAACCAGTGTGCCTCTAGCCATTGCAAAACTACAACTCCCAGCTTGCAACAGCTGGAGATTTGCCCCCCCTCCATGTACAGGGTACATTCACATGGGCGGAGGTTTACAATGAGTCTCCTGCTCCAAGTTTGAGCTGCGGCGCAGCTCAACTCCTAGTGGGAAACTCACCGTAAACCCCCACCAGTGCTAATGTACCCTAAAAACAGCACACTACATTACACAAAATAAAGGGTAAAACACTACATATACACACCCTTACACTGTCCCCCCCCCCCCCCCCCAATAAAAATTTAAAACGTATCTTGCAGCAGTGTTTCCAAAACGGAGCCTCCAGCTGTTGCAAAACAACATCTCCCAGCATTTCCAGACAGCCACTGTCCAGGCATGCTGGGAGTTTAACAACAGCTGGAGGCACCCTGTTAGGGAATCACTGGCGTAGAATATTTTTGGTAGTGGAGGCAATTGTAACGCTTGCATCTGAGTCCACCCCTATGCAAATCCCTTTTTCTCCTTTTACCCCATATGAAAAGGAATAGTTGGAGTCTACACCAGCCTGTTAGTGTAAAAAAATAAAACATTTACACTAACATTCTGGTGTTGCCCCATACTTTTCATTTTCACAAGAGGTAAAAGGAAAAAAAGACCCCCAAAATTTGTAATGCAATTGTAACAGAAATACCCCATATGCGGATGTAAAATGCTCTGCGGGCGCACAACATGGCTCAGAAGTGAGAGCGCACCATGTACATTTAATGCCTAAATTGGTGATTTGCACAGGGGTGGCTGATTTTACATTGGTTCTGACAAAAAACACACTAGGGCTTATTTTTAGGGTAGGGCTTATTTATTTAAGGTACGGTAAGTACACTGAACAACATGGCGGTTCCACGGTATATAACAGTATTTACACCCCCCATTATCATCATGTGATGGGCGCAGCTCTGCCCCCCAATGTCCCCCCCCCTCCGGTTTATCAGACCAGCGCTGCACCCCACATCGGGGGACTAATCATATGTCATCCGCGAGCGCAGCTTCTCTCCCCCCCCCTGCCAAATAATTGCAGCCCGGGCACAGGAATACAAAGTACAGTGCAGCGGCTGATAAATATTAAAAAACAAACTTTAATTTACCTTCGTCCTCCGTTCCCCCATTGCTAAGGAACCGGCCTCATGGTCCCTCCGCTGTTTTTCCTGCTTCCTGGTGTTGGGGCGTCACAGAGCCTTTAGCCTATCACCGGCCGCAGCGATGTCCCGCCTCAGCCGATGATAGGCTGAGCTGACTGTCATGTAAGAAGCCGGCCGGCTTGAGGGGTGTAGTTTCCAAAATAGTTGTCAAGTGTTTTTTTTTTTTTTTTTTTGCTGTTATGGCACCATAGGGGCTTCTGAACACACTTTCTAAATGTCATTTTGAATATTTTGAGGGGAATTTCCAATTTGAAGGCCCCTCAAATCCACTTCAAAACTGAACTGGTCCCTGAAAAATTCCAATTTTGAAAATTTTGTGAAAAATTAGAAAATTGCTACTGAACTTTGGAGCCCTTTGGAGTCTTACAAGAGTCTTCCAAAAGTAAAAACATGTCAACTTTATGATGCCAACATAAATTAGACATATTTTATATGTGAATCAATAAAAAAAATTTTTTTGAATGTCTATTTTCCTTACAATCAGAGAGCTTCAAAGTTAGACAAAAATGCAACATTTTCCCATTTTTCATGAAATTTTGGAATTTTTCACCAAGAAATGATGCAAGTATTAATGAAAAGTTACCACTAACATGCAGTAGAATATGTCACGAAAAAACAGTCTCGGAATCAGAATGATTAGGAAAAGCATCCCAGAGTTATTAATGCTTAAAGTGACCTTGGTCAGATGTCCAAAAAATGCTATGGTTCTTAAGGTCATAATTGGCTGGGTCCTTAAAGGGGTATTCCAGGCCAAAACTTTTTTTTATATATCAACTGGCTCTGGAAAGTTAAACAGATTTGTAAATTACTTCTATTAAAAAATCTTAATCCTTCCAATAGTTATTAGCTTCTGAAGTTGAGTTGCTGTTTTCTGTCTAACTGCTCTCTGATGACTCTCGACCCGATAGCTGTGCAGTTCCTATGGGGATATTCTCCCATCATGCACAGCTCCCGGGACGTGACATCATCATTGAGCAGTTAGACAGAAAACTTCAGAAGCTAATAACTATTGGAAGGATTAAGATTTTTTTAATAGAAGTGATTTACAAATCTGTTTAACTTTCCGGAGCCAGTTGATATATAAAAAAAAGTTTTGGCCTGGAATACCCCTTTAAGGGGTTAAGTTGTGAAGTAAAGATGCATGATGTAAAGAATGTGAGAGATTTGGATGTAATGCGCCACAATTTGAGATACGTCTAAATTCTGTCTGACGTGAGAAGTATTAATAAATGTAAAGGGTTTTATACATTAGGGAACAAAACAACATAAAAAATGCAATTCCCCCCACTGTTGGTGCTGAAATTGATATCAGATTTCCATTCATATCTGCATTATCCAGGTAATCTGCAGCTAAATCTGAAACAACTGGATTTACCGGGGGATTTTTTTCTTCCCCATTGAATTTAACTGATAAAATGTACAACAAATCCATGAATATTAAAATGCTGCAGATTTAAAAATCCACAACGAAGATCGGCTCAGACATGTTCCGCAGCACATAGATATTCACTATTTTTACATTGACCTCTGCAGAATAAAATCTGCAGCTTCAAATCCTGCGCATCAAATATGCACAGGATACTATATGTGTGAATAGACCCTTAAGGTTGAAAACACTAAATTAGACTGACTAAAACAATGTAATCATAGTACAGTGGTCCCTCAACATATGATATTAATTGGTTCCAGGAGAACCATCATATGTTGAAACCATCATATGTCGAGTACATATGTCTATGTAAAAATGGTAATTGGTTCTGGGGCCTCGGAACCATTGTATGTTGAATACATATCTCTATGGGAAACTGCTAATTGGTTCTGGGATGACCATTGTATGTGGAGTGTATGGGGAGTGTTTAACAAACCAGGGTGCCTCCAGCTGTTGCACAACTACAACTCCCAGCTTGCATGTACAGCCATTGACTGTCTGGGCATGCTGGGAGTTATAGTTTTGAAACAGCTGGAGGCATACTGATAGGGAAACATTGATGTATGGGGTGTATAGTGTGTATATGTATTGTATGTGATGTGTGACATCACATACAGTACTGTACAGTTCTTTAAATACCTTCAGGGGGGACAGAATGTCCTCCATTACCATCCTGCCGACTACAGCTCTATAGGAAAGGAAGGGGAGGGCAGCCAGCAGCTCATTGGATGCCTGCAGCGAGATGCTGCAGGCTATTGGCTGCACTGGGGGGGCGGGGCTTACACGGAGCTCACAGTGGAAGCCTGTATGAGTTAGCAGGACAGCATGTGAGTAACAGGAGGCAGAACGGGGCACACGGGGCACATTAAACAACTATCTGTCAGTTGCTGAAGTTGTCAGCGCTGTCAGATAGCTGTTTGTACGATGGCCCCGACACACAGCAGCATCATATGTCGAGGCTGCCTTCAACATACGATCGGCTCTGAGAGGCCATCATATGTTGAAATGATCATATGTCGAGGCCATCATAAGTCGGGGGGTCACTGTACTATTACTGATGATTGAAGTATTTTATTGTTGCTATTGTCAATAATAATAATCATATTTTTTTCTGTCTGACAGTGTTCTAATAGAGAGAATGGAATTATATTAAGGAACACCACTGCGAAGGCTTCAGAAATAGAAATGCGGATAAGTGAAATCTTCAATGAGATAGACCAGAGGATACCTAAAGTAACTTTAATTGATAAAGACAGTGCAACAAGTGCTACAAAAAGCAAAGTGTTCATTAAAAACCCCCAAAACAGTTATTGTGTCGGGGATCAATTAATTGTACAGGTTGATGTGTATGATTATCTGGGAAAGAAGAAATCCTATGGAGGAGACTATCTCAGAGCAAGAATTTCCAACCCAGATAAGAGAGCCGGATCTTCAGGGAGAATTGAAGATCTTAACAATGGAACGTATCATATTCATTTCACCTTATTTTGGGAAGGTAAAGTTATGGTGACTGTATTTCTTATGCACCCAAGTGAAGTTGTCTCTGCTCTCTGGAAGTCAAGGAACAGCTGGTATGGCCAAGTAGAATTCGTAGGAAAGTTTACCCGTAAAGGTAAAGAAATGGTGACAAAGTGCGGATATGCTCTCGATAAAAAGGAAGAACTTTGTGAATATGCTGACCACGAGAATGAAGAATACTTTTATTGTGTCAAACCTCAGGACTTCCACTGCGATTCATTTACTGAGTTTAAAAATTGGAAAACTTCTGCTACACAGCTGTCCAAACTGGAAAACAGTTTCCTTACACAGTATGTATTCCTATAAATACTTGTACTGTTAGCACATTAATCTATTGGCATATTTGTGAGGGCCTCCCCTAATATCCTGGCGTATATAACACAACACACAACTGTAATTTATATTGTAAAGTTTTACAATTTCAATAAAAAAAAAATAGTGATGCATTTATAGGTTTATTCCCAGCATGCATAGATCCGGCGCCGGGAGCTTGTGATGTCATAGCCCCACCCTTCATGATGTCACGCCCCACCCCCTCAATGCAAGCCTATGGGAGGGGGCGTGACGGCATGAGGGGCTATGACGTCACAAGTTCTCGGCGCCGGCTCTAAGCATTAGGAACATTTTGTTCCAAACGCTGAACAGCGGAGTACCCCTTTAAGGCTAGGTTCACATTGTCGTTCGCATCCGACCCGTTAAGGGTACGATCGGATCTTCTTTTTTGGGGGGGGGGGGGGGGCGGCGATCGGACCCTAAAACAGGTCGGATGCAAACAGCTACTATCGAGTCCAGACAGACCCCATTCACTTGCAGGGGGTCCATCGGTGATCCGGTAATTTTACAGGAATTTAGTGGAGAAAAAAATTGTGCTTGCACTATTTTTTTCTCCACTAAACTCCCCACCTTCTGGCCGGATTGCCGACGGAACTCCGAATAGCAGAGTCCGACAGCAATGTGAATTAGGCCTTAGCTGGAAAAACCTGTAAGTCTATGTTCACACATAGTATTTTGGTCAGTATTTTAGCCAAATCTAGGAATGGGTCCAAAAAACAGATGTGATGAAAATCTTTCTATTCAGTTTTTTTTTTCTGTTTCAGTTTTATTTCTGCTTTTGGCTAAAAATACTGACCAAAATACTATGGGGGGGATATAGCAACATCTATTTCTTAAAAAAATAAATAGGCTCCCCCAGCGCAAGGGCACGTTGATTTATGTCGAGGTGCATACTTTATAAATACTCATACATAAATCCTGGCACATCTCAGGCTTCATGTGTGTGTTTAGGGAATTGAACACCTGCTCGGTGCTGCAAACATGCAGAAATTGAAATAAATTTGGCACGACCATGACACCCCTCACTCTTGCCCACATGGCGAGCTGTTTCCAGGTAGAAGGATGATAAATTTCCCCTATGTGTGAACATAGCCTGAAAGTGACACAGCTCTAGTGTAGTGCTGGCGCTGTTTAAATAAAGGACTAATAATAATAATAATTATTATTATTATATAATGTTCAAACTATTAAAATGGTATTTATCTTGGAACGTAATTTTTTTGAGTTACCTCACATCCCACAAAACAAGGAGTTTATAAGTTGTCCGATAAAAACTATAGCTGGCCATACAAAAAACTATTGTTGACTGCTCTGTATATGGAAAAATATAATTCTTGGGGGGGGGGGGTTACAGGTTTAAAGCCTTTTTTTGTATAAAAAAAAGCTGCAGAGATGCATCACCGCTCTGCTCCCTAAGCAGACAGAGCAGAGGGGTTACGTGGGCCATCAATCACATCGAGTGGAGTTACTACGGCCAGAGCGACGGGACCTGGTAAATATAGTTCTCCGCCAAGGGACTACTTATGGGGCGGTGGGGGTAACTTACGAGCTTCATATACTCACCAGGTAAAGATTTTACCATATATAACATGTTGCCAAGTGTTATATATGCTTCCACATCTCTGAATCCAAACTGGTTGACGTTTGGTTTGAGAAGCCGGCCCTGGCTTTTTGATCAGTTTTCGCAAGCATTTCAATGGATTTTGTCACAGGTAGTTGGGGGTCGGATTGTGACAAATTACATGAACGATTTCCTCTTGTTGGAATCCCTGGGATCCAGGCCATAAAATCTATTGGCTCTTAGAGCTATCTTCAGTGAGCTTAAGGTGCCTGTTTCAGAGAAAATGGTTAAAGGTTCTGCTACTTATTTGGTGTTTTTAGGGGTGATCTTAGACGCTTCTAGTATGGAGGCCCAGCTGCCAGAGAACAAACTAGTTAGGATCAGAGATACGATTCATAGGTTGGTTAGATCTCAGCTTTCCACGAAGTTGGAGTTGCAATTATTGCTAGGTATGCGCAATTTTTCCATGCACATTCTTCCCAAAGGTGGAATGTTTGTATCCAGACTCCTGGCTTTCCCACCATCCCCGAGCAAGATAATTTTGTGCACTTGGATAAGGAGTCAGTGGTCAATGTGCAGATGTGGGATAGATTTCTCTCAGGGTGGAATGGTATATCTTTTTTAATCCCATGTGCAGATGGCCATTCCCTGTAGGCTATCTCGGACAGCTCTCCTAAAGGTGTTGCAGTTAAATTTTAAGGGCATTGGTTGGCAGTGGCCTGGCCAGGGGAGGTGGAGCAGAATCCGGGGTTTTCCCAAACCTCAACCCTGTTTGAGGTTGTCCCTTTAGTAGCTACAGAATATATTTGGGGTAGGTTGTGGACCAAAAACACAGTAATGTTTGTCACGGATAATGCAGCCATGGTATATATTATCAATAAAGGTAGATCCAGATCAGGGGAGATATGAGGTTTGTTAGAAGTTTGGTTTTGCTATCTTTGACTCATTGTTTTCATGTCACTTGTGAACATATTGAAGGTGAGGTTTTCCAGAATGAAGTTCGATCTTTTCTTTCAGGTGACGCTGGGAGTAGACAAAGTGGCAACCCCAGTGCCCCCTTAAAACCTAATCAATAAATAATTTTCTAATAACACTGCAAAGGCATACTCCACAGCATAGAATATGTTTATACAGTTCCGACATAATCATCTTCAAGGTAGTCAAGATATTATTTCCTACTAGTTTTTTGTTGCATTGATAACTTGGAGAAGAGTCTGCTTCTCACTGAGCAGGCACTCTGTGGGGTAGAGGTGGGGGAGGATAGCGGGATGGAGGTGTAGGACAGTCAGGCAGCTAGCTAGGTTACAATTAGAAAACGGGGTAGAGGGAAACGTGTCAGGAAGGCTAGTCCTGAACTGGCACACCCCAACAAGTTTGCCCAGTTGGCAGATGAGGGGGATGCCCTTTCAGAGCTAGCAGTACTGCAGCAAGACTCTGCCTTTGACCGCCAGGGGGGTGTCTGCTCCAGTAAGTAGGGATGGAGGAGTGCAGGGTAGGCCAGACAGGTACTGGTAGTGGGGGACTCCATTATTAGGGGGACAGACAGGGAGATCAAAAGACCGGAATCGCTGAACAGTGTGTTGTCTTTCTGGCGCTCGAGCTTGGCACATAGCGGATCAGGTTGACAGGTTGCCGGGTGGGGCTGGAGAGGACCCAGCAGTCATGGTACATATTGGCACCAATGATAAAGTAAGAGGTAGGTGGAGTGCCTTTCAAAATGATTTCAAGGACTTAGGCCGCAAGCTTAAGGCAAGGACCTCCAAGGTAATATTTTCTGAAATATTACCTGTACCACGAGCCACACCAGAGAGGCAGCTGGAGATTAGGGAGGTAAACAAGTGGCTCAGAAGCTGGTGTAGGAAGGAGGGGTTTGAGTTCATGGAGAACTTGGCCGACTTCTCTTCAGATACAGGCTCTAGAGATACAGTGTAGATAGAGAGCTGGGACTTATTAATGTACTTGGGGGTAAAGCGGAGGGAGGAGTTAGAATAGTTAATAGGGATAAGTTTCATAGGAAAAAAAACATACACATTTGAATTGCCTGTTGACTAATGCCAGAAGTCTGCCTAATGAAAGAGAGTAACTGGAGTTGATAATGTCTGAGAAAAATTATTACATAGTGGGTATAACAGAGACTTGGTTGGACGATAGCTATGACTAGTTGGTAAACATACAGGATTATAGTCTATTCAGGAAGGATCGGACAAAACCGAAAGGGGGAGGAGTTTGTTTTTATGTAAAGTCCAGTCTGAAGGCCGCACTGCGGGAGGATATACGGGAGGGAAACAATAATGTGGAGTCAATTTGGTTAGAAATATACGCAGATAATAAAAAAAAATTCTAATGGGGTTTGCTATAAGCCACCAAATATAATGGAAGAGGCAGAAGATCAATTACTGAGGCAAATAAACAAGGCAGCAAATCAGAATGAGGTGATAATAATGGGGGACTTTAACTATCCTGATATATACTGGGAGACTGAGACCTGTGAATCTCATAAAGGACACACGTTTCTGACTATAGCTAAAGACAATTATCTGTCCCAAATGGTGCAGGGCCCGACAAGAGGGGGCACCCTACTGGACTTAATATTAACCAACAGACCCAACAGAGTAACTAATGTGCAGATAGAAGGATACATAGGAAATAGTGATAATATAATGAATTATAACTTGTTCTTCAATAAGGGAACCTCTTGAGGGGCCACAAAAAGCAATGAACTTTAGGAAAGCAAAGTTTGATCAATTCTGAGAAGCCCTTAAAGGGGTACTACACTTCTAGACATTTTATCCTATGCATTTTATTCATTTTACCCCTATCGGATTTGCATTAAGGGGGCATGACGTCACAAGGAGACGGAGCCATGACGTCACAAACCGCCAGCCCCTGTATCGTGAGTCATCAGCCACGGAGCAAACTTAGCTCCATAGAGCTGATGACTCGCGGGGCTGCAGGAGAGATGGCGGGGTTCCTCTGGGAGACTTTTAAAAATATTTTAAATTCTCACTATAAGAGGTACATACAGTACCTTATGGGAATTAAAGGGTCAGGAATAGGAGAAAACCAATATGGATGAATAACAATGTTAGGGGGCAATAAATAACAAAAAAAAAGCATTTAATCTACTAAAAAAGGACGGCAGTGAAGATGCATTACAAAGCTATAGAGAAAATGTGGAATATGTAAAAAACAGATAAAAGCCGGAACAGTGGAGACAGAAAGACTCATTGCCAAGGAGAGTAAAACTAACCTCAAATGTTCTTTAAAGGAGTTGTCCAGTGGTGACTCAGTGGTTAACAACTTATCCCCTATCTTAAGGATAGGGGATAAGTTGCAGATCGCGGGGGGTCCGACTGCTGGGGCCCCCTGCGATCTCCTGTACGGAGCTCCGACAGCCCGCGGGAATAGGGCGTGTTGACCTCCGCACGAAGCGGCGGCCGACACGCCCCCTCAATACAACTCTATGGCAGAGCCGAAGCGCTGCCTTCGGCAATCTCCGGCTCTGCCATTGAGATCTATTGAGGGGGCGTGTCAGCCGCCGCTTCGTGCGGGGGTCGACACCCGCTATCAGGCCGGAGAGCCGGGGCCCTGTACAGAGAGATCGCAGGGGGCCCCAGCGGTCGGACCCCCCGCAATCTCAAACTTATCCCCTATCCTTAGAATAGGGGATAAGTTTTTCACCACTGGACTACCCCTTTAACTATATAAAAAGCAAAAAGGTTAAAAATGAATAGATTAACCCCTTAAGCCCATTTTTTTCTCCTCGCCTTCAAAAAATCATAACTCTTTTATATTTTCCTCCACAGACTAGTATGAGGGCTTGTTCTTTGCGTGACCAGTTACCATAAAATGTATGGTGCAACCATAAAAATACTATTTGTGTGGGGAAAAGAAAACCGCAATTTAGCAAATTTGGGAAGGTTTTGTTTTCACACTGTACAATTTACGGTAAAAATGACATTTGTCCTTTATTCCTTGGGTCAATACGATTAAAATGATACGCATGATTATACACTTTTCTATTACTGTTGCGCTTAAAAAAAATGGCAAACTGTTTAACCAAATTAGTACGTTTAAAAGCCCCCTATTTTGAAGACCCATAACTATTTCATTTTTCCATATAAGCGGCGGTATGAGGGCTCATTTTTTGCAACGTGATCTGTATTTTTTGGGGGGAATAAAATGTTATAAAAAAGCAGCTATTTTGGACTTTTTTTTTTTTACGTTCACGCCGTTCACCGTACAGTATCATTAACATTTTATTTTAATAGTTCAGATATTTACGCACGCGGCGATACCAAATATGTATATAAAATATATTTTTTACACTTTTTGGGGGTGAAATAGGGAAAATGGGACAATTTACATTTTTATTGGGGAGGGGGTTTTTCACATTTTTTTACTTTTATTTATTTATTTATTTAACTTTTATTTTTACACTTTAATAGTCCCCATAGGGGACTATTTATAGCAATCATTCGATTGCTAATACTGTTCAGTGCTATGTATAGGACATAGCACTGATCAGCATTATCGGTGATCTTCTGCTCTGGTCTACTCAATTGCAGACCAGAGCAGAAGACCCCGGGAAACTGCCGAAGCAATGTGAGGGGACCTCCGGCCGCCATGCTGGATGATTGGATCTCCGCGGCAGTGGTTTTAGGTCCAGTCAGGAAACCGCATATGGGTCAAAAATGGTGACTCCGGTCGGCTCATTAAAGTAAATAGAGTTCAGCGGTGGTCCAGCTAGGGTACAGGAGAGACCAGTTTTCCCCTCCCCCAGCCGGATCTGCCACCCGTAATGTAAAAACGAAGTGTGAATGCAGCCTAAGAGAGTTCAAAAGGGGCCTGAATGCATTTCTGGAGAGTAATAACATTACAGGTTATGGATAATAGATTTATAGGGACAGAACGTTGATTCAGAGATCTATTCTGCCATATTTGGAGTCGGGAAGGAAATGTTACTTCTAGTATGAGTGTTTTTTGCCTTCCTCTGGATCAACTCAGTAGGGACTCATTAGGGTTATAGGTTGAACTTGATGGACTCTGCTCTTTTTTCAACCTTTTGAACTATGTTACTATTATGTATTGTATATTTTTATATATGACATATGGGGGCATAGAGCCAGAGGCCTATAACTATTTGTGTATATATATATATATATATATATATATATATATATATATATATATATATTATAAAGGTTATAGGACCCCATATAGATGTAGGCCGCAGGTTCCCTCTCCAGATTGTATGCCCCATATAGTGTAGTTTGATATAGGCCCACAGCTATGTGCCTCAAGTTATTATAGGTCCCCATTTAGAAGTTAGGTTGTGGCCCCCCTCCCAGCCACCCTTCTTCACTGTGGGAAAAAAGGTGTTTTACCATCATCACAGGAGGGGATTATTTACAATGGAACTCTCTGCCCCAACATGTTGTGATGGTTGATTCATTGAACAAGCTCAAGGGGGACCTGGATGCCTTTCTGGAGAAATATTAGTAATAATATTAGAAGTTATGCATACTAGATTTCTGGAGGTGGGGCATTGATCCAGGAATTTATTCTGCCATATGTGGAGTCAGGAAAAAATTAATAATTAATAAAAAATAAAATAATTGTCCAGTTTTGGTAAATGTACTAAATAGTGATTTTTGGCATTATTTATACATAAAGAGTACCTGTCACCAAACTAAACTTTTAATATATTGTTCCTTATGTAATTATAAGACACTTTGCTATCTACTTGCTGTAAAAATTCTCAACCTTTATATGTTTTTAATGTGATTGAATAAACAGCCACTAGGTGGCTCTGTTCTGTTACCTGCCGCAAGTCAAACAGTTTGGTCTCCTCCCGGCCTGGCAAGAGATCAAATTCAGGAAGTGTGTGCGGGGTATGGCGAGGCACAGCTCTTGCAGGCTTCAGTGTCCTGGCGCCTGCTGGGGAACGCCCACTTTCTCCTGCCGGGAGCTCACACAATGTGAGCAAGGGGAAAGGTATGATACACAGCTTTTTAAAGGGCAGGGGAGTGTTAGGTGTAGTTAGGAAATATAATCAGAGTTAGTTTAGAAAATATTGTTTTATGATAGGTACTCTTTAACACCTTAAATTGGTAATTCAGTGGAAATTAATATATTTTTTTTTTAAATCAACTGGTGCCAGAAAGTTAAACAGATTTGTAAATTACTTCTATTAAAAAATCTTAATCCTTCCAGTACTTTTTAGGGGCTGTATACTACAGAGGAAATGCTTTTCTTTTTGGATTTTTCTTCTGTCATGACCACAGTGCTCTCTGCTGACCTCTGCTGTCCATTTTAGGAACTGTCCAGAGCAGCATATGTTTGCTATGGGGATTTTCTCCTACTCTGGACAGTTCCTAAAATGGACAGCAGAGGTCAGCAGAGAGCACTGTGGTCGTGACAGAAGAGAAATAAAAAAAGAAAAGCATTTCCTCTGTAGCATACAGCTGCTAATAAGTACTGGAAGGATTAAGAAGTAATTTACAAATCTGTTTAACTTTCTGGCACCAGTTGATAGAAAAAAAAGTTTTCCACCAGAGTACCCCTTTAAGGACAAAGGGTGTACCTGTACGTCTTTGTCCTGCTCCACTTCTATGACACAGGGTCAGCTCATAGCGGGGTGGTCCCGATGGCTACCAGCCATTGGGACCCGTGGCTAATACCGGACATCACCAATCCTGGTGATGCCTGGCATTAACCCATTAGGTGGATTTTTTTCTATTTTAGACACCGCAATCAACTTTGATTGCGGTGTCTAAAATAGAAAAAAATCCATCCTGGCAGCTTAGCGGAGCAGCCCAATCAGCTTAGAAGACAGCGGAAGGGCCCTTACCTGCATCCTCATCGTCTGATCTTTGACTCCATGCTCCAGGATGCCTCAGCAGCCTGGAGCAATTGAGCACCAAAATGTAATAGTCCCTTATGGGGACTATAAAACTGTGTAAAAAAAAAGTTAAAAAAGTTAATGTGAATTAACCTCTTCCCCTAATAAAAGTTTGAATCACTATCCTTTTCACATTTAAAAAAATAAATATGTAAACAAAAATAAACATAAACATATGTGGTATCGCTGCATGCGTGAATGTTCGAACTATAAAAATATTATACCAAGCCAAAAGAAAGAATGCTCACGGCACTCGATGCGCTGACATCATGCTTCCTCTTTATTCAAACAAGGGGGTACAACGCAGCTTGCGTTTGCAGCGAAACAGTTGTTGGCCTGTTCCCCCGTCTCCCCTCCCGATGTCTGTGTATCCCCTTGTTTGAATAAAGAAGCATGATGTCAGCACATCGAGTGCCTTAAGCATTCTTTCTTTTGGCTTGGTATGATCCATTGCTCCAGCTCTGCTTATCACTGAGCACCAAAAGACTGACATTAGGATTGCGGCTTTTACATCTCGGCACCTCTCCAGGTACAGGTGTTATATTGCGGGACACCAGGCAATGCCGACCCGTGCCTCCATTTTGCTATATAAAAATATTATGTTTATTACATTGTACAGTGACCCTGACTTATAATGTCCCCTGTCCTGTGCCCCTCACATATAATGCCCCATGTCCTGTGCCCCTCACATATAATGCCCCCCTGACATGTGCCCCTCACATATAATGCCCCCTGAGGGTGCAGGACAGGGGGCATTATATGTGAAGGGCACATGTCAGGGGGGGCATTATATGTGAGGGGCACAGGACATGGGGTATTATATATGAGGGGCACATGACGGGGGGGGGGGGGGGTCCTGTCATGTGCCCCCACATATAATGCCCCCCTGACATGTGCCCCTTACTCCTCATTTGCCCCTCTCACTTATAATTTGCTCCCCCCCCCCTTTCTCACGCCCGCCACCTTTCTCCCACGCTGCGGCTGCTCCATTCCTGCAGTCAGTGAGAGCCGTGGGGATGTGATTTCCTGCCGTGATTGGCTCTCACTGACTGCAGGAATGGAGCAGCCGCGGCGTGTGATAGCAAGGTGACGGGCGTGAGAAAGCGGTGGTGGAGCGGGACAGCCGACAGCTCCCACTCCACCATGCGATAGTTCAGGAAGAGGGGCAACAATCTTGGGGGGGCAATTGCCCCGTTGCCCCCCCCCCCCCTGGATCCGCCACTGCCTCCACAGTGGGCGGCGACCCGGCAGCTCGGATCGGATTTGCACAGCCAGCACTGCAGAGAGAGTGAGTTAGCCAGGCAGGGGCAGAGAGCTGCGAGTGCGAGCGCGCCCCCCCAGATGTTGTGCCCGGTGTGGCCGGCCCCCCCTGCACCCCCCACGCTACGCCTCTGGATGTTACTCAGCTGTATTGCTGTAATATGTAGAAGTTTTAGAAGCTGTTAAATTATTTGTAAATATACATTTGCTGAAAGTAACTCGTTTTATCCTTTAGGTCAAATTATGGAGTGGAAATACCAGTAAATATACCAGCTATTAATGTCGTTCTCTGCAACAGTAAGTATACTTTTTTTCAAAGCTTCTGATCATTGTTAAATACATGTAACTCAATTTATTGCCATTGCTAAATGATGTATTTACACAAAAGTATTTTTGTAAATTTTTTGCACAATTGCAAGCCAAAACCAGGAGTAGAATCTAACTTAATAGTACACTGCTTAAAAAAATGAAGTCCAAGTCAATGACACTTCTGTGAAATCACACTGTCCACTCAGGAAGCAACACTGATTGACAATCAATTTCACATGCTGTTGTGCAAATGGAACAGACAACATGTGGAAATTATAGGCAATTAGCAAGACATCCCCCAATAAAGGAGTGGTTCTGCAGGTGGTGACCACAGACCACTTCTCATTTCCTATGCTTCTTGGCTGATGTTTTGGTCACTTTTGAATGCTGGCAGTGCTTTCACTCTAGTGGTAGCATGAGACGGAGTCTACAACCCACACAAGTGGCTCAGGTAGTGCAGCTCATCCAGGATGGTAGATCAATGTGAGCTGTGGCAAGAAGGTTTGCTGTGTCTGTCAGCGTAGTGTCCAGAGCATGGAGGCGCTACCAGGAGACAGGCCGGTACATCAGAAGACATGGAGGAGGCCGTAGGAGGGCAACAACCCAGCAGCAGGACCGCTACCTCCACCTTTGTGCAAGGAGGAGCAGTGCCAGAGCCCTGCAAAATGACCTCCAGCAGGCCACAAATGTGCATGTGCCCAACACCGTGCAGGACGTTTGGCATTTGCCAGAGAACACCAAGATTGGTAAATTCACCACTGGCTCCCTGTGCTCTTCACAGATGAAAACAGGTTCACACTGAGCACATGTGACAGACGTGACAGAGTCTGGAGATGCCGTGGAGTGGCTGGAGTGTGTCAGCAGTTCCTGCAAGAGGAAGGCATTGATGCTATGGACTGGCCCACCCGTTCCCCAGACCTGAATCCATTTGAGCACATCTGGGACATCATGTTTCGCTCCATCCACCAACGCCACGTTGCACCACAGACTGTCCAGGAGCATGCCCAGGCGTGGTAGGGAGGTCATACGGGCACGTGGAGGCCACACACACTACTGAGCCTCATTTTGACTTGTTTTAAGGACATTATATCAAAGTTGGATCAGCCTGTAGTGGGGTTTTCCACTTAGATTTTTAGTGTGACTCCATATCCAGACCTCCATGGGTTGATAAATTTGATTTCCATTGATAATTTTTGTGTGATTTTGTTGTCAGCGCATTCAACTATGTAAAGACTAAAGAATTTCATACGAATAGTTCATTCATTCAGATCTAGGATGTGTTATCTTAGTGTTCCCTTAATTTTTTTGAGCAGTGTATATATCTAGCTTTCTAGTCACCAGCCAATAAGGGCTCAATGCATGGCAATGTAGTGATGTTGCGACCATGGCACCATATGTCTAAGTGTGTAGTGTAGTGCCCTGCAGAGGACTGCTTTTTTTAATCCCAATCCCACCTGCTCCCACTGGATTTCTGACCATTACTGCCCACTCCCGCAAAGTGTGTGTTCTAATCATTTTATCATAACTTTCGTAAGACTAAAAACTTCCCACTCCCGCATGTTTCATATAGGGTCGCGCAGGAGCCGCATCACATTGAAGCCCTCTAGTAGTGTAGTGTATGATCAACCCTTAGAGGGGGAGGACAAACTTGATTAATTTCCACCAGGGAGGCCCCTGTTGAATACGGTAGAAGATAAGTTTCCAGTAAGGTGACTGAAACTACTTAGAAATGTAAGAAGAAGGCAAACTCGGCACTGCTAAGTCTGTGCACGGGCAACTGGTTAAGGTATAGGGATCACGGTTTCTGCTGATAGAACTCGGGTGGTGCTCTGACTATATATGCAATAAGGTAAACTTGATAGAAGAAATGAAGAAAAAGTCGGCAACTCACCAGCGCTGGTTCATGTGAGGATTTCCTTTATTGTGGCATACTCACAAACAATTGCAGGGGAGAGACAGACAGGTAGGGGGTACCTCACATGAAGGAAAACCTCCCATGAACCAGCGCTGGTGAGTTGCCGACTTTTTCTTCATTTCTTCTATCAAGTCTACTTAGAAATGTCTTGAATGCAGTATATTAAAAAAGTAATAATAATAATAATAAAAAGAAATACATTTATAGATATATCGGTAGAAGAATATGTAGATAAACTATACAACTAAGTTAAGTTCCACATGGGGTTAATAGTATATATGTCACACTAGCTGGAATATTGTACCAGCTAGTGTGACATATATTGTTTTTCATAGTTTTTCTTGTTATGTCTTTTTCTCTTGGGAAAATGTAACATATAGGGCTCTGTTACTGTAAAAAAAAGAAATAATTTAGGGGTCAATGAGGCATTTTGACCCCTCATTGACCCCAAATTTTATTTTTTATTTTTTTCTTTGTCTTATGGGACAGTAGAGCAGTCCAAGCCCTCTGCAAACCTCAGAATAGGCAATCAATTGCTGATGGGCATTGTGCCGATAACCCCACGATCAGCTGTTTTGTGCCTGCACTACACAGTGAACTAGACCAGAAGACCACAGCATAGTGGTGTGGCCTAGTTACTGCATCTTAGCTCCTGTTAATTTGAACGGGCACTTAGCTGCAGTAATGCAGTGCCATCACTACCAATTGATCAGAGCCAACAGCTTCCAGACCCATTAGTTGTGTAGTGCAGGTGCCAAACAAATGATTGGTGGGGGTGTCAGCACCTCACCTATCAGCCATTGATGATCTATCCTGAGAAAACCCCTTTAAGTTGACACTTTTCACATTCATAAATATTTTGATGCATTCAGTACTAAGCAGATGTATGCCTTTGCAACTGTGATGCACATTTATAATTCTAAAAGGGAAATATTACTTTTTTCTTTTATCTACAAAGGTTCAAGTTTAGGGAATAAAGAATACTGCAAAACTGGAATGGGCTTAGAATATCCCAGTGGACATGTCATGCAGGAAATATGGTACCCGAAAGGATGCACAATGAAAACCTATCACAGTATGGAGGAACTGAACGCATGTTTGAAGGGAAAGTTCCTTTACATGTTTGGAGATTCGACAATGCACCAGTGGATGTCATATTTTGAATACAAGTTAAAAAGTGAGTATCGAAAAGTACAGCAAAACATAGACCACACATAAGACTCTATTTGCATCTGCACTGTAGCTACATAAGGATCCAGATCTTTGCCCCCACACAATCCTGTCTCTGAGCTTTACATGCAGTTCTTCCCACTTCATTGTTTGTTTTTGCTCTGAAAAGCATTGTCAGATGTGGAACATTATTTAGACAGGTCTGTGTCTTTCCATATCATCTTTATGGAAGAGCCAAAGATACACAAGCACTGTACTCATGTGTAGTGTTGAGCGGCATAGGCCATATTCGAATTCGCGAATATTCGCGAATATATGGACGAATATTCGTCATACATTCGCGAATATTCGCATAGTCGTTATATTCTCGTTTTATTTTCGCATATGCGGAAATTCGCGTATGCGAAAATTAACATATGTGAAAATTAGCATATACAAAATCAACATACGTAAAACTTCGCATATGCGTAAATTAGCATATGTTAATTTTCGCATATGCGAATTTTTGCACGCCAGTCTCACACAGTAGTGTTAGAGCCTTCTTTACACCACACAAGCTGGAAGCAGAGAGGGATGATCACTGTGATGTGTACTGTGAAGAAGAAAAAAACAAAAACAAAAACGAATATTCGTAATTACGAATATATAGCGCTATATTCGCGAAATTCGCGAATTCGCGAATATGCGATATTCGCGAATAATATTCGAATTGCGAATATTCGCGAGCAACACTACTCATGTGCAGGAGGGTCCCAGGGATCAGAACACTTAGCCCTTATCTTTTGGTGATCGTCTGATCGTGAAAGGGCCGGCCAGCCAATGGCAGTCTGGGCATGCTGAGAGTTGTAGTTTTGCAACATTTGAAGGGCCACAGTTTGGGGACCACTGGTCTAAGGAACCCGTCAGTCTGCTTCCTGCCCTTAGCTTTTTATGGTGTTCAGTTTTTTTTTTTTTGTCTTTTTCTCTTTTTGGGGGGGCGTATGAGTCCGTGCCACCAGTGACTGCGCTGTGTGGCTGCACCGATCCCTGGGGGTCCCCCCCAAAAAATTGCATTTAAAATTAAAAGCACTACACTACAACTACACTACACACACTGAAATTAATTGAAAACATTATACATGTACACATGCACACTTACACCCTCCTAGAAATGGTCTTTTTGGTGGAAGAGGAATAAGACATGCGCTTGCCTCCAACACCAATGAAGGAAAGGAGAAAGATATGTCTTCCTCCTCCCCCTCATCATCATCTAATGATGAAGAGTTCCCTAGAAGGTGGCGCCACAGGGAAATGCCAGTAGAGGCCCCCCCATACTCGTGACCCTGTCGCCCGTACAATTCCCCCTGTCCCCCCATATAGGTGACCCCATCAGGACCCCAGTTTTGGGCGGTTATGAGCCACTGATTCCTGGGTTTGTTGGCCGCCCAGGAATCAGAATTAACCCCACAGTCCTCACTGAAATGAACTTTGTGAATTTGATGGTGGCTCAAACAAACTTGTCTGCCCATCAATTGGTGACCCAGCACCCCAATGCTATTTGGGCTAGGCCCAATAGATGGACCCCCATCAATGCAGCCGAGATGAGGACACAATCGGGCCTCATCCTCTTAGTAAATCCAGTGGTTTTGTGACCAGCCTTGCACCAGGTTTAGAAATATACACTACCTATAAAGGAGATGTATTTCTGAAAATGTATGTCAACTCTAAAGGCGCCGCCGGCACGCCCCCTCCATGTGAGACCCCCACAATCCTCACATCGGTCAGCTGCCCCTATGCAAATCCCTAATTTAGGCCTCAAATGCGCATGGGGCTCTCTCACTCCGGAGCCCTGTCGTATTTCAAGGCAACAGTTTAGGTCCACATATGGGGCATTTCTGTACTCTGGAGATATTGCATTACATATTTTGTGGGGTTTTCCTCCTTTAACCCCACAAAATAAAATTTGGGGCTACACCAGGATGTCAGTGTAAAAAATAAAAAATAAAAATTACAACATGCTTGTGTATCATATTTTTCATTTGCACAAGAGGTAAAAGGAGAAAAAGTCCACCAAAATAGGTAACAGAATTTCTCCCAAGTACAGAAATACCCCATATGTATATGTAAAGTGCTCTGCGGGCGGACAAAATGGGTAAGGAGTAAGAGAGCACCATGTACATTTGAGGCCAAAATTGGTGATTTGCACAAGGGTGGCTGATAGTTGCAGAGATGCTGACATAAACGCAAAAAAAAAAAACACCCATATGTTGGCCCATTTTGGAAACTACACCCCTCACGGAATGTAACAAGGGGTGCAGTGAGCATTTAGAACCCACAGATTACATTTTTCATTTTCACAGCCCACTGTTCCAGAAATCTGTCAGACACCTGTGAGGTCTACATGCTTATTGTACCCCTTGTTGTATTCCTTGAGGGGTATAGTTTCCAAAAAAATGGGTCACATGAGGGGAACCATGGGGTAACCATAGCCGGGAACCATGGGGGCTTTGTAAATGCGACTTCTGGGCCCCGACTTCTATTCCAGCCTAAATTTTCTCTCCAAAAGCCCAATGTCACTACTTCCCTTCTGAGTCTTGCTGTTTGCCCGTACGGCACTTAACACCCACATAAGGGGTATTTCCATACTCAGTAGGAATTGGATTACACATTTTTTGGGGACTTTTACCCCTTTAGAAAAAAAAATTGGGGCTCCACCAGCATTTTTGCATATAAAATTTTTATTTTTCATTTTCACTGCCCATTATTCTAAAATTGTGTCAAACTCCTGTGGGATGTTAAAGGGGTACTCCGGCGCTAAGACATCTTATCCCCTATCCAAAGGATAGGGGATAAGATGCCTGATCGCGGGGGTCTTGCCGCTGGGGACCCCTGTGATCTTGCACGCAGCACCCTGTTAGAATCAGTCCCCAGAGCAAGTCTGATTACTGGCGATCACGGGGGCCGGAGCATTGTGACGTCACGACTGATTCTAACGGGGTGCTGCGTGCAAGATCACGGGGGTCCCCAGCAGCAGGACCCCTGCGATCAGGCATCTTATCCCCTATCCTTTGGATAGGGGATAAGATGTCTTAGTGACGGAGTACCCTTTAATGCTCACTGCACCCCTTATTACATTCTTTTAGGGCGGTATTTTCTAAAACTTCTCACATGTTGTGGGTTTCCACTGTCAAAGCACCATGGGGGCTTTGTAAATGAGACATGGCCCTCAAAAACTATTACAGCCAAATTCTCTCTCCAAAATCCAAATGACGCTCCTTCTGTAAAACATCTATAACACAGTTCATAAGGCATCCGGCCTCCTGGATAGCTCCGACTGTGTGATATCCAGGAAATAGTCCATAAAGCAATGCAATAGGGTATTCCTGGCAACAGAGTCTCTGAGTTTATATTACAAGGCATCTAGCAGGGCACTGCCAAAAGAGGTGCACATTTGCTTCCTCTGCGAATGGGCACCTCAGGCAGTACTTGGTGTGAAAAGTCCGTCGGTATGCATAAATGTTCTCAGGGACAGGGCTCCTGAATTGCCATCCATGCAAGGTCCTTACCAGTTGGTAAGCCCTCTAGAATCCACAGATTTCCAAACTGTCTCTGCTGTGGCTTCAGAGAGCCCTGGAATAGACTCCACTGAATCCTTTGCTCAGATAAGCTTTTGGATGGTCTTGAGACCCTTCAGTTGGTATTCCCTCACGAACTTGAGAATTTTGGGAGGGTTCTCAGTTTTAAGGGTAGGAGTTGTTCCGCTTGTTTCAATCCTAGCCTCCTCCAGAGAGGCAAAGAAAAAAGCGAGACACAGACCAACCGCAGAGCCTCCTTCTGTTGTCATCATAGTCCTGCAAACAGTGTTACACACAAAAAGAAGTGGGTTTATCTGAAATTCCTTTCCCACCCCTGCGTGGCTTCTTGGTACATGACTGTCTAATTTGGAGACCCAAACAAAGCGAAAGACCATCCTGGTAATGGCCCGACGTACGGTGAAATTAAGGGGCCAGACTTGCCCCATGTATTAGAGCACAGGCAAAATCTCATTATGCAGCACAAGAGTCTTTCCCTCTATGGTGAGTTATCTGATGCTCCACAGTCCAATATTGGAATTGACTTTGGCCAGACTATTCTGCCAAGACTTCAGGGACACTCCTTACTTCTCGTACCAGACTTTCCACAGTTTACTTTTGCTCTTGAAGCTTGGCCAAATTCTTTGCAGGTCTAGACGAGGGCCTTCACAAAAAGCGGGTCAGCGCAGAAGATGGTCACTTCATCCATGTACAGTGAACACTTAGTCATGTACAGTAAATGCTTGATCCCTCTGACCTCTGTATTTGGCCTGATAGACTCTGTGAGGAGTCCTATAATACAATCAAAAAGAAGAGGTAAAAGAGGGCAGTCTTGCCTTACCCCAGAGAGGACCAAGAAGGGGAAAGTTTTTCAGCTGTTCATCAACAACATGCTGAAAATTTCAAGGTTCATCAGGTCAACAGAACAGCAGAACATTTCCCTCAGCCCGAACCTCCGCAGCACCCTGCCCATGAATACATGTGAAACGCGATCAAAGAATGTTCCTGATTAAGACTGACCAGGGCCATGGACACATGCCGGTCTTTGATGTACTTCACAGTGCTCTGATGAGAGTACGGCTGTCTAAGAACCTGCGGCCAGGAATGGAGCGGGTCTGATCCGGATTGATACTCTGTTCACTGATAACCTTCAGCTAATCGGCTACCACCTTGGCAAAGATCTAGTCCATGTTCAGGAAAGAAATAAGATGCTGTTTTTTAAAATCCCGTTTCTCACCCCTCAATTTATATAAGATCGTGATCATTCCCTCCCTCAACAACAGAGGCATTTAGATGTCTTTTAAGAGCCGAGGTACATGTGCAAGCAAAAAGTGCAAAACGTGTTCACGCAAAAACCATGTACAAGGATGCGGTCCATCGCAAGCCCTTCTCAGAAAGAAGAGAGGCCCCCCAATAAACCAAACCCTTCTCCTCCGGACCAAAAGGCACCTGCAAAACTCCAGGTACAATGCACCTTTTCGCCACAGCTACTAAGGGACCAAAAGTGCTCCTGGCATACAACTAGGCATTAGTCTAGCTGTCCAACAAGGAACCGTTAAAGCTGGTTTGGCATCCCTGCCGAAGCAGAGATACCTTGGGCTTGACAGGAAGGTGAGGAACCTGATGACCACACACAGCTCCCCTAGACCAGCAGGAGGGACACCCAGAAGGGCTACCACACCCTGACCAATCCAGGTGACACACAAAAGAACACAAAACGTGGAAAAGTGACAAAAATAAATAAGTGGATGTGCGCCGTGAAGTACAGCCCAGACATCTGACTGAATCTATAAAAATTCCCCAATCCTAGCCGGAAAGTCGGGATGCAAAGGGTGAGCACACAGAAGAGTGAGCGAAAAAGTGCATGTTATGTGCCATCTTTCAGGTGGGGTCACAAATCCCAATTGAACTCTGTTACCCTGGGGTCCCATCTCCCAGGAAACTTCTGCACCTCGGCTCTCACTCTACCAGGACCTCAGAGAGAATAGGTCACTTCAGGGTCAGCTGCTCCTCTTACAGCCTCTCCTGGTACACCTGCCCCACTCTATATGGTTCCCCATTCTGCTTTGGTGGTCTCCCACACTGCCAACTAACAAAAAAAGGTATTACACTTGATTTCAGCGAAAAAGCAGAGAAGCGATGGAGCAGGTCTCGTCCGGATGATTTATATGTTCGATGACGACCTTTAGCCGAACGGCTAGCACCTTCACAAAGATCTTGTAGTCCACGTTCGGGAAAGAGATGGGATGCCATTTTTTAAATACAAGATCATGATCATTCCCTCTGTTAACGACAGAGGCATTTGGGGGTGTTGCCTCCTGATTATCACAGAGCAAGATGTGCTGGCTTACCTGGTGAGAGGCCTGTAGGCATAGTCTAAAAGGGTAAGGTTTCTACTTGAGTAGAGCATCATAATGGTGTGTGGAGACTTATAGGCCGCTAATGCTCAACTGGTAATTCTGGGAAAAAAAGGATATGCAAAGCAGCTCTCTTAAAGGGGTACTCCGGTGGAAAACTTTTTTTTTTTTTTTTAAATCAACTGGTGCCAGAAAGTTAAACAGATTTGTAAATTACTTCTGTTAAAAAAAAAAATCTTAATCCTTCCAGTACTGTTTAGGGGCTGTATACTACAGAGGAAATGCTTTTCTTTTAGATTTCTCTGATGTCATGACCACTGTGCTCTCTGCTGACCTCTGCTGTCCATTTTAGGAACTGTCCAGAGCAGCATATGTTTGCTATGGGGATTTTCTCCTGCTCTGGACAGTTCCTAAAATGGACAGCAGAGGTCAGCAGAGAGCACTGTGGTCATGACATCAGAGAAATCTGAAAACAAAAGCATTCAAGACTACTGAAGAAAGGGTAAGAGATCATTAAGTACCCTGAAACGCGTCTAGTTATCTACTTATGTTACTTATGCCACTCATTGCTTAAATAATTATATTGTCAAGATTTTGGACAGCCATACTCTGGACTATATTCACAGCTCTGAATGAGCAATCCATCCCCAGGACTTACCTGCATCCAAGTCTGGGTCTTACCAGTTCTAATCTCTATGGTCCGCATGAACTCTGACGTCAGACGCTGAATACACGAGGCTATGCATTCGCTTCCTTGGTTCCATCGGGCGGCATAATCCGGGTCCTGCGCCGTCAGGACCAGCCACCACGAAGCTCTGCATCCATCTACTCGATTCATCGGGCGGTATAACCCGGGCCCTGTGCTGTCAGGACCAGCCGCCACCTGTGCATGCCAGCACACATTTCTGCAAGTATATCTGCAGCTCAGCGAGCAATTGCTGACCACAAAGAACTGGTAATAGATCTACATTCATTGCATCACTTGTTATAGCTTACAGTTACATTGAATATCTGACCAGAGACAATATAACTACATTATAGCAACTGTTGCTACAAACTAAAGGACAGGTACATCTAGCAAATTTTGTTGTCCACATATCTAATTTTGCTAATTATATAGCATTTGAGTGACATATTGTTTTTACTGTTTTATATTTTATTTGTATCCTAAATACATTTCTTCTCCCACAAGGGCCCTGTGAGAGTGGAATTTAAATTTATATGATAAATTTTAATAAAATAACCGAATAATTGAAGCACGGTTTTATTGCATTATCTTTGTAATAATTTAAACACGAGCCTTGAGGTGGGGGAAACCATTTTCTCTTTGTATTGATATTTCCAACACACCGTGGTATAGGTGTGTACCCCATTTCACCTCGGTAAGTGTATAGTTGTGAGCTGCACCTACAATTTTCTTTTTAATTTACAAATCTGTTTAACTTTCTGTCACCAGTTGAATAAAAAAAAAAATTCCACTGGAGTATCCCTTTAATGTTTCAACAACAGTCCTAAAGGGGCATTTATGTCACGGTGCCGGCTGGCAGGAGGTGGATCCTCTGTGCCAGAGAGGGATAGCGAGGACCGTGCTAGTGGACCGGTTCTAAGACACTACAGGTTTTCACCAGAGCCCGCCGCAAAGCGGGATGGTCTTGCTGCGGCGGTAGTGACCAGGTCGTATCCACTAGCAACGGCTCACCTCTCTGGCTGCTGAAGATACAGAAGATAGGCGAGGTACAAGGGAGTAGGCAGTAGCAAGGTCGGACGTAGCAGAAGGTCGGGGGCAGGCGGCAAGGTTCGTAGTCAGGGGAGATAGCAAAGGTACTGGTACACAGGGTATAAACACACAAAGAACGCTTTCACTGGCACTAAGGCAACAAGATCCGGCAAGGGAGTGCAAGGGAGGAGACTAGATATAGCCCGGGAACAGGTGGGAACCAATTAAGCTAATTGGGCCAGGCACCAATCATTGGTGCACTGGCCCTTTAAGTCTCAGGGAGCTGGCGCGCGCGCGCCCTAGAGAGCGGAGCCGCGCGCGCCAGCACATGACCGCAGGAGACGGGAACGGGTAAGTGACCTGGGATGCGATTCGCGAGCGGGCGCGTCCCGCTGTGCGAATCGCATCCCCAACGGCCATGGCAGAGCAGCGCTCCCGGTCAGCGCTGACCGGGGAGCTGCAGGGAGAAGGACGCCGTGAGCGCTCCGGGGAGGAGCGGGGACCCGGAGCGCTAGGCGTAACAGTACCCCCCCCCTTAGGTCTCCCCTTCTCTTTATCGGGTAACTGCCTCCCCTGGGATGAGGACACCGGGAAAGGATGGAGGGATTCCTCAACGGCAGGCAGAACCGCAGGAGTAGGAATGGGGAGAGAGGGCAGAGGGCGAGACCTGGCACGGGGCAGTGTGACACCAGGACGAGGGCCATGAGGGGACACAGAAGCTTGCCTGATGGAACTGGGAGGGGGGGAGGGGCATTTCCTGTGGCAGGCAGAGTCCTTAATGACCTTAGGGGGACCGGATACAGGAGGAACCACAGAGTTACGGCAAGGGTTACTGGGAACCGGTTTTAGACAGTTCTTGGCACAAGAGGACCCCCAACTCTTGATCTCCCCAGTGGACCAATCCAGGGTTGGGGAATGAAGTTGAAGCCAGGGAAGTCCAAGGAGAATTTCCGAGGTGCAATTGGGGAGGACCAAAAGTTCAATCCTCTCGTGATGAGATCCGATGCTCATAAGAAGGGGCTCCGTGCGGAAACGTATGGTACAGTCCAACCTGGCTCCGTTGACCGCGGAAATGTGGAGTGGCTTGACAAGACGGTTCACCGGAATACGGAATTTATTCACAAAGGACTCCCGAATAAAATTCCCAGAAGCTCCAGAGTCCAGGCAGGCCACGGCTGAGAAGGGAGAGCTGGCTGAAGTGGAAATCCGAACAGGTACCGTGAGACGTGGAGAAGCCGACTTGGCATCAAGAGACGCCACACCCACGAGAGCTGAGTGCGAGCGTGCGTTTCCCAGACGTGGAGGACGGATTGGGCAATCCACCAAAAAATGTTCAGTACTGGCACAGTACAGACAAAGATTCTCTTCCTTACGGCGATTCCTCTCTTCCAGGGTCAGGCGAGACCGATCCACTTGCATGGCCTCCTCGGCGGGAGGCCTAGGCGCAGATTGCAGTGGAGACTGTGGGAGAGGTGTCCAGAGATCTAAGTCTTTTTCCTGGCGGATCTCTTGATGCCTCTCAGAAAAACGCATGTCAATGCGAGTGGCTAGATGAATGAGTTCATGCAGGTTAGCAGGAGTCTCTCGTGCGGCCAGAACATCTTTAATGTTGCTGGATAGGCCTTTTTTAAAGGTCGCGCAGAGAGCCTCATTATTCCAGGATAGTTCAGAAGCAAGAGTACGGAATTGTATGGCGTACTCGCCAACGGAGGAATTACCCTGGACCAGGTTCAGCAGGGCAGTCTCAGCAGAAGAGGCTCGGGCAGGTTCCTCAAAGACACTTCGAATTTCCGAGAAGAAGGAGTGTACAGAGGCAGTGACGGGGTCATTGCGGTCCCAGAGCGGTGTGGCCCATGACAGGGCTTTTCCAGACAGAAGGCTGACTACGAAAGCCACCTTAGACCTTTCAGTAGGAAACTGGTCCGACATCATCTCCAAGTGCAGGGAACATTGCGAAAGAAAGCCACGGCAAAACTTAGAGTCCCCATTAAATTTGTCCGGCAAGGACAGGCGGAGGCTAGGAGTGGCCACTCGCTGCGGAGGAGGTGCAGGAGCTGGCGGAGGAGATGATTGCTGATGAAGTTGCGACTGAAGTTGGTGCACAATGGTGGACATTTCCGACATCTGGTGGGTTAGATGGGCGATCTGTCGGGCTTGCTGGGCGACCACCGTGGTGATATCAGAGGCAACTGGCAGGGGAACCTCAGCGGGATCCATGGCCGGATCTACTGTCACGGTGCCGGCTGGCAGGAGGTGGATCCTCTGTGCCAGAGAGGGATAGCGAGGACCGTGCTAGTGGACCGGTTCTAAGACACTACAGGTTTTCACCAGAGCCCGCCGCAAAGCGGGATGGTCTTGCTGCGGCGGTAGTGACCAGGTCGTATCCACTAGCAACGGCTCACCTCTCTGGCTGCTGAAGATACAGAAGATAGGCGAGGTACAAGGGAGTAGGCAGTAGCAAGGTCGGACGTAGCAGAAGGTCGGGGGCAGGCGGCAAGGTTCGTAGTCAGGGGAGATAGCAAAGGTACTGGTACACAGGGTATAAACACACAAAGAACGCTTTCACTGGCACTAAGGCAACAAGATCCGGCAAGGGAGTGCAAGGGAGGAGACTAGATATAGCCCGGGAACAGGTGGGAACCAATTAAGCTAATTGGGCCAGGCACCAATCATTGGTGCACTGGCCCTTTAAGTCTCAGGGAGCTGGCGCGCGCGCGCCCTAGAGAGCGGAGCCGCGCGCGCCAGCACATGACCGCAGGAGACGGGAACGGGTAAGTGACCTGGGATGCGATTCGCGAGCGGGCGCGTCCCGCTGTGCGAATCGCATCCCCAACGGCCATGGCAGAGCAGCGCTCCCGGTCAGCGCTGACCGGGGAGCTGCAGGGAGAAGGACGCCGTGAGCGCTCTGGGGAGGAGCGGGGACCCGGAGCGCTAGGCGTAACAATTTATTTATTTATTTATTTAGACAGGAGAAATGGAAGCCCTTACAGCATCCCTTATTACTGCTGAGGGCAGGGCAAAGACTTGGGCAGGGCAAAGTAGCCACAGAGGCATGTAAGCAAGACACTAGACCCCATGGAGCTGTAAATTCTGCTTCAAGAGAACCATTAGAGAAGTAGTCCGACACGTGGAACCAGTCAATCACGTGACAAATTAGTCTGCTCAAATTGTAACCCTAAATGTTTGGGTAATTCAGCCCTCCTTCAGGTTTACTCAAGGCAAGCTTATGTAAAGAAATGCGGAGCGGCAGCCAACATGACGCAATTTCAGTTTCACATGTTTTAGCAAACTTTAGAACACTGGTATCATCAATGGACAGGATCCCTCTACATCTAAAGGAAAGAAGGTTTTAACACCACCACCACCATTTGTTACACTGAGACTATGGAAACCTGCCAGAGCAAGTCACGCCCCACCCCCTCAATGCAAGTCTATGGGAGAGGGCATGATGCCCGTCACGCCCCCTCCCATAGACTTGCATTGAAGGGGCGGTGCGTGATATCACACGGGGGCGGAGTCATGACATCACAATACTCCGTCCCCGTGGTCGGGAGGCATAAGACTGAGAGCCTCCAGCGCTTCTGGCAGTACTTACAGGTGGGTGCTGCATGCTAGATTGTGGGGGTCTCCAGCGGCGGGACCCCCGCGATCAGACATCTTATCACCTATCCTTTGGATAGGGAATAAGATGTCTTGGGGCTCCTTTAAATAATGGTGTGTGTGTGTGTGTGTGTGTGTTTGTAATGCTTGTAGGAGCAGAGAATATTTAGAAAGAAAGTCCAAAATAAAATGTTAACCAAAAATCTGCTTCTACCTATTATCAATCTTATTATTATTATATTTCGAAATATATTTTCTTTACTATGGTTAAATTACTAGATTTAAGATCAATTTCGAAACAAATGTTCTGTGCAACCACGTGGCAATATAGCAATGTTATGTACCAAATGATGTACTGTAACTGGATTATAATGCTGTTATCACTAAATATTTATTTTATTGCTTCTACAGCATTGAGATTACTTAATGTCTATGAATCCGGGTGGGCACAGAAGCATTTAGGGGTGGACATTGAAAGAAATATCTTTGTTCAGTGGAAAAGACACGGAAGACCATTTCACATGTTGGACTTTGCGTCTGTCAGAGAAGAACGTTATATTCCACGTGAAATTGACATTATTGGAGGCGGCCCATATACTGTGGTTGCATTCAACATTGGAGTACATTTTAGACTATTTCCCGTCCATCACTATATCAGAAGACTCCTCACCATCCGTCGTGCTGTAGAACGTCTCCTCATCAGAAGTCCACAAACTAAAGTTATTATTAAGACCGAGAATACAGGAGCGATGATACATGAGTTGGAAAGTATGGGTGATTTCCATGGATATATTCACTTCTTCATATTGGAAATCATCTTCAAAGACCTCAATGTTGGCTTTGTTAATGGTTGGGACATGACCACAGCATTTAATACAAATACAATACATCCAGCAGAACATTTTATAAGAAATGAGGTAAACATGCTGATGACATATATATGTACGTGAGATTTACTATTGTTCTTTGTACATTTACAAAAAGTGATTTCAATATTTGGCTCTGTCAGGCAGCCTTAGGATATGTTCATGCTACGGAATCCCCGTGCGGAATTCCAATAAGGCATTCTGCTCAGAGATTCTGTCTTGGCCTCCGCAGATTTGCACCATTATCATTGACGGCAATGCAGTCTGCGTACAATTCCACCAAAAGATGAACATGCTCATTCTTTCGGCGGACCAATTTCAGTGGATATATTTTTCAGAAGTACCATTCACACCGATGTTAACCCCTTAAGGACTCAGCCCATTTGGACCTTAAGGACTAAGACAATTTTATTGCTACATTTTCGTTTTTTCCTCCTCCCCTTCAAAAAATCATAACTCTTTTATATTTTCATTCACAGATTAGTATGAGGGCTTGTTTTTTGCGTGACCAGTTGTCCGTTGTAATGCCATCACTCACTTTACCATAAAATGTATGGCGCAACCAAAAAAATACTATTTGTGTGGGGAAATTAAAAAGAAAACCGCAATTTTGCAAATTTTGGAAGGTTTTGTTTTCACGCCGTACAATTTATGGTAAAAATGATATGTGTTTTTTATTCTCTGGGTCAATACAATTAAAATGATAGCCATGATTATACACTTTTCTCTTACTGTTGCGCTTATAAAAAATCGCAAACTTTTTAACCAAATTAGTACATTTAAAATCCCCCTATTTTGAAGACCTATAACTTTTTCATTTTTCCGTATAAGCGGTGGTATGAGGGCTCATTTTTTGCGCCTTGATCTGTACTTTTTATTAATACCATATTTGCTTATACAAAACTTTTATTACATTTTTTATAAAGTTTTGGGAATAAAATGTTATAAAAAAGCAGCTATTTTGGACTTTTTTTTTTTATGTTCACGCCGTTCACCGTACGGGATCATTTACATTTTATTTTACTAGTTCGGATATTTACGCATGCGGCGATACCAAATATGTATATAAAATATTTTTTTTACACTTTTTGGGGGTAAAATAGGGAAAATGGGACAATTTACGTTTTTATTGGGGGAGGGGGGTTTTCACATATTTTTAACTTTATTTTTTTTACTTTTTTACTTTTATTTTTACACTCTTATAGTCCCCATAGGGGACTATTTATTGCAACCATTCGATTGCTAATGCTGTTCAGTGCTATGTATAGGACATAGCACTGATCAGGGTTATCGGTCATCTTCTGCTCTGGTCTGTGGGAAGGCAGATCAGAGCAGAAGACTCCCGGAAGACAGCGGAGGCAGGTGAGGGGACATCTGTCTGCCGTGCAGGATGATCGGATCGTCGCGGCAGCGATGTGGGCGATCCGATCATCCTGTTAAGTGACCGTGATGCTGCAGATGCCGTGATCTGTATTGATCACGGCATCTGAGGGGTTAATGGCGGACATCCGCGGGATCACGGGTGTCCGCCATTACCGGCGGGTCCCTGGCTGCGATCCACAGCCAGGACCTGCAGCGCATGATGCTGGCATCGCTCCGATGCCCGCAGTTATGCTCAGGATGTAAATGAACGTCCTGGTGCGTTAAGTACCACATCACCAGGACATACATTTACGTCCTGTGTCGTTAAGGGGTGGAAAACAATTTTTTTTAAATCAACTGGTGCCAGCAAGTTAAACAGATTTGTAAATTACTTCTATTAAAAAATCTTAATCCCTCCAGTACTTATTAGCTGCTGAATACTACAGAGCAAAATCTTTTCTTTTTGGATTTCTTTTATGTCTGTCCACAGTGCTCTCTGCTGACATCTCTGTCCATTTTAGGAACTGTCCAGAGCAGCATATATTTGCTATGGGGATTTTCTCCTGCTGTGGACAGTTCCTGACACGGACAGAGGTCAAGACAAAAGCTGATTTAATTGTATTCAACTATAATGCAATTGTGTATATCTTTATACTAAATAATTTGAAATAAAGAGAGAAATCTCCAGACTAGTGTCCTCTGGTGTTACACTTGGAAAAGTATATGAGGTGGCTCTAAAGCTATAGTAGTGTGCGTGTGCCTAAAACAAACACAATCTCTATTGAGGAAATGCATAAATCATAAAATGTAACTTTTAATCATCCAGTTAAAATAGGCCTTGGACCGAATACACAAAATAATATTAAATTAAACATGCTAATCAAACTAAAGGTGAAGTGTGAGCACAATTTAGGTATGGGTACAGATATGTTTGGGGATAGGCAGTGAGTATGGACCGTCAAGAATGTTGTCCTATTTCTAAACTCACCCTATCACTCACCCTAGACCTCCCTTCTTGGCAAGTGTTGCATCGCCCTTAGAAGGGCGGCCCCACACAGGAACCTGACCTTAGACTTCCCTTTATATGCCCCTAGAATCTAGGGGCATATCAAGGGAAGTCTAGGGTCAGGTTCCTGTGTGGGGCCGCCCTTCTAAGGGCGATGCAACACTTGCCAAGAAGGGAGGTCTAGGGTGAGTGATAGGGTGAGTTTAGAAATAGGACAACATTCTTGACGGTCCATACTCACTGCTTATCCCCACACATATCTGTACCCATACCTAATTTGTGCTCACACTTCACCTTTAGTTTGATTAGCATGTTTATTTAATTTAATATTATTTTGTGTATTCGGTCCAAGGCCTATTTTAACTGGATGACTAAAAGTAAAATTTTATGATTTATGCATTTCCTCAATAGAGATTGTGTTTGACATTAATGCGAGGATTACATTATAGGGGGTCCAGTATCCCTTTTACTGTATACTGGTGACTATATTGTGCCTAAAACAAGAAATAGAGGCGCTCCATGTGGAGTATCACATGTGCTGAAGTGCAAGGGATATCGGAGGGGAAGTGGATGGTCGCTTACCAACTCTGGTTGTGTACCGACTAGTGTTGCTCACGAATATTCGCAATTCGAATATTATTCGCGAATATCGCATATTCGGGAATTCCGCGAATATCGCGAATATAGCGCTATATATTCGTAATTACGAATATTGTTTTTTTTTTATTTATTTTTTCATCACAGTACACATCACAGTGATTATCCCTCTCTGCTTCCAGCTTGTGTGGTGTAAAGAAGGCTGTAATACTACTGTGTGAGACTGGCGTGCGAAAAATCGCATATACGAAAATTAGCATATGCTAATTTTCGCATATGCGAATTTCCGCATATGCTAATTTTGTATATGCTAATATTCACATATGTTAATTTTCGCATACGCGTATTTTCGCATATGCGAAAATAAAACTAGAATATAACGAATATGCGAATATTCGCGAATATATGACGAATATTCGTCCATATATTCGCGAATATTCGCGAATTCGAATATGGCCTATGCCGCTCAACACTAGTACCGACATACACAACAATGGACAGCACGTAGTGAAATATAAGAAGTATCCCGTCTGCAGCCTTCCTGATGTATCTAAGAAAGCAAAGTCGGACTTAATGAGTAATAGGAATTCCGTGGCTCTGACCGGGACAGACACAATGCAGGTGCGGTGACTTGAAGTAAAATATTTTATTTACCAAGATGCAACGCGTTTCACTGCACAAGCGCAGCTTCCTCAGGCATAGCAAGTATGGGCAATTCACAAGGTTATATACTGAAGGATTAACCCTTAAATATCAAAAACAATACACTTATAAAATATAATGCACATATCCAAAATACCTATTATAATAAAGCTATCTATGCTAATTATAACCAATATAGATCTCACAATAAACAGAGAATAACAAATTATTATAAGTAAAAACAGTAGAGTACTGCAGGTGAGCGGGACATAGCGAACAAACGCTGGTTCCTGTGCACACTACAGCGCCCTACACCATACACTCAATTAGGTGTTCAACAGCATGTAATATAAGACATATTGCAGAGATAAAATATATTCTATATATAGTATAATATAAAATTGGATACACAGCAAGTAGAAAATGTATAAAATAAATCAAATGAATTAAAACGCTACATATATATGGATTACCGAGTATTTTCTATTGTTTCATTCAGCCCTGAAGGAGCTAAAGTCACAAGTTTATGGATCCAGAAGGATTCTCTATTTATTAATTGCTGATACCTGTCACGGTGCCGGCTGGCAGGAGGTGGATCCTCTGTGCCAGAGAGGGATTGGCGTGGACCGTGCTAGTGGACCGGTTCTAAGCCACTACTGGTGTTCACCAGAGCCCGCCGCAAAGCGGGATGGTCTTGCTGCGGCGGTAGTGACCAGGTCGTATCCACTAGCAACGGCTCAACCTCTCTGACTGCTGAAGATAGGCACGGTACAAGGGAGTAGACAGAAGCAAGGTCGGACGTAGCAGAAGGTCGGGGCAGGCAGCAAGGATCGTAGTCAATAAGGTAATAGCAGGAGGTCAAGTACACAGTAAGGACAACACAGTAACGCTTTCACTAGGCTCTAAGGCAACAAGATCCGGCAGGGGAGTGCAGGGGCAGAGATCAGATATAGTCTGGGAGCAGGTGGGAGCCAATTAAGCTAATTGGGCCAGGCACCAATCATTGGTGCACTGGCCCTTTAAGTCTCAGGGAGCTGGCGCGCGCGCGCCCTAGAGAGCGGAGCCGCGCGCGCCAGCACATGACAGAAGGGGACCGGGACGGGTAAGTGACCTGGGATGCGATTCGCGAGCGGGCGCGTCCCGCTGTGCGAATCGCATCCCCGACGGCCATGACAGTGCAGCGCTCCCGGTCAGCGGGACCGACCGGGGCGCTGCGGAGAGAGAGACGCCGTAAGCGCTCCGGGAAGGAGCGGGGACCCGGAGCGCTAGGCGTAACAATACCTATTTGGTGAATCACTGGGAATAAACTCAATTATTTTTAAGCCCAGTGAATCCAATGAGCCCTGGTGTATGGTGGTAAAGTGTCTCGCCACACTGTGGAGCATAAAACCATGTTTAATGTTCCACCTATGTTTATTAATATGGGACCGCACTGCCTGGACAATGTGGCCCACTCATTGTAAACTGCAATCACAGGACAAGAGATAAATTGCATATTTTGTTTCACATGTAACATTGCCTTTAATCTTAAATATCATTTTTTTTTGTTTGGGAGGAGGCAAAATTTAGGATTTTCCTAGTTTGACGACGGAAAATATAGATTTTATAAAGACAGGAGGCGAGTATCAAATGCATTATCCTTGTTTATTCAGCCCAATAGCAGAAAGAAATGCAATGTAATGTAATACCAAAAGAAAAAAGGGGTAGTGCTGGTCACCTAGCAACCATCTACACCCCTTTCTACATTCCACCAATCCTATTCCGACTTGCTCCATATTAACCGAATCCAGCTCCACCTCATCCTCTTTCTTTATGCAGCTATCCCATCGGAACCAATTTGCAGTCTAGGAGAAGGCCAAAACCGACCGAACAGCAAACACGAATCCCACGGCGGATCCAACCAGCAACGAATTCAGGGACTTGTCTCCACTCGGGAAAACCGCTGGAACACGAACCATCCACCAACCTCCCACGAACAGAGAGGTCCGAAAAACCGGATCAACAGATAACCCATCCACTGGAACTTGGTCGGGTGCAATGTTCAATATCCTAGAAAAGAAAACAAAACCATGACAGGGATGGAAGATAGGGAGGGGTGATACTCGCCTCCTGTCTTTATAAAATCTATATTTTCCGTCGTCAAACTAGGAAAATCCTAAATTTTATGTCAGACAGGAGGCTCGTATCAAATGCATGTTCAAAGCAATAACAGCAATATCACATGACAAAATATTACAATACTGACATAGAAACATGACTCTCTGGCCGAAAGTAAAACGTGCGAAACGTGTTTTCCGAAGACCAGTCTTCTGCCTTCATAATGTCCGACAGGGAGCCTCCCGCCTGAGCCACCTTGGTAGCCATGGCTCCCCTAGAAGAATGAGCTTTAAAGACCGAGATATCAATCCCAGCCAGAATCATCGTTTGGCGAACCCAACGTGACAAGGTTGGAGAAGACACCGGAAGATGCGGAGTACAGAAAGATATGAGAAGCTGAGAAAAAGAGTCCGAACGCAATTGTGACGTCATAAGCTCATATGCTTTAAGACACCGCACTACACACAACTTAGGGTGTCCCGGAAAACTCGGATAGAAAACCGTTCTCAGATCGGTCTTCGTCCGACGCGAAATGGAGAAGAGTACACCTAGGGGTGTAAACTGCCTCCTCGATATATCCAATGCCCGAACATCTGACACGCGTTTGATAGAGATCAAACACAACAACGTAGTCAATTTAAATGATAGAAGTTTAAGAGATAATTCTTCATTATCTTCCCAAGAAGAAAACATACGAAAAACCAGGGATACATCCCAAGTAGACTGATATCTAGGTGCAGGAGGACGCTTAAAGCGAATGCCTCGCAAAAGACGGCACACCAACGGGTGTCTACCTAACGTCCCTCCCTCTATTTGGGAATGACGAGAAGAAATCGCGGACCTATAGACATTAATAGTCCGATAAGCCTTCCCGGAGTCAAAAGCCTCCGACAAAAAATTTAAGACTCCGGACACAGGGGCATGAATGGGATCCATCTGCCATTGTGAGCACCAATGAACCCATAATCCCCAGGCAGATCTGTAAGCCGCTCTGGTGCCTGGAGCCCATGCATCACGCATGAGGTCTCTAGCTGACTGTGAAATTTCGACACTAAGTCCCGGCATCCCGATATCAGCCAAGCCACCAGCCGCAGCTGACCCGACAAGACTAACGGATGTGCTTCCCCCATTGGGTCCTGCAGAAGTGATGGGAAGACGGGGCAGATCCGTGGACAATCTATGGACATCCCGAGTATCTGGGGAAACCAAGATTGGGTCGGCCACCAGGGGGTGACCAGCACCAGAGTGGACGCCTGGGACTCCGCCTGCCACAAGACCTTGGGAATCATGGCAAACGGGGGAAACGCGTACAGCCTTCCCGGAGGCCACGTTTGTAGAAACGCATCCGTGGCCAGCGCCTCCGGATCCGGTTTCCAACTGAAGAAACGTGGTAATCTCCGATTGAGCCGGGATGCGAACAGATCCAGGTCTAAAGGACCCCACAGGTCCCAAAACATTTGGAAAACCGAAGGATGTAAGGTCCAGTCGCTGCCGTCCGTCAGATGTCTGGAGTTCCAATCCGCCACGGAATTGGAAACTCCCGGCAGATACTCCGCTACAAGAATAATGTCCTTCTGAAGACAGAAAAGCCAAAACTCCTTCGCTATGTCCGCCAACATCTTGGATCTCGTGCCCCCAAAGCGGTTGATGTACCGCACGGCTGATATGTTGTCCATGCGAAGCAGGATACAACAATTCGACCTGTGGGAGGCAAAACTTTTGACCGCAAAGGAACCTGCCAGAAGTTCCAGGCAGTTGATGTGCAATCGGGACTCCTCCGAGGACCACTTGCCTCCCGTGGAGGACGAACCGCACCGGGCACCCCAACCGGTCAGACTGGCATCTGACTCCACAATCCGGTTTGGAATTGAATATTGTCCTGCCATTCCAGTCCTGAACATGGCGAAGCCACCGCAATAGTTCGTCGCGGGACTCTCTGGACAGAGGTACTTTGTCTGCATAAGTAAGACCCTCTGCCAACCTCTCGGTCTTCAGCCGTTGTAACGCCCTGTAATGAAGCGGTGCCGGTAGAATCGCCTGAACGGAGGCCGACAATAGTCCCACAATGCGGGCAATCGCCCTCAGTGAAACAAGACCTTTCCTGAGCAGGGACCTTATTTCCTTGCGAAGCAACGTAAGCTTCTTGTCTGGAAGACTCAATATGGCCATAGGGGTATTCACCATGAAACCCAGAAATTCTATGTCTTGTGTGGGAACAAATACGGATTTCTTGTGGTTTATCAAGAACCCCAGCTCTGTGAGAAGGGAACTTGTCCATTCCACGTGCCGAATCACCTGTTGAGGGGATTGAGCCATGATCAATATATCGTCGAGATATATGATAAGTCTCACTCCCCGACTTCTGAGAAGAGCCATAACCGGTCTTAGAAGTTTGGTGAAACACCACGGGGCGGACGAGAGTCCGAATGGGAGACACGTGAACTCCCACTTTTCGTTGTCCCAGAGGAACTGCAGATACTGCTGGGAAGAAGGGTGAATCGGTACCGTGAGGTACGCGTCCTTTAAATCGATCTTTGCCAGCCAGTCGTCGGGAAGGAGAGAATCCCTGAGTAGATGTATGCCCTCCATCTTGAAGTGGCGATACAACACATACTCGTTGAGATCTCTTAGATTTATGACGGGCCTGTGGCCTCCATCCTTTTTCTTCACCAGGAAAAGGTTGCTGAGGAAACCCGGCTTGTCCATAGGTACCCTGGCGATGGCGCTTTTGTTGTGCAGGTCCGCGACCTCCTTGCAGATCAGAGCTCTGTCTGCTACTGAGAAGCAAATTTGTGTCGGCCATCTGGACTGCACAGGTGTGGATACGAGGTCTATCACGTATCCCGAGACCACTTGCAGCACCCATGGGTCTGAAGAAATCATGGACCAATGGTGGGTAAAATAACGCAGCCTGCCCCCCACAGGGGTTGAGCAAGAACTCTGAACAGTCCAACCCACCTGTGTACTTGCCTCTGGAGAAACCTCTGGAACTGCCACGTGCCCTCCAGGGCCTTCCTCGGGTCGGATAAAAGGGGTTGGTGGCCACGGGTGCAGGAGCTGCCTGAGGTTGAGGTCTGTCCTGCACATACTGGACGGAGGGTCTAGCATAGGGTCGAGAATAGGCACCCCTGCCGGAAGGTCGACCCTTACCCCTTCCGGCCCTGCCGAAAACCTTAGTCGATTTCTTTAGCGAGGACTGAGCCTTATCCAGGCTGGAAAATAACCCTACGAACTTATTAATGTTCTTGATTAGGGAATCCCCAAACAGAAGGCCCTCAGCGGACGGGCCCGGTTCCTCGGTAGCAAGATGAGTCAGCTGAGGATCAAGACGCATCAGTATAGATCTACGTCTCTCAGCCGACATCGCTGAATTTGCGTTGCCCAGCAGGCACGTGGCCCTCAAGGCCCAGTTCCTGAGGACTCCAGCGTCCACCGATCCGCCTGTGCCACAGCCTGTTCAGCCAAGTTTAGAATCTTGGTAAGGGGTCCCAAGACATCCAGCAACTTGTCCTGCACGGACATGAAGGATCTGTCCAGACCCTTCTTCGGGTTCTTACCCGATTTAAGTAAGTACTTAATAAGTATCGGGTCCAATTCAGGAGTAGCTGCAACCCTGTTGGCCACCGACGGCCGAGGACATTCCGATCTCAGTTTACTACGGTTGCCCCGATCTAAAGGCTTCCGCAGCCACGCCTCCACATATTTAGCCACCTGCGGTAGCGGGGACCATTCTCCAGACCTCGGGTGTTTGATGTCATCAGGGTCGAAAAATGGTACCCCCAGGGAGTCCAATATGGCGTGCGGATTATCTGTAGTAGCAGAGGACCCCGAAGGGTCGCAGTTCGCCTCATCGCCTACCTCCCCTTCTTCGCTGGCGCCAGAAGAGGGTATCGATAATTCATAATCCGCCTCAGACTCCACCTCCGATTCGTCCACATAGGAATCGGGTTTCGTCCGCTTAGCAGAGCGGATAGCCCGGAGATCATGTTCTTCCTCCCGGGTGGAGGGTCTTAAACCCGATTTCGGGTTGGCGCCCACATGTGAAGGGCCGCCTGAGATTTTTTTGGCTATCTCCCACCGTCAGTTGTGTTGTGGGAGAGGTCATTTGCTCTGAACAATAGTGGCGTTTTCTGTCAGATTTTCCGGATTTCTGATGCTCAGGAACCAAAATAGGCACGGGTGCCATGGACGGCAGATCCGTGCAGGCCATGAGAGCCTCATGGCGGGATTGAGACACCGCCAGAGAAACAGACTTAGAAATATTTTCATTCATAACCGCCATGGCGGATGTAAGAGCAGAATGAATGGACTGGTGCACTAGTTGCTGAATCTCAGCAGCGGACATAGAGTCAGGCATATGTGCAGGACTGGGGCCATCCCCCAAGGTCACCTCCAACTTTTTGTCAGTCATATTGCCACTGAAGGAGGAAAACTACAGTACAGTACGGGTCTGTGAAGAGAGGGAAAAAGGGGGGGAGACCGTAAATAACTGTTCACTGTAAGTAATACACAGTAACTGCAGCCTTGTAGTGCAGACAGGCTGCAGCCCAAGTACACAATTGCTTAATAGAGAAACTGCCCCAGAACCTGAGGAACAGCCGACACAGCTATACAATAGATAGCTGTAATTCGGCTAACCAGCAGGGACACAGCTCTGTCAGCGCCTGGAGAGGCGCAGACAGCGGCTGCTGAGACACTCGGGCAGTCTTGCGCAGATCCGTCCGAAATCAGTGATATAAGCACTGAGGAACGGCCGTGTTGCGCGATCTCGCGATACCCTGCGTGCTCATGTGACTCGCTGACACAGCGGGTACGAGAAGCGCGCAGCGAGCGAGAAGAGGGGACGGAGACGGCCGGCGAAGAAGAACGCCGACGTCACCGCAATGGCGCCGCCAAGACAGGTAGGCGAATTTACCTCAAGAGATAAAAAGCCGCCCGAACACCTGGGAATGGTCGGGAGGGGGAGAAAGAGAAATACAGAGCTAGCGCCAGTAAAGGAGAAAACACAAGATGTAAAAGTACATGTACAGAAAGGAAAACAGAATCCGGCGTATGAAGTATCTACGCCGGAGCACTAAAATAGGAAGAATAGAAAGATTTGAGGGTGGCAGAAGAAGATAGAACCCTTCTAGCCACCAGAAATTAAAAACAATTAGGAGCATATACTTATCTGATGTTGCCTCTGCTATTGAGCAGAAAGAAAGAGGAGGAGGTGGAGCTGGATTTGGTTAATATGGAGCAAGTCGGAATAGGATTGGTGGAATGTAGAAAGGGATGTAGATGGTTGCTAGGTGACCAGCACTACCCCTTTTTTCTTTTGGTATTACATTACATAGCATTTCTTTCTGCTATTGGGCTGAATAAAGAAGGATAATGCATTTGATACGAGCCTCCTGTCTGACATAAAATCATATGTTGTATTCTTAATAAGTGTACAACACAGGCAGTGGCTTCTACCGCACGGAGCGCAACCAGACTCAGACTGAATAGTGTCATACGATGACTCCCCCTTTTTGCGCAGGTGGCCATTTGGGCCTTTTAAATGTTTTTAATTGTATTGTCTGCTTTTGTATACTAATTATATGTGTAACAAAATAATTTTTTTTGGTATGTACATTGTGGGTGTGCGCTATATTGTGCATTTCTTTTTCTTTGATGTAGTGGTGATACGTTACAGTCTTGGGATATCCACTTTAACCACTTAAGGACCAAGGGCATACAGGTACACCTTTGCTCCCTGGTACTTAACGCCCGTGGGAATATCGCTCCCTGCCGCGCGGGGACCGGACCAGGGTGACTGCTGATATCTATCAGCTGGCACCTCGCGCAAATGCCCAGGGGAGTCATCAGATCCCCCCCCCCCCCCATGTCGGCGATCACCGCAAATCGCTAGTGAATTCACACTAGTGATTTGCGACGATTCCGGGTCATGCGGGTCTATGGTGACCCGGTGACCCAGAATATAAGGGGGATCGCGGTTGTCAAAGACACCTACGATCCCCCTGAAGGGATAGGAGTGAGGTGGCAGGGGTGCCACCCCTCCTATCCCTGCTATTGGTCGCCAGAAGCGTCGACCAATAGCAGATCGGAGCGGGGGGGTTAACTTTCGGTTTCCCCGTTTTGCCCACCCACAATAGGTGGGGCAGAATGGGGAAATCGAAGAGAACCGACGGTAGAAGATCCACTTACCCATCCTGAGGCTGCGGGCGACGGTGATCGGCGGGCGGCGACGTCGTGCGGCTGGCTCCCTGGATCGTACGGAAGCCGGTGAGTTGCCTAGCAACATCTGGAGGGCTACAGTCTGAGACTACTATACAGTGGTCTCTTAACTGTAGCCCTCCAGATGTTGCAAAACTACAACTCCCAGCATACCCAGACAGCTGTTTGGGCATGCTGGGATTTGTAATTTTGCAACAGCTGGAGGGCTACAGTTTGAGACCACTATACAGTGGTCTCTAAACTGTAGCCCTCCAGATCTTGCAAAACTACAGCTCCCAGAATGCCCACACAGCAGTTTGCTGTCTGGGCATGCTAGGATTTGTAGTTTTGCAACATCTGGAGGGCCACAGTTTGGAGATCACTGTGCAGTGGTCTATAAACTGTAGCTCTCCAGATGTTGCAAAACTGCCAATCCCAGCATGCCCAAACAGCAAACAGCTGTCTCGGTATGCTGGGAGTTGTAGTTGTGTACCTCCAGCTGTTGCATAACTACATCTCCCAGCATGCCCTTCGGCGATCAGTACATGCTGGGAGTTGTAGTTTTGCAACAGCTGGAGGCACACTGGTTGGAAAATACTGAGTTAGGTAACAGAATGTAACTGAAGGTTTTCCACCCAGTGTGCCTCCAGCTGTTGCAAAAGTACAACTCCCAGCAGGCAAGGCCTGTCAGTACATGCTGGGAGTTGTAGTTTTGAAACAGCTGGAGGTTTGCCCCCCCCCCCCCCCATGTGAACGTACAGGGTACATTCACATGGGCAAGTTGACAGTGAGTTTCTTGCTTCAAGGTTGAGCTGCGGTAAGTTTTTTGTCGCAGCGCAATCTCCTAGCGGGAAACTCACTGTAACCCGCCAGTGCGAATGTACCCTAAAAACACTACACTAACATATAATAAAGGGTAAAACACAACATATACACCCCCTTACACTGTCCCCCCCCAATAAAAATGGAAAACGTATTGTACGGCAGTGTTTCCATAACGGAGCCACCAGCTGTTGCAAAACAACAACTCCCAGCATTTCCGGACAGCCACTGACTCTCCATGCATGCTGGGAGTTTAGCAACAGCTGGAGGCACCCTGTTTGGGAATCACTGGCGTAGAATACCCCTATGTCCACCCCTATGCAATCCCTAATTTAGCCCTCAAATGCGCATGGCACTCTCTCAGTTCGGAGCCCTGTTCAAGGAAACAGTTTAGGGCCACATATGGGGTATTTCTGTATTTGGTAGAAATTGCACTACACTTCACTACCCCTTATGAAAAGGAAAAGTTGGGGTCTACACCAGCCTGTTAGTGTAAAAAAATAAAAAAAATTACACTAACATACTGGTGCTGCCCCATACTTTTTATTTTCACAAGAGGTAAAAGGAAAAAAAGTGTAACGCAATTTCTCCAGAGTACGGAAATACCCCATATGAGGGCATAAAATGCTCTGCAGGCGCACAACAAGGCTCAGGGGTGAGAGCGCACTATGTACATTTGAGGCCTAAATTGGTGATTTGCACAGGGGTGGCTGATTTTACAGCAGTTCTGACATAAACGCAAAGAAAGAAATACCCACATGTGACCTCATTTTGGAAACTACACCCAGAATGTAACAATGGGTATAGTGAGCCTTAACAACCCACAGGTGTTTCACAAATTTTCGTTAAAGCTGGATGGGAAAATGCTGGTGTTACCCTAAATTTTTCATTTTCACAAGGGAAAATAGGAAAAAAAGCCCCCCAAAATGTGTAACCCCATTTCTTCTGAGTATATAGATACCCCATATGTGGATGTAAAGTGCTCTGGTGGCGAACTACAATGCTCAGCAGAGAAGGAGCACCATTGGGCTTTTGAAGAGAAAATTTGTCCGGAATTGAAGGCCATGTGTGTTTACAAAGCCCCCATAGTGCCAGAACAATGGACCCCCCCCACATGTGACCATTTTGGAAACTACACCCCTCATGTAAAGTAATCAGGGGTGCAGTGAGCATTTACACCCCACAGGTGTCTGACAGATTTTGGGAACAGTGGTCCGTGAAAATGAAAATTTTAATTTTTCATTTGCACAGCCCAATGTTCCAAAGATCTGTCAAACGCCAGTGGGGTGTAAATGCTCACTGCATCCCTTATTAAATTCTGTGAGGGGTCTAGTTTCCAAAATGGGGTCACATGTGGGGGGGGGGGGTCCACTGTTCTTACACCATGGGGGGCTTTGTAAACGCACATGGCCCCCAACTTCCATTCCACACAAATTCTCTCTCCCATAAGCTCAATGGTGCTTCTCCTCTTCTGAGCATTGTAGTGCGCCAGCAGAGCGCTTGACGTCCACATATGGGCTATTTCCATGCTCAGAATAAATGGGGTTACACATTTTGGGGGTAATTTTCTCCTATTACCACTTGTAAAAAGTAAAATTTGGGGAAAAAACTGCATTTTAGTGAAAAAAATGTTTCTTTCATTTACACATTCAACTTTAACAAAAGGTTGTGAAATACCTGTGAGGTGTTAAAGCTCACTGTACCCCTTGTTACGTTCCTTGAGGGGTGTAGTTTCCAAAATAGTATGCCATGTTGGTTTTTTGCTGTTTTTGCACCATAGGGGCTTCCTAAATGCGACATGCCCCCCAAAAACCATTTCAGCAAAATTTGCTTTCCAAAAGCCAAATGTGACTCTTTCTTTTCTGAGCATTGTAGTTTGCCCGCAGAGCCTTTTACGTTCTAACATGGGGTATTTCCATATTCAGAAGAGATGGGGTAGCATTTTCTCCCCCTACCCTTTATAAAAATGGTAAATTTGGGAAACAAAACTGCAATTTAGTGAAAAGTCGTCAAACACCTGTGGGGTGTTAAGGCTCACATGACCCCTTGTTACGTGCCTTCAGGGGTGTAGTTTCCAAAATGGTATGCCATGTGGGGATTTTCTGCTGTTCTGGCACCATAGGGGCTTCTTAAATGTGACATGCCCCCCAAAAACCATTTTAGAAAAACTCACTCTCCAAAATCCCATTGTCGCTCCTTCCCTTCTGAGCCCTCTACTGCGCCGCCGAACACTTGACATACACATATGAGGTATTTCCTTACTTGAGGGAAATTGGGTTACAAATTTTGAGGGGATTTTTCTTCTTTTACCCCTTGTAAAAATTCAAAAACTGGGTGTACAAGAACATGCGAGTGTAAAAAATTTAGATTTTGAATTTTCTCCTTCATTTTGCTGCTATTCCTGTGAAACACTTAAAGGGTTAACACACTTAATGAATGTCATTTTGAATACTTTGAGGGGTGCAGTTTTTATAATGGGGTAATTTGGTTGGTATTTCTAATAAGAAAGCCCTTCAAATCTACTTCAAACCTAAACTGGTCGATGAAAAAATCCAATTTTGAAAATTTTGTGAAAAATTGGAAAATTGCTGCTGAACTTTGAAGCCCTCTGATGTCTTCTAAAAGTAAAAATATGTCAACTTGATGATGCAAACATAAAGTAGACATACTGTATTTGTGAATCAAGATATAATTTATTTGGAATGTCTATTTTCCTTACAAGCAGAGAGCTTTAAAGTTAGAAAAATGCAAAATTTTCAATTTTTTCATCAAATTTGGGAATTTTTCACCAAGAAATGATGCAAGTATCGACAAAATTTTGCCACTAACAAAGTAGAATATGTCACGAAAAAACAATCTAGGAATCAGAATGAAAGGTAAAAGCATCCCAGAGTTATTAATGCTTAAAGTGAAAGTGGTCAGATGTTCAAAAAAATCTCTGGTCCTACAGTGAAAATTGGCCTGGTCCTTAAGGGGTCAAAGCAGTGGTCTTCTGTACTTTGTTTCATTGGGTAAACTGTTGACAACTTCCACTCAGGACAATGAATAGAAAGGGAAAGCTAAAATGCGGAATCTCTGGTGACTTACTGTATCTTTTTGCATCCCATGTATTATTACAATTGCCCTGCAAACTATGGACGTACCAGCAGCCAGAGCCATGGCAGTCGGCTTTATGTCAGGGGAGACATGTAATGAACGATGGTTGTCCCAAACAGAAAACCATAAAACAGAAAAAAAAAAGTTCAGCGTCTTGTTAGGGTGACTGTGGCGTTATAGAGCAATCACCACAAAACAGTGTGGGGATTTCTAGCTTTATCAGTGTTATGAATGTATCTGTATGACGCCATATTCCTTGTGGCTTTGTTCTCTTATTCTTGGTGGTCAGTGGAGGCCAGAACGGGAGCCACGTCTGTATAGAAAGGAAAAGCTAAAGTGCGGAATCTCTGGTGACGATCAATGGAGGTATGACATGGTGTCAATGAACACTAATGACAAGTTAATATATTATACACGTAAAGGGTACGTTCAAACGTGCGGATTTACAGCATATTTTACCCTGCAGATCCACCACTGAAGGACCTCTGTATGGTGCCCTTAAATGTGCCTGCTTAGAGCAATACACCGCTCTGAGCAGACACACACTGCGATGTGCGAGTCGCCGCGCATGCGCGGTGTACTTGCACACATCGCGGCCGCTTCCCCTGCTCAATGAGCTAGGCCGAGAGCTACCGCGACGTGCGAGTATACTGCACATGGGCGCGGCGACTCGCACATCGCAGTGTGTCTGCTCGTAGTAGCGTATTGCAGCTCGGAGCAGGCACATATAAAGGCAGCATATAGGAGGTCCTTCAGCGGCGGATCCACAGCGAAATACGCTGCGATAATCCGCACATGTGAACGTACCCAAACAGTGTAAAAATAGCATTACAGGTGAAAGGGATCTCTGCTTGAAATATTACCTTTTTATTACAGAGGTCCTCTAAAGCAGATGACAGTGTCCTACTACAGGAAGCCCCGGTGCTCTGCAATACCCTGCAGTAGAATTGCTCACTTACCTCACAGTGTCACCACAGGTGAAATCAAACATTACATAGTTCCCATTAAATTAATGGGCTCTCCATATTATGCATGGGTAAATTCCCTTTTTCTAGAGTGAGAAGAACTTATGGGCTCCAGTAATGGTGTTAATGAATGGGCGGCACTCACTGTTTGCAAATGACAAACGACGCTTTATTGCATGGAGCAGCAGAGACAAGCAGTTGCGTCACAAGGTGTAAGCGACAATTGTTTCGCGCTGCATGCGCTTCCTCACAGATTAAAATATTTTAGCCAATAGTGATAAGCGGCATTGCCCATATTCGAATTTGCGATATTTTGCGAATATATAGACGAATATTCGTCCTATATTCGCGAATTTTGCGTATTCGTTATATTCGCATATGTGAATATTCGCATATTCGAAGAAGAAAACAGTGAGGGGGTGGGCAACTTTACTATTGGTTGCTAGGGATGTTGCTCATAACCACTGACTAGCGTAATTGCATCATTCTAATTGGCCCACAAGTGAAAAGAAGGAATATGCAAATATTCACACATGCGTATATGCGGGAAAAAAGCAAATATTCGCAATTTCGAATATATAGCAAATATATTCGCAATATTCGCAAATATGTGATATTTGCGATAAAAAATATCGAAATGCAAATATTCGCGCCCAACACTATCAGCCAATGCCCATGTCTTGTGTATGTCTGTGTATCTAAGGGCCTATTTAAACTACCTATTTTCTGAGTGGAATTACTTGCAGAACATTTAATGCAGCAGCCTCCTTTTGATTTCAGTGGGATTCTGCTGGACCATGCACATTACAGAAATTCCACTGTGGACGTTCCACCGTGAAATTTTGGATCCCAGACTCCGCCAATAGAATAAGGCTATGTTCACATGGCAGAAGTTCCGCATAGATGTGTAAGTTCCGTGACCAAAATAATTTGACCGGAATTCCACATCTTTCAAATAATTTCCACATGAATACACAGTGCACGTAAAAAAGTGCCTGCATTCATTGCCAAAGTTGAATCTCACACGAATTCTGCACGAAATCCACATTTAGCGTAGAAAAAACCCTCATTGACTTCAATGGGCTTCCGCAGCAGAATTCCGCAAAAATATAAGACATGACATATTTTAACGTAACGCGGTATGCGGAATTTTCGCTGCAGAAAATTCTTCAGTGTGAAGGGGACTGCGGTATCCCATGAAAGTTGATAGGCTATAAACACATGCAGAATTTCCATGCGGATTTCAATGCGGAAATTCTGCAGTGTAAACATAGCCTAAGCATGTGTGACCTGCTGGTGACTGTTGCCCACAGAGTCTCCAAGATTGGATGGAGAGAGCTGGGGGATTTTTAAGTATACAGATGTATCAGATTATGCGGTCTTTGAAGTTGGTAAAGAAGGTAACAGGAAGAAGAATGGATGGAAATTTTACGTAATCTGCCGATTATCAAATCACTTTATGTCTAATGGTGACTGTGATTCAAATTGGAATGTGTCACCCAGATTTTCATTTCCTGATTAGCGACAGATACTGAAACATATTCTTTTTTTTTTTTTTCTATTTTCTATAATTTTTTTAATTACATTTTTTGATCATTATTATGGGGGCTGCCATCTTGCCTTGGACGTAGACAAAAATAGATAGGCGCTGTCCCATTTGTATAAATGAGAAATGACAATTTTCAGTTTCAGCAGGTTTATTTCTCCTTCACTGTTATGTACTAGCGGATTGTTCTCTTTGTGCATTTTTCCTTTTTGTTTAGGTATAATACCTTGTGTTTTCCTAGGGGTGTCTCCGACTTCGTCGGATGTAAAATACTCAGTCAGTTTTATTGGGCTTTGTTTGTCAGTTTTGTTGCCTTACGTGTTCTGGTCATTTCATGCATTTTGCACAGTAAATACACTGCTCAAAAAAAAAATTAAGGGAACACTTAAACAACACAATGTAACTCCAAGTCAATGACACTTCTGTGAAATCCCATTGTCCACTCAGGAAGAACACTGATTGACAATCAATTTCACATGCTGTTGTGCAAATGGAACAGACAACAGGTGGAAATTATAGGCAATTAGCTAGACACCCTCAATAAAGGAGTGGTTCTGCAGGTGGTGATCACAGACCACTTCTCGGTTCCCATGCTTTCTGGCTGATGTTTTGGTCACTTTTGAATGCTGGCGGTGCTTTCCCTCTAGTGGTAGCATGAGACGGAATCTACAACCCACACAAGTGGCTCAGGTAGTGCAGCTCATCCAGGATGGCACATCAATACGAGCTGTGGCAAGAAGGTTTGCTATGTCTTTCAGTGTAGTGTCCAGAGCATGGAGGCGCTACCAGGAGACAGGCCAGTACATCAGGAGATGTGGAGGAGGCCGTAGGAAGGCAACAACCCAGCAGCAGGACCGCTGCCTTTGTGAAAGGAGGAGCAGGAGGAGCACTGCCAGAGCCCTGCAAAATTACCTCCAGCAGGTCACAAATGTGCATGTGTCCACTCAAACGGTCAGAAACAGACTAGATGAAGGTGGTATGAGGGCCCAGCGTCCACAGGTGGGGGTTGTGCTTCCAGCCCAACACCGTGCAGGACGTTTGGCATTTGCCAGAGAACACCAAGATTGGCAAATTCACCACTGGCACCTTGTGCTCTTCACAGATTAAAGCAGGTTCACACTGAGCACATGTGACAGATGTGACAGAGTCTGGAGATGCCGTGGAGAACGTTCTGTTGCCTGCAACATCCTCCAGCATGACCGGTTTGGCAGTGGGTCAGTAATGGTGTTTGGTGGCATTTCTTTGGGGGGCCGCACAGCCCTCCATGTGCTGGCCAGAGGTAGCCTGACTGCCATTAGGTACCAAGATTAGATCCTCAGACCCCTTGTGAGACCATATGCTGGTGCGGTTGGCCCTGGGTTCCTCCTAATGCAAGACAATGCTAGACCTTATGTGACTGGAGTGTGTCAGCAGTTCCTGCAAGAGGAAGGCATTGTTGCTATGGACTGGCCCGCCCGTTACCCAGACCTGAATCCGATTGAGCACATCAGGGACATCATGTCTCGCTCCATCCACCAATGCCACGTTGCACCACAGACTGTACAGCAGTTGGCGGATGCTTTAGTCCAGGTCTGGGAGGACATCCCTCAGGAGACCATCCCCCACCTCATCAAGAGCATGCCCAGGCTTTGTAGGGAGGTCATACGGGCATGTGGAGGCCACACACTACTGAGCCTCATTGTGACTTGTTTTAAGAACATTACATCAAAGTTGGATCAGCCTGTAGTGTGGTTTTCCACTTTGATTATGAGTGTGGCTCCATATCCAGACCTCCATGGGTTGATAAATTTGATTTCCATTGATGGTTTTTGTGTGATTTTGTTGTCAGCACATTCAACTATGTAAAGCCAAAAATATTTCATACAATGAGTTCATACATTCAGATCTAGGATGTGTAATCTTAGTGTTCTCTTTAGTTTTTTTGTGCAGTGTAAATACCCAATAGAATTTATCCTGGAGATTAATTTCAAGTACTTAATACAACCCGATAGTATATCCTTATAGATTTTCGAACAAGGTTAGTTATAAGTCTTATATTCAGAGTTTGTACTAAAGGGGTACTCCAGTGGAAAACTTTTTTTTTTTTTTTTTATGAACTGGTGCCAGAAAGTTAAACAGATTTGTAAATTACTTCTATTAAAAATTCTTAATCCTTTTAGTACTTTTTAGCAGCTGATGCTACAGAGGAAATTCTTTACTTTTTGAATTTATTTTTTGTGTTGTCCACAGTGCTTCTGCTGACACCACTGTCCGTGTCAGGAACTGTCCAGAGCAGCATAGGTTTGCTATGGGGATTTTCTTCTGCTCTGGACAGTTCCTGATATGGGCATCAGGTGTCAGCAGAGAGCACTGCAGACAACACAAAAAAGAAATTCAAAAAATAAAGATTTTCCTCTGTAGCAAACAGCTGCTAAAAAGTACTGAAAGGATTAAGATTTTTTAATAGAAGTAATTTACAAATCTGTCTAACTTTCTGGCAACAGTTCATTTAAAAAAAAAAGTTTTGCACCAGAGTACCCCTTTAACAGCAGACGCAGTCAGTTAGACCTTATACACACAGTTCCTCCGCCTGTACTGACCTTCTCTGGCTGACAGACATCCTCTCACCTCTTTTCCAACTCTGACAGCCTTCTACTAGGTGCCAGCCATTCTTGAGACCGCTGCTCCGGCCGTGCACTCCTCTGCATTCGGCACCATCGTCCTCTGCAACTCCCCTCCGTCCCGCTCTGTATGCAGAGCCGGTGACTCTGCACTCTATCCTCAGAGCGTGCTGGCTCTCATCACTCCCGCTTCCTCCCGCTTCACAACAGTGCGCAACGCTCCTAATCCATGCTCTGTTCACGAGTCTCGGAGCAGTTGCGGGTCTCGGGGCTCTCACTTATCACTGCAGCATAGCGGCTCTCATCCCCCGGCGGTCTCTCGCTTCACAACAGGGAGCAGCACTCCTAATCGCTGCTCTGGTCATGGGTTTCGGAGCAGTCACAGATCTTGGAGCACTCACCGCTGCAGTGGCTCTCCTCATCCGACCCAGCGGCTCTCCACAGTCTCCTCAACTTCAGCAGAGTGCAGTGCTCTCAGCCACCGTTCTGTTCTCACAGCCACTGCCCGTCTCCACTATTGCTCTGGGCAGGAGGCTCCATGTTCTTTACTGCAGTGTCTCGGTCGGATCACACCATGGCCAGCAGACATCAGAAAATCCAGGCCGTTGAAGCCGCTTCAGGTGCTGGTGTTTGCAGGGTCCGCTCACATCACAGATGCTGCCATGCACTGGAAGCCACGCTCAAAATAATCTCTGTATAAGGGGAATCCTAGAAGTAATCAAAATGGAAAATCTGCAAACATTTGTAAAAGATTTTTTCGAGATTCTAATACCAGAGGCAAGGGAGATAGACCTTACCATTGCTCACATACATCGCCTGCCTAAATCACCCAAAATTCCTCTGCCTCTAGGGACATTATACTGAGCCTTCATTTTTTTCATATTAACTCCTTAACAATGCAGGATCCAGCTATATTTACATCCTGCGCCAGCTCCCGCGATATAACGTTGGGTCACGCAGTGACCCCGCGTCATATCGGGTCGGTCCCGGCGGCCATCAATGGCTGGGACCCGCAGCTAATACTGGACATCACCGATCGTGGTGATGCCCAGTATTAACACTCCAGGCGCGGCGATCAACTTTGAATGAAGTGAAAGTGAAACCTTCCCGGCAGCTCAGTCGGCTGATCGGGACCACCGATCAGCTGTATTGACATGAGGAGGGTCGCTACCTGCCTCCTCGCTGTCCGATCACCAAATGACTGCTCCATGCCTGAGAAAAATGCTGAGTCCTTAACCCCTTAAGGACCCAGCCAATTTTCAGTGTAGGACCCGGCCATGTCTTGCACATCTGACCACTGTCACTATCTCGGAATCAGAATAAAAGGTAAACGCATCCCAGAGTTATTAATGCTTAAGCATTAATAACTCTGGGATGCTTTTACCTTTTATTCTGATTCAGAGATAGTTTTTTCGTGACATATTCTTTATGTTAGTGGTGAAATGTTGCCGATGCTTGCATCATTTCTTGGTGAAAAATTCACCAAAATTTGTTAAAAAAAATTGAAAATGTTGCTTTTTTTTTTTACTTTAAAGCGCTCTGCTTATAAGGAAAATAAATATTCCAAATAAATTATACATTGATTCACATATACAATATGCCTACTTTATGTTTGCATCATAAAGTTGACATGTTTTTACTTTAGGAAGACATCAGAGGGCTTCAAAGTATGGCAGCAATTTTCCAATTTTTCACAACATTTTGAAAACCAAAATTTTTCAGGGACCAGTTCAGTTTTTAAGTGGATTTGAAGGGCCTTTATATTAGAAATACCCCATAAATTACCCCATTATAAAAACTGCACCCATCAAAGTATTCAAAATTACATTCAAAAGGTTTGTTAACCCTTTAGGTATTTCACAGGAATAGCAGCAAATTGAAGGAGAAAATAAAAAAATCTTCATTTTTTACACTTGTATGTTCTTGTAGACCCAGTTTTTCAATTTTTACAAGGGGTTTAAGGAGATAAATCTTCCTAAAATGTGTAACCCAATTTCTCTTGAGCAAGGAAATACCTCATATGTGTATGTCAAGTGTTAAGCGAGTGCACTAGAGGGCTCAGAAGGGAAGGAGCGACAGTGGGATTTTGAAGAGTGAGTTTTTCTGAAATGGTTTTTGGGGGCATGTCACATTTAAGAAGCCCCTATGGTGCCAGGACAGCAAAAAAAAAAAAAAAAACACATGGCATACTATTTTGGAAACTACACCCCTCAAGGAACGTAACAAGGGGTACAGTGGGCCTTAAAACCTCACAGGTGTTTGACGACTTTTAGTTATAGTTGGATGTAATGATTTTTTATTTTTTTGCAAAAATGCTAGTTTTCCCCCAAATTTTAAATTTTAAAAGGATAGGAGAAAATGCCCCCCAAAATTTGTAACCCCATCTCTTCTGAGATGAAAATTCCTCAAGTGTGGACGTCAAGTGCTGGCGCAGAGCCCTACAATGCTCAGAAGGGAAGGAGACAAATGGTTTGTGGGGGGCATGCCTCATTTAGGAAGCCCCTATGCTGCCAGAACTGCAAACAAAAAACACATGGCATACTATTTTGGAAACTACACCCCTCAAGGAACGTAACAAGGGGTACAGTGAGCCTTAACACCTCACAGGTGTTTGACGGCTTTTTGTTAAATATGGATGTGTAAATGAAAAAACTTTTTTTTTTTTTTTTTACTAAAATGCTGTTTTTTCCCCAAATTTTACATTTTTACAAGGGGTAATAGGAGAAAATGACCCCCAAAATTTGTAACCCCATTTCTTCTGAGTGTGGAAATACCCCATGTGTGGACGTCAAGTGCTCTGCTGGTGCACTACAATGCTCAGAAGAGGAGGAGCGCCATTGAGCTTTTGGAAAGAAAATTTGTTTGGAGTGGAAGTCAGGGGCCATGTGTGTTTACAAAGCCCCCCATGGTGCCAGAACAGTGGACCACATGTGACCCCATTTTGGAAACTACACCCCTCACAGAATTGAATAAGGGGTGCAGTGAACATTTACACCCCACTGGCATTTGACAGATCTTTGGAACAGTGGGCTGTGCAAATGAAAAATTACATTTTACATTTTCACGGACGACTGTTCAAAAAATCTGTCATACACCTGTGGGGTGTAAATTCTCACTGTACCCCTTATTACATTACGTGAGGGGTGTAGTTTCCAAAATGGGGTCACATGTGTGGGGGGGTCCCTTGTTCTGGCACCATGGGGTCTTTGTAAACACACGTGGCCTTCAATTCCGGACACATTTTCTGTTCAAAAGTCCAATGACGCTCCTTCTCTTCTGAGCATTGTAGTTCGCCCGCAGAGCACTTTACATCCACATATGGGGTATGTTCTTACTCAGAAGAAATGGGGTTACAAATTTTGGGGGCTTTTTTCCTATTTTCCCTTGTGAAAATGAAAAATTTAGGGTAATACCAGCATTTTTTTTTTTTTCATTTTTCCATCCAAATTTGAAGAATTTTCATTAAACACTTGTAGGGTGTTAAGGCTCACTATATCCATTGTTACGTTCCGTGAGGGGTGTAGTTTCCAAAATAGGGTCACATGTGGGTATTTATTTTTTTGCGTTTATGTCAGAACCGCTGTATAATCAGCCACCCCTGTGCAAATCACCAATTTAGGCCTCAAATGTACATAGTGCACTCTCACTACTGAGCCTTGTTGTGCACCCACAGAGCATTTTACGCCCACATATGGTATTTCCGTACTCATGTTAGTGTAAAAAATTTTTGGTGCAGCCCCCAACTTTTCCTTTTTATAAGGGGTAAAAGGAGAAAAAGCCCCCAAAAATTTGTAGTGCAATTTCTCCCGAGTACAGAAATACCCCATATGGGGCCCTAAACTGTTTCCTTGAAATACGACAGGGCTCCGAAGGGAGAGAGCGCCATGCGCATTTGAGGACTAGATTAAGGATTGCAGAGTGGTGAACATAGGGGTATTCTACGCCAATGATTCTCAAACAGGGTGCCTCCAGCTGTTGCTAAACTCCCAGCATGCCTGGACAGTCAGTGGCTGTCCGGAAATGCTGGGAGTTATTGTTTTGCAACAGGCTCCGTTTTGGAAAAATTGCCGTACAATATGTTTTTAATTTTTATTGGGGGGGGGGGGGGGGACAGTGTAAGGGGGTGTATATGTAGTGTCTTTCCCTTTATTATGTGTTAGTGTAGTGTAGTGTTTTTCGGGTACATTCGCACTGGCAGAGGTTTACAGTGAGTTTCCCGTAAGGAGTTTGCACTGTGGCAAAAAATTAGCCGCAGCTCAAACTTCAAGCAGGAAACTTACTGTAAACTCGCCCGTGTGAATGTACCCTGTACATTCAAATGGGGGGGCAAACATCCAGCTGTTTCAAAACTGACAGACCGTGCATGCTGGGAGTTGTACTTTTGCAACAGCTGGAGGCACACTGGTTGGAAAACCTTCAGTTAGGTTCTGTCACCTAACTCAGTATTTTCCAACTAGTGTACCTCCAGCTGTTGAAAAACTACAACTCCCAGCATGTACTGATCGCCGAAGGGCATGCTGGGAGATGTAGTTATGCAACAGCTGGAGGTAAGCAACTACAACTCCCAGCATGCCCAGACAGCTGTTTGCTGTTCGGGCATTCTGGGATTTGCAGTTTTGCAACATCTGGAGGGCTACAGTTTAGAGACCACTGCCCAGTGATCTCAAAACTGTAGCCCTCCAGCTGTTGCAAAACTGCAAATCCCAGCATGCCCAAACAGCAAACAGCTGTCTGGGCATGCTGGGAGTTGTAGTTTTGCAACCTCTGGAGGGCTACAGTTTAGAGACCACTGTATAATGGTCTCAAACTGTAGTCTTCCAGATGTTGCTAAGCCACTCACCGGCTTCTGTATGATCCAGGGAGCTGCATCGCCATCCTCTGCTGCCGCCGATCACTGCCGCCGCCGATGGGTAAGTGGACCTCAGGAGCCGGTCCCTGTCGGTTTCCCCGTTCTGCCCCGCCTATTGTGGATGGGCAGAGCGGGGAAACCCAAAGTTAACTCCCCCGCCCCCGATCTGCTATTGGTCTTCGCTTCTACCAATAGCAGGGATAGGAGGGGTGGCACCCTTGCCACCTCACTCCTATCCCTTCAGGGGGATCGTGGGTGTCTTGGACAACCCCTATCCTCCTTATTTTCTGGGTCACTGGGTGTGAATTCACCGAAGATTTGCGGCGATCGTCGACATGGGTGGGTCTGATGACCACCCTGGGCATTTGCGCGGGGTGCCTGCTGATCGATATCAGCAGTTACGCTGGTTTCCCACAGATGTACCGGTACCTCAAGGGTCCTTAAGACCATGACGTAGCGGTACATCATGGGTCCAGAAAGGGTTAAGGGGTTAAGGAACAGATTACACATGCAATTAGAAATCTACCTCCTCGGCTGGAACGCTTCTCTCACCTACTTGTATGTACAGACTTATTAGGAGCAACATTAGCTCGCAGACGATAATTCACCATGAGAAAATTTGATGCCATAATTAAATACAATTAAATATTATGGCACTAAATATGTTGCGGCATCTCCTTATGATCTAGCATGCCTATGTCAGGTGTGGCAACTGAGAGGATCATAGACATTAAACACGCCAAAGGAAACAAATAAAACTACCGAAAAGATTGCAGAGGAAAAGACAGTAGTACATTAGCGTTGGAGTACAAGAGCAAATTCAGGATTGGTCATTAATACTAAAAGGGGTGCTCTGGGAAAGTTAAGAAAAATAAAAACATATTTAGGATGTTGTCCTAAATATTCTTTTTCCTTGCTTGCAGCCCTGACTACAACTCCCAGCCAATTGCTTTTACTATCTGTGTTCATGCTGTGTTGTTGTAAACACAATGAGCAGCAACCAGGAATAAATCATGCTATGCTCTGAATGGCAGCAGTCAGTGATTAGATCTACAGCAGGAAAAGAGCAGCGTTATGTGCCGAGTTGTGACTGAGAATCTTCACTAGGCTTCTCTGCCAGCACGCTCCTCACACAGGAAGGGTAGCTGTGGCTGTGAAGCCAGAAACCACGTGGTGTTTTTCTTCCAGGATAGTTGAGGCTAGTCTCAGTGAGGGGTTTACAGAAAGACAAGCAGGATCTGATAATGACGTCTTTCTCTCACTCCCTGCATGTATGTGATAGCTGAATGAGGGAAACTGTTCTATATAGCTTATGAATTAAATAGATTGGTGAGAGGGAAGGATGGGCTATGCGTCATGAACATGGGGGGCGGGGGGTTGGTGGTTGGAAGAAGTGAGCCCTAAAGCTGTCCCTATCTGCCTGCCTACTTTCCCTATCTGCCTGCCTACCGGCTTGGAGCCAGTGCATTGCCGTAGAATGAGATTTGCCATAGAATGAGATGGTCCGCCTCCATCACATCCTATTGGCTCACTCTTGTCACGTGACATATTTAAACGTCACGCATCGATGCTCACAGCAGTGTCAGTTTGGCTGTCACAGGGAGAGGATCTCCTCACCCAGTTATAGCTGAAGCTGCACGGAACTCTCATGGCCTGTGTGGCCCGACAGAAGCTCCCACATTTACTCAGCTTATATACATTTACTCTATTATTACATGTACTGTTGATCCACAGCGCTATTGGGATCCCGATGCCCCTGTCATCAGTGTGCGTCCCCGCAAGCGCCCCACGCCCGCAGCTCTACTCCCCGTCCCCCGCAGCTCTACTCCCCGTCCCCCGTAGCTCTACTCCCCGTCCCCTGTTAACGCTAAGGGAGCGATCCACAGCGCTATCGGGATCCCTATGCCCGATGGCGCTGTCATCAGTGTGCGTCCCCACGAGCGCACCACGCCTGCAGCTCTACTCCCCGTCCTGTTAACGCTCAGTGAGCGGGGAACAGAAAGTAGAGCATCGGGCGCAGGTTAAGTTATTCGCGTAGTGCTGCGCATGCGCAGTACTACTTTACCTGCGCCCGATGCTCTACTTTCTGTTCCCCGCTCACTGAGCGTTAACGGGACGGGGAGTAGAGCTGCGGGCGTGGGGCGCTCGCGGGGACGCACACTGATTACAGCGCCATCGGGATCTCGATAGCGCTGTGGATCAACAGTAAATGTATATGAGCCAGCCGTATGAGCTGCGTACATGTGTGAACTTCTGTCGGGCCACAGAGGCCATGAGAGCTCCGTGCAGCTTCAGCTATCACAGGGAGAGGAGATCCTCTCCCTGTGATAGCCAAACTGACACTGCTGTGCGCATCGATGCATGACGTTTAAATATGTCACGTGACAAGAGTGAGCCAATAGGATGTGATGGAGGCGGAGCATCTCATTCTATGGCAAATCTCATTCTACGGCAATGCACCGGTCCCTTCCTTGCACTAGAGTGCATGGGCGTCAAAGTCAACAAAACAAACAGAACAGTACAAAGTCGGGAAACAAGTCAGGAACATAACGAGAATACCAACAAACAGATATATAAATACAAACAAGGCAGGATATAGCATACTTACATACAGTACAGAAACCGAAATCAAGATAAACGGCAAATATGAATTCTACAGCAGACAAAACCAAGAGATTCAGGGGATGAACAGGTTAACTGAATGTCAGAAAATCAACAACACTGTTCACACTGGACTCAGAACAAGAAACACACTGGACATCCCACTCCAAGCATGGAGGGACATCAATACTAAATAGGTTCCTAGCCAGCGGGCCCTCTCCACCGAGTGATCAGGATTCTAGCTTAGGAGGAAACAAAAATCCTAAATACAAGCAAACACGGGTACAGGCACAAGACTCACTCACTCTTAGATAGACAGATTAGCTAGGAACAGGATTCTATCCTCGGAGTTGCAGGATCAAACATGGTCAAAACAAAACAGGACTGAAAAAATGCACGGTGTGCATAAAGACTAAGGCAACACAAAGCAAATTGCGCGTTCTGTGCCCATGGCAGAGGTCACAGAATAGAAAATCAGATACTCATCTGGCGCTCGCAGGATCCGTCCAGGTGGTCAATAAGGTAAAAGACTACAGGTGTGGTAAAGAGTTCAGTCTTTATTTCTTCATAAAGGACAGACAACGCGTTTCGAGGGATCGCCCCTCTTCCTCAAATGCAGTACAAACATACATAAATACTAAAACCCGAATCTGAATGTACTAAAACAAAGCAAGCTAATATATATATATATATATATATATATATATATATATATATATATGCAAATCCAAAAATGTTGCGGTATCTTGTGATACCTTTTTTATTGGACTAACAGAATTTTGTAGAGACAAGCTTTCGGGATTCCTCCCTTTGTCAAGTCTCTGGGACTTGACAAAGGGAGGAATCCCGAAAGCTTGTCTCTACAAAAATCTGTTAGTCCAGTAAAAAAGCTATTACAAGATAACGCAACATTTTATGATTTGCATCTGCATCACTGGACTAATACGGCTACTCAAATTTACTAATTTATACATATATATATATATATATATATATATATATATATATATAACAGAACAGATAACCATGGTTAAAACACAGGCTAAATGTGCTCAAACAGACATAGCTAAGGTGCATCACAAACAAGACATGGTCGGAGTACAGGTCTAATAACCAATCCAGAACAGCACCTGAAGAGGTCTTATATATCTTCCCAGTGCTGAAGTCAAGAAGGTTAACTCATCCCATCCCAGGGAGAATTAACACAGAAACTGTTCAGACACAGGGGTCAAGGGGTCTGAATAGGGGTCAAGGGGCCTTTTCCCGTAAAGTAATAAAGAAGATGAATAGTTGTAAACAAGGTCTGATAATTGGCCGGGATTTTTAACATGGTCATAGACAATAACTGGGACGTATCTCCTGTCTCCAAGGGAAGGCCACAAGTGGCATCATACATGTACAGGATTTATTTAATGTTTGGAGAGCTCATTTTAGTACTGAGAGAGACTTCTCATTTTATTCTACAGTACACAACAGTTATTCTCATATTGATTTGTTTTTTGTTAGTTTTTTATGGATAAAGCCATATTTTTATTAGCACAACATTCATCAATTGAACAGATTACATGGTCAGACCATGACGCGTTGACGCTGTGTCAATTTCCGAGATCAAAAACGAACTAACAACATATATGTGGGGTATAAACTAATTTCTTCTCCACCATCCTAAATATTCTAAAATCATTGAAAAAGATTAGAGTATTTTAAAACTAATGATACGGGGGATATAGAAGTTACACACTGTGGAATGCCCATAAGGCATTTATTATGGGTGCCTCTATCAAATTAGGACGTGTTCAAAAAATTGTTTGGTGGAGTAGACTTGTGCACGACCAAAAATTTTGTTTAGTTTTTTTTTTTTGGATACATTTTTTTCCGGTACTGTTAAACCTTCGTGATAGGTTTTCAGATGCATTTGTTATTTCGGATTTATTCCTTATATATATATATAAGTCGTTTCACTTTCGTTTTCAGGCGATTTCGTTATTTGTTTTAATGCTTATTTTTAACGATTAACGAAAACAGCAGAAGTAAAGTTAGGTCAGGTCAGCCAGAGCTTTCACCCAGTGGCCCAGATTTATCAAACTGTGGGAGGCTGGGTTCACACTACGTTTTTTCCCCATACGGGAGCGCATATGGCAAGGGAGAGCTAAAACCTTCCGCTCCCGTATGCCTTCGTATGCGCTCCCGTATGTCATTCATTTCAATGAGCCAGCCGGAGGGAAACGTTCGGTCCGGTCGGCTCATTTTTGCGCTGTATGCGCTTTTCCCCCGGACCTAAAACTGTGGTCAACCACGGTTTTAGGACCGGTTGTAAAAGCGCATACAGTGCAAAAATGAGCCGACCGGACCGAACGTTTCCCTCCGGCCGGCTCATTGAAATGAATGACATAAGGGAGCGCATACGAAGGCATACGGGAGCGCAAGGTTTTAGCTCTCCCTTGCCGTATGCGCTCCCGTATGGGAGAAAACGTGATTTTCCCACAGCAACCAATCACAGCTCAGGTTTCACTTTACCAGAGTTCATTAGCTGAGCTGTGATTGGTTGGTGTGCGGAAATCACTCCACTTTTTCTCTAACACAGATCGATAAATCTGGGCCAGTGTGTTAGACTGAGAAATTGATTGTCTGTAGAGTTATTGGGGGGTATTTATCAATTTTGCCTGTTGACAGTTTCTTTTTACCCTTTTTTTTTCACTTTGGTTTTCGTGGACATGCACCAAATTTATCATTTGGTGCAAGTTGTTAGTAATTTTGGCTCAAATGTTGAAATCAGCTGTTCACAGCGCCTTTTACACAGAACTTACCCCCACAGAGGACGCGTATTTTACCCTGTAGAGCAGCCATTTCGGAGTCCCTCCTGCAGTATATCAGCAAGCGACGTGAATTATTTTCTTTTGTGGGGTTTATAGCCACCATGTGAAATGGATTTTGTTTTCAACTTGAGTAGTTATTTAATTTTTTTTTTTTTTTGTTACTTTAGTGCAGTGGTCTTCAACCTGCGGACCTCCAGATGTTGCAAAACTACAATTCCCAGCATGCCCGGACAGCCAACGGCTGTCCGGGCATGCTGGGAGTTGTAGTTTTGCAACATCTGGAGGTCCGCAGGTTGGAGACCACTGCTTTAGTGCTTACCTTTCGCCGCGGGCGATCCGATCATCCGTTTAAAGTACCGCATTGCCGCACATGCCGTGATCTGTATTGATCACGGCATCGGAGGGGTTAATGGCGGACATCCGCCTGATCGCGGATGTGCGCCATTACCAGCGGGTCCCTGGCTGCTGATGGCAGCCGGGACCTGCCGAGCATGACGCGAGCACCGCTCCGGTGCTCGCGATCATGTCGGCGCGTAAATGTACGTCATGGTGCGTTAAGTACCACGTCACCATGACGTTCATTTACGTCCATTGTCGTTAAGGGGTTAAGAGAGATTGGGTCTGTGGTGGCTGGGAGAGAGGAGGGTGAGCTTGCTGTACATGTGAGTGTGACTGAGAGCGCATGTGTGCGTGAGCGTGCACATGAATTCGTGTCTGAGCGTGAGCATGTTGGTGAGTGGGTTAGTGGTGGCGGGGAGAGAAGAGGAGAGAAGAGGAGGGGTTTTGAAGGTGGTGACAGCGCAAGAATCCTCGGTTGGACTTTATAGGACTCTGGCAGCCACATCTCTGACTGAGTGAGAGTCAGCGATCAGTCCCACCGGCCCAAAAAAACAGAGGGCCCAGATTCACAGAGGCTGAAAATCTCACGCTAGTGGCTGCTGTCACCATTGAAAAGAACGTATTGTTTAACACAACGGTGTACACCACAAAAAGCTCCCCTAGGGGTCTCTTGGCCAACTTTATGAGCAACGAACCTACTGGGGAATAAATCCCCTCAGGGAAAACCCTGACTAAAGAACCCCTATAGAAATAAAGTAAAATTTAATTTTTATTTGTTCAGTTAATATCAGTGTGCTTTTACTTTTTAGCCACTAGATGGCAGTGGGGCTTTAAAATTTCTCAACACTGTGCTGTGTACTGACACTGTGCTGTTCTGTATACTGAAAAACCACGTCTGCGTGTTTATTAACCCCTTAAGGACCGAGGGTTTTTCCGTTTTTGCATTTTCGTTTTTTGCTCCTTGCCTTTAAGAAATCATAACTCTTTCAATTTTGCACCTAAAAATCCATATGATGGCTTATTTTTTGCGCCACCAATTTTACTTTGTAATGACATCAGTCATTTTGCCCAAAAATCTACGGCGAAACGGGAAAAAAAAAATCATTGTGAGACAAATTTTTTTTTTAAAAACCCGCTGTTTTGTAACTTTTGGGGGCTTCCGTTTCTACGTAGTACATTTTTCGGTAAAAATGACCCCTTATCTTTATTCTGTACGTCCATACGATTAAAATGATACCCTACTAATATAGGTTTGATTTTGTCGTACTTCTGCAAAAAATCATAACTACATGGATAACTTGGATATGTCTTTTTTCAACAGTACTAACTATGTAACTATGTAACTACATGCAGGAAAGTTAATACGTTTAAAATTGTCATCTTCTGATGCCTATAACTTTTTTATTTTTGCGCGTATGGGGCGATATGAGGTCTCATTTTTTTGCGCCTTGATCTAAAGTTTTTAGCGGTACCATTTTTGCATTGATAGGACTTTTTATTTATTTTTTCATGATATAAAAAGTGACCGAAAATGCACTATTTTGGAGTTTGGAATTTTTTTGCTCGTACGCCATTGACCGTGCGGTTTAATTAACGACATATTTTTATAATTCGGACATTTACGCACGCGGCGATACCAAATATGTTTATTTATTTTTTCATGGGAAAAGGGGGGTGATTCAAACTTTTAATAGGGAAGGGGTTAAATGATCTTTATTCCCTTATTTTTTTTTTTCACTTTTCTTTTTGCAGTGTTATAGCTCCCATAGGGACCTATAACACTGCACACACTGATCTATTACACTGATCATTGTTATCCCATAGGGACCTATAAAACTGCACACACTGATCTATTACACTGATCATTGTTATCCCATAGGGACCTATAACACTGTACACACTGATCTTTTACATTGATCAGTGGTTTCTCATAGGAAACCAGTGATCGATGATTCTGATTCTGCTTGTCTGCTCACGCCTGGATCTCAGGCACTGAGCAGTCATTCGGCGATCGGACAGCGAGGACAGTCAGCTGGGACATCTGTTCAGCACTTACTTCAGTGTTAGCCTGCTGCTGGACACCTGAGGTACATTCAGCGTCCATATTAAGGCAATGCTGTAGCCAAGAGACCCCTCCAGACGCTTTAGCAAGAAGCCGCTGGTAGCTCCACTATTTCATCAGACATGAAGCCAGGTGGATGTATATCCTCAGCCTGCTGCATAAACTTATTTCTCCTCACAGGAGAAATACAGCAAGAAACAGGGATCCTCTTCTGTGCTTGACACGTAGCTTCTGTCACCCCTTCACCATAAGCAGGTATATTTATAAACATCAAAACTTCCCGCCGAAGGGTTACCAACCAATCACCAACTACCTTTATTCTGCCCAGATACCTGAAGTATCTTAGCAACAGGTGATGTCATCACACTAAGCTCCACTTCATACAGCCCCTGTGCCAGGGGAAATGAGGGGAAATAACTACACATTAACCCTTAACTGACAACATTAAATTAACCCTAACATCCGGGGTGAGGAGGCGGCCCCCATGTGGTCCCTGCGTCTAAGACTCCAGGCCCTATATCATTCTCCTGACAAGGGTGGCAACGTCAGGTACTAGATAACCTCCAGGCAAGTTTTCTCTGTGGTTGAGGATGGCATCCATTTTGTTCATAAGATGAGAAAAGAGGGGGATGATTTGAGCCAAGCTTGCATTTTCTTACGTTTTCTGTGACTGCATGAAAGGGACTTAGTACAGTCACCACCTGAGCTATTATTTTCCACTCCTCCCTGCTAAGTGGTCTGGTCACACCGATGACATGCTCATGTGACATTGCATGAATTGCATCTATTGTTGCTCCCGTATTCTTTCAAGCATTTCCATTGTAGAATTCCACCTGGTGCTTACATCTTGCTTTAGGTGGTGTTGAGGAAGACCTGCCTTAACCCCTTAAGGACTCAGCCCATTTTGGCCTTAAGGACTCAGACAATTTAATTTTTACGTTTTCATTTTTTCCTCCTCGCCTTCTAAAAATCATGACTCTTTTATATTTTCATCCACAGACTAGTATGAGGGCTTGTTTTTTGCGCGACCAGTTGTCCTTTGTAATAACATCACTCATTATATCATAAAATGTATGGCGCAACCAAAAAACACTATTTTTGTGGGGAAATTAAAACGAAAAACGCAATTTTGCTAATTTTGGAAGGTTTCGTTTTCACGCCGTACAATTTATGGTAAAAATGACATGTGTTCTTTATTCTGAGGGTCAATACGATTAAAATGATACCCATTATTATATACTTTTATATTATTGTTGCGCTTAAAAAAAAATCACAAACTTTTTAACCAAATTAGTACGTTTATAATCCCTTTATTTTGATGACCTCTAACTTTTTTATTTTTCCGTATAAGCGGCGGTATGGGGGCTCATTTTTTGCGCCATGATCTGTAATTTTTTTTGATACCACATTTGCATATAAAAAACTTTTAATACATTTTTTATAATTTTTTTTTTAAATAAAATGTATTAAAAAGTAGGAATTTTGGACTTTTTTTTTTTCGTTCACGCCGTTCACCGTACGGGATCATTAACATTTTATTTTAATAGTTCGGACATTTACGCACGCGGCGATACCAAATATGTCTATAAAAAAAAATTTTACGCTTTTTGGGGGTAAAATAGGAAAAAACGGACGTTTTACTTTTTTATTGGGGGAGGGGATTTTTCACTTTTTTTTTTACTTTTACATTTATTTATATTTTTTTTTACACTTGAATAGTCCCCATAGGGGACTATTCATAGCAATACCATGATTGCTAATACTGATCTGTTCTATGTATAGGACATAGAACAGATCAGTATTATCGGTCATCTTCTGCTCTGGTCTGCTCGATCACAGACCAGAGCAGGAGACGCCGGGAGCCGCACGGAGGAAGGAGAGGGGACCTCCGTGCGGCGTTATGAATGATCGGATCCCCGCAGCAGCGCTGCGGGCGATCCGATCATTCATTCAAATCGCGCACTGCCGCAGATGCCGGGATCTGTATTAATCCTGGCACCTGAGGGATTAATGGCGGACGCCCGCAAGATCGCGGGCGTCGGCCATTGCTGGCGGGTCCCTGGCTGCGATCAGCAGCCGGGATCAGCCGCGCATGACACGGGCATCGCTCCGATGCCCGCGGTTATGCACAGGACGTAAATGTACGTCCTGGTGCGTTAAGTACCACCTCACCAGGACGTACATTTACGTCCTGCGTCCTTAAGGGGTTAACCCCTTAAGGACTCAGGGTTTTTCCGTTTTTGCACTTTCGTTTTTTCCTCCTTACCTTTTAAAAATCATAACCCTTTCAATTTTCCACCTAAAAATCCATATTATGGCTTATTTTTTGCGTCGCCAATTCTACTTTGCAGTGACATTAGTCATTTTACTCAAAAATGCACGGCGAAACGGAAAAAAAAATCATTGTGCGACAAAATAAAAATAAAAAACACCATTTTGTAACTTTTGGGGGCTTCCGTTTCTACGCAGTGCATATTTCGGTAAAAATTACACCTTATCATTATTCTGTAGGTCCATATGGTTAAAATGATACCCTACTTATATAGGTTTGATTTTGTCGCACTTCTGGAAAAAATTATAACTACATGCAGGAAAATTTATACGTTTAAAAATGTCATCTTCTGACCCCTATAACTTTTTTATTTTTCCACGTATGGGGCGGTATGAGGACTCATTTTTTGCGCCGTGATCTGAAGTCTTTATCGGTATGATTTTTGTTTTGATCGGACTTTTTGATCACTTTTTATTCATTTTTTTAATGGTATAAAAAGTGACCAAAATACGCTTTTTTGGACTTTGGAATTTTTTTGCGCGTACGCCATTGACCGTGCGGTTTAATTAATGATATATTTTTATAGTTCGGACATTTATGCATGTGGCGATACCACATATGTTTATTTTATTTATTTTTTACACTGTTTTATTTTTTTTATGGGAAAAGGGGGGGATTCAAACTTTTATTAGGGAAGGGGTTAAATGACCTTTATTAACACTTTTTTTTTTACATTTTTTTTCCAGTGTTATAGGTCCCATAGGGACCTATAACACTGCACACACTGATCTCCTATGCTGATCACTGGCGTGTATTAACACGCCTGTGATCAGCATTATCGGCGCTTGACTGCTCCTGCCTGGATCTCAGGCACGGAGCAGTCATTCGTCGATCGGACACCGAGGAGGCAGGTAAGGGCCCTCCCGGTGTCCGATCAGCTGTTTGGGATGCCGCGATTTCATCGTGGCGGTACCGAACAGCCCGACTGAGCAGTCGGGATACTTTCAGTTTCACTTTAGAAGCGGCGGTCAGCTTTGACCACCGCTTCTAAAGGGTTAATACCGCACATCGCCGCAATCGGCGATGTGTGGTATTAGCTGCGGGTCCCAGCCGTTGATGAGCGCCGGGACCGCCGAGATATGATGTAGGATCGCGGCGCGATCCCGCTTCATATCGCGGGAGCCGGCGCAGGACGTAAATATACGTCCTGCGTCGTTAAGGGGTTAAAGGGGTATTCCAGGCAAAAACTTTTTTTTTATATATATCAACTGGCTCCGGAAAGTTAAACAGATTTGAAAATTACTTCTATTAAAAAAATCTTAATCCTTCCAATAGTTATTAGCTTCTGAAGTTTTCTGTCTAACTGTTCATTGATGATGTCACGTCCCGGGACGTGAGTCATCAGAGAGCAGTTAGACAGAAAACAACAACTCAACTTCAGAAGCTAATGACTATTGGAAGGATTAAGATTTTTTAAATAGAAGTAATTTACAAATCTGTTTAACTTTCCGGAGCGAATTGATATATATATATATATATATATATATATATATATATATATATATATATATATATATATAAAAAAGTTTTGGCCTGGAATACCCCTTTAATCTGCTCCTGTCTGAAAATGTGACTATCCTTCACACTTCTATGGAAATGGCCTGCTATTTTTCTACATGAGTCTAAAACTCCAGAGAGGTTTGGATTGCTCTCAGAGGTGTCATCTATACCAGCCTTTACCACAAGATGGAGGACATGGGCAGAGCATCAGACACCAACAAATTTGCCATCCTGCAGTGCTTTTAACATATTGGCTGCCCCATCAGTGACCACAAACCCCATCTTCTGCTGTGTATTTGCCTGCTCCCCAAGCCACTCTGCCACCATTTTCTGTAATGCACATGTTGTGTTTTGAGAGCTGTGCTGCTCATCTAAAACCTCTGCATGCAGTAGGAATGAGAGGTGCCCCTGATTTGGTTTCACAACTACACCAGCTCCTGTGCTTCTTGGCCCTGATGTAGTTTGGGCTGGTTCCATTACAATGTGCTGCCACCAGTGTGCAGTTAATGATAAAAAGGCATGCTGCCCACTGGGAGTACTCCAGTAAAATGTAATGTGGTAAATGCACTGACTGTCCAGTGGCTCTGCCTAGCTCCTCTTTTATTAACACCACACATGATTTATGTAAGGAGGGTACTATACTACGACTGAATGTGCTACGTGATGGAATAACATACTGGAGTGCAACTGCCTGCATCAGACGTTTGAATGTTAAAGGGAGCTCCCCCAACAACTATTAGGGGCATTTACTAAGGGGTTTAGTCATTTTTTTCTCACTATTTTTGGCGCTAAATTGTCGCAATTGCACCTACCCTATTTTTCGTGCGACTTTTTCTAGCAAGAGCTAGAAAGTAAAATTTTTTTTCCCCGCTTCATTTACGCTAGTTTGCATTTTTGACTTGCAGTGGTCAGGTATTTATTAACTGCGACAGTCACAGCTGCGTAATAAACTGTCGCAACGGCCGTAAAAATTGACTAAAATTTACTCCAGCTCCAACATGGAGCAGGAAAAGCTACTGCCGCCCGGGTTCCGACATACTTTCTCCCCGCTACCCTCACTTCGCTACAGGGACACTGCAGTGATTTACATCCCACCCCTCTCACCTGCCAGCGCCACACAACTCCCATCTGTCTGCTAACTGTTGCAAGACTACAAGTCCCAGCATGCCCTTACAGTGAGGACACGCTGGGAGTTGTCTTGTAGCAGCGGGAGCTGAGCGGCGCGGGCGGGAGACAAGGGGGGGGGATATCAGTGTCCCCATAAGTGAGGGTAGCGGGGAGGCAGTATGAGGAGCCCGGGCGGCTGGTTGGGAAACACTGGCCTAAAACAGTGTTTCCCAACCAGGGTGCCTCCAGATGTTGCAAGACTACAACTCCCAGCATGACTGGACAGCCTTTGGCTTTCCAGGTATCCTGGGAGTTGTAGTTTTGCAACATCTCAAGGCACCCTGGTTGGGAAACACTGGCCTAAAACAGTGTTTCCCAACCAGGGTGCCTCCAGATGTTGCAAGACTACAACTCCCAGCATGCCTGGACATCCTTTGGCTTTCCAGGCATCCTGGGAGTTGTAGTTTTGCAACATTAGGAGGCACCCTGGTTGGAAAACACTGGCCTAAAACAGTGTTTCCCAACCAGGGTGCCTCCAGATGTTGCAAAACTACAACTCCCAGGTTGGGAAACACTGTGCCCGGCCTCCACCCCACCTTACTGTTAGGGCATGCTGGGAGTTGTAGTCCTGCAGCTGGGGGCAGGGGACAAGCTTGTCACTTGCCCACACATCTCCTGCACCACACAACTACAACTCCCAGCATGTCCTTACTGTAAGGGCATGCTGGCAGTTGTAGTCGTGCGGGGCGGGAGATGTGTGAGCAGGTGATAATAAATGTACTAACACATTTTTATTTATTTTTTCTTCTCATTTCAGATCCGTGTATCCTGTGGACTCCTTCGGATTCAGTGGACTACTTCGATGACCAGCGTTTTTCTTTGTTTGATTTTAATAAAATGGTTAACGAGGGCTTGTGGGGGAGTGTTTTTTTTAAATAAAAATGTTTTGAAACCTGTTGTGTTTTTTCCTTACTTTACTTGACAGGCTTAGTAGTGGAAGCTGTCTTATAGACGGAGTCCATTACTAAGCTGCGCTTAGCGTTAACCACAAAAACAGCTAGTGCTAACCCCCAATTATTACCCCGGTACCCAAGAGAGCCGGTACCAACAGGCCCGGAGCGTCAAAAATGGCACTCCTGGGCCTAGGCGGTAACAGGCTGGCGTTATTTAGGCTGGGGAGGGCCAGTAACAATGGTCCTCGCCCACCCTGGTAACGTAAGGCTGTTACTATTTGGTTGGTATTTGGTTGAGAATAAAAATAGGGGGGACCTTATGCGTTTTTTTTTTAAAATAAATAATTAAATATTTTTAAAGAAATAACACATAGGGTCCCCCATATTTTTATTCTCAGCCAAATACCAACTACCACCCCTGTGGCGATGGGTACCGGGGTAATAATTGGGGGTTAGCGCTAGCTGTTTTTGTTGCTAACGCTAAGCCCAGCTTAGTAATGGACTCTGTCTGTAAGACAGCTTCCACTACTAAGCCTGTCCAGTAAAGTAAAAAAAAAAAAACACAACAGGTTTAAAAAAAAATTTATTACAAAAAAACACTCCCCCACAAGCCCTCGTTAACCATTTTATTAACATCAAGCAAAGAAAAACGCTGGTCGTCGATGTAGTCCACTGAATCCGGAGGAGTCCACAGGATACACGGATCTGTAGAAGAAGTAACAAAAAAAAGTGTAAGTACATTTAGGGAGAAAAAACTGTGTTAAAAAAATGTAATAAACACACACACACACACACACACACTAAATGCCGTTTACCACTATTCTGAGCCATGACTACAATTTAGTTATTGAATTATTTAGATGTGGTGAAAAAGCTAAAAAAAAAATCAAAAACAAAAGATCCAGAAGGAAACCTAACAGCCAAACCTATTCAGACAGCAGACTATTTTTTCTACTATTCAGACAGACTATTTTTTTTACTACATGAAGTAAATTTCCCACTTTTGCCTATGTGTGCCAAATTTATTAACGCTGTGCAACAATTTAGTACATTTGTCGCACATAGTCAAAAATGAAGTAGAAAAAAACAGGGTAAATACCAGACTACATAGTAAAAGATTAGTAAATGCCCCTTTATGAGTTCGCCAGTGCTGGCTTGAAATCCCCTTGGAATGAAATCTTCTAAATTGCTCCAAGGTGGGCTGCTTTGATTTACTGGGGTTACCACCAACAGCTTCACCTCCCTGCCCCTTGTCCTGGTTATCAAAGCTGATGGTAGCACTAGAACTAGCACTACTTGACTTTTTTTACTGGGTGGAGCTGACAACAACCCACTTTCTTCTCTCAACATGACTGGCTTGTGGTGTGTCCGCAAATGATTATTCATCCCTGAATTAGTGAGATGCCCCATAACTCTCCCACGACTGACTTCCCTGCCACATAGCTTACATTTAGCTGATCTACCATCGCCAACTATTACAAAATGCTCCCATACTTTTGATTTCCGGCTGGAACTGGAACCGGGTTGTGCAGATGGGGCATTGCTCTTGGAAGCTGGAGGTTTTGTACTGGGGACGGTGGCACTACTTGAATGGGAGGGTGTATCCATTACAACTAGAGAGCCAGAGGAGGATGGTGATGATTCTGGATGGTCAGGTGAAAATAGGAGTGGTGATACAGAATTTTGATCGGGTTCAGGATTGGACCCATGATGTAGGAAATCAAGGGGTACCTCATCTTCTTTGCTGTCAATGTCTACACCTTGAAGAGGCGGACTCAAATGCATTATGTCCATTTCTGATTGTGAGCCCTGCTGCTTGTTTCCCTCATCTTCAAGGTGTCTAACAGATTGAGAGACATTAAGGGCCACGGTAGCATCACTTGTGGCTGTCTTATTTTTTTCTTGCCTGTGAGTATGGTCACTTGGTGAAGGATAGGACTTTGCTGCAGACCTTGCTGATCCTCTGCTGCAGACCTTGCTGGCCTGGTCCTGTCCCTTTGTCTAGAGTCCCCTCAGCCAGAGTCCCTCCATGCTAATGGGCTCTCCTGAAGGGCTAACCCCTAGTCGCCTCTCAATATGTTAATATCTAATGTATATATATATATATATATATATATATATATATATATTTATTTATTTTTAATTAATCTAGGAATACCTCTGTATATAAAATACCCTACACTATTACCTGCCCCACCTAGTCACCACATTTGCTTGTTTTGCAGTTATCTCTGTGCCAGAAGCTAAGTTTTCCTCAGGTAAACCGTCCATTTCTGCAAATCCAGTGGCTCCACACTCCAGTAACACCAGGCAAACTCTCACAGGACGACCTCACAACTAATTAAACAGCCTCACAGTCTGTGATACAGTAGGGATCGACTGGAATAAGCTAATTGGCTAAAAGGTATCATGTGTCAATAAACTCTGATCATGTGACCTCCCAAGGACCAATTGAAAAAATCGAATTAATTGTTTACTTTCGTTTTACAGTTAATGAATGCATTCGTTATTATAAGAATGCATTCGTTTATTTTACGAATGCATTCGTTAATCTGATGTTCGTATTATCGTGGTTATTCGGAAATTTTTCAAATATGTTTTCGTCCATACGGATCAATCCGAACACCCAAAAACGGTAACATTCGTATAAATTAGCATTCGTGCCGAAACGAATTGCACAATGAGCTGTTATATAAAATTAGGGAATTGGAGGAGATTAATAAGGTCTTATGAGAGAAAGAACAGGGTAATGAACTAATGGTGATGAAACAACAATTGCGAGAACATTTGTTTACTAACTATAAACACCAAATGCGAAAATGGGAGCTAGTTATTACTCCAATAGCATAAAAGTGGGTAAATTGCTAGCAGCTAAACTGAAAGCTAGACAAATTAACCTGTTCAGGACCCATGACGTATGCATACGTCTTCACACCCTGGGTCTTAAGGACCCATGACGTATGCATACGTCATGGCGTTTTCCGGTCTCTGACGCTCGCCGGGCAGAGATCGGAACTGGATGCCTGCTGAAATCCTTCAGCAGGCATCCAGGGCAAACGCCGAGGGGGGCCATGTAGGCCCCCCGTTGTCGGCGATCGCCGCAAATCGCAAGGGAAATCGCCCTTGCGATCTGCGGCGATACCGGGCTGATCGGGTCTCTGGGACCCGACCGCCCGGTAATTTCGCATGATCCCGGCTGTCACAGACAGCCAGGACCATGCTGGAGTATCGGAGCGAGGTGGCAAGCCGGCCACCTCCTCCGATCCCCTGCGATCTGTCGGTTAGTTAACCGACCAATCGCAGGAGGGGGGGCGGTTACTTCCTCCCGTCCTGCCCGGCCCCTGAAAGTCCGGAGAGGACGGGAGGAAGACCGGAGGACGCGGCGGGGGACGGGGGAGTGCTGGGGACCGGCCCCGGTACTTACCTCGTCCCTGAAGACCCGGATCCAGACGATGAAGACGGCGGCGGCGGCGACAGGTGAGTAGATCTTCAGCCGCGGTCGGGCCCTTTACAGCAATGCACGTCGCCGTAAAGCGACATGCATTGCTGTAATAGGACCCTGTAAACTACAACTCCCAGCATGCCCAGACAGCCCTTGGCGTCTGGGCATGCTGGGAGTTGCAGTTTTGCAACATCTGGAGGTCCACAGTTTGGAGACCACTGTGCCCTTCCAGATGTTGCAAAACTACACATCCTCAGCATGCCCTTACTGTCCAGGCATGCTGGGAGTTGTAGTTCTGTAACATCTGGCCCTTCAGATGTTGCAGAACTACAACTCCCAGCATGCCTGGACAGTTTTGGCATACTGGGAGTTGTAGTTTTGCAACATCTGGAAGGGCACAGATTGGGAACCACTGTATTAGTGGTCTGCAAACTGTAGTCCTCCAGATGTTGCAAAACTACAACTCCAAGCATGCTGGGAGTTGTAGTTCGGCAACATCTGGCTCTAAAGATGTTGCCGAACTACTACTCCCAGCATGCCTGAGAATGTTTGGGAGTTGTGGTTTTGCAACAGCTGGAGGCACACTGGTTGGGAAACATTGTTTCCTAACTCAGTGTTTCCCAACCCGTGTGCCTCCAGCTGTTGCAAAACCACAACTCCCAAACATTCTCAGGCATGCTGGGAGTTGTAGTTTTGCAACAGCTGGAGGTCCCCCTCCCTGTGAATGTACAGGGTACATTCACATGGGCAGGGGGCTTACAGTGAGTATCGGGCTGCAAGTTTGCGATGCAGCAAATTTTGCGCGGCAGCTCAAACTCGCTGTAATCCCCCCGCCCGTGTGACTGTACCCTAAAAACACTACACTACACTAACACAAAATAAAATAAAAAGTAAAAAACACTACATATACACATACCCCTACACAGCCCCCCTCCCTCCCCAATAAAAATGAAAAACGTCTGGTACGCCACTCTTTCCAAAATGGAGCCTCCAGCTGTTGCAAAACAACAACTCCCAGTATTGCCAGACAGCCGTTGACTGTCCAGGCATGCTGGGAGTTTTACAACAGCTGGAGGCACCCTGTTTGGGAATCACTGGCGTAGAATACCCCTATGTCCACCCCTATGCAAATCCCTAATTCAGGCCTCAAATGCACATGGCGCTCTCACTTTGGAGCCCTGTCGTATTTCAGGGTACCAGTTTAGGGCCACATATGGGGTATCGCCGTACTCGGGAGAAATTGCCTTACAAATCTTGGGGGTCTTTTTCTCCTTTCACCTCTTATGAAAAGGTGAAGTTGGGGTCTACACCAGCATGTTAGTGTAAAAAAAATAAACTTTTTACACTAACATGCTGGTGTTGCCCTATACTTTTCATTTTGACAAGAGGTAAAGGGGAAAAAAGCCCCACAAAATTTGTAACACAATTCCTCCCGACTACGGAGATACCCCATATGTGGGCACAAAGTGCTCTGGGGGCGCACAACAAGGCCCAGAAGGGAGAGTGCACCATGTACATTTGAGGTGATTTGCACAGGGGTGGCTGATTGTTACAGCGGTTTTGACAAACGCAAAAAAAAAAAAACCCCACATGTGACCCCATTTCGGAAACTAGACCCCTCACGGAATGTAATGAGGGGTGCAGTGAGAATTTACACCCCACTGGTGTCTGACAGATCTTTGGAACAGTGGGCTGTGCAAATTAAAAATGTTGTACAGCCCACTGTTCCAAAGATTTGACAGACACCAGTGGGGGGTAAATGCTCATTTTATGCCTTGTTACGTTCCTCAAGGGGTCTAGTTTCCAAAATGGTATGCCATGTGGGGGTTATTTTGCTGTCCTGGCACCATATGGGCTTCCTAAATGCGACATGCCCCCCGAGCAAAATTTGCTCTCAAAAAGCCAAATATGACTCCTTCTCTTCTGAGCATTGTAGTTCGCCCGTAGTGCACTTCAGGTCAACTTATGGGGTACCTCCATACTCAGAAGAGATGTGGTTACAAATTTTGGGGGGTATTTTCTGCTATTAACCCTTGTAAAAATGTGAAATTTGGGGGGAAACACACATTTTAGTGATTTTTTTATTTTTTTTTTACGTATGCAAAAGTCGTGAAACCCCTGTGGGGTATTAAGGCTCACTTTATTTCTTGTTACGTTCCACAAGGGGTCTAGTTTCCAAAATGGTATGCCATGTGGTTTTTTTTTTGCTGTCCTGGCACCATAGGGGCTTCCTAAATGCGACATGCCCCCGAGCAAAATTTGCTCTCAAAAAGCCAAATATGACTCCTTCTCTTCTGAGCATTGTAGTTCACTCATAGTACACCTCAGGTCAACTTATGGGATACCTCCATACTCAGAAGAGATGGGGTTACAATGTTTGGGGGGTATTTTCTGCTATTAACCCTTGCAAAAATGTGAAATTTGGGGGGAAACACACATTTTAGTGAAATTTTATTTTTATTTTTTTACATATGCAAAAGTCGTGAAACCCCTGTGGGGTATTAAGGCTCACTTTATTCCTTGTTACGTACCTCAAGGGGTCTAGTTTCCAAAATGGTATGCCATGTGGGGGATTTTTGCTGTTCTGGCACCATAGGGGCTTCCTAAATGCAACATGCCTCCCAAAAACCATTTAAAAAAAACGTACTCTCCAAAATCCCCTTGTCGCTCCTTCGCTTCTGAGCCCTCTACTGCGCCCGCCGAACACTTTACATAGACATATGAGGTATGTGCTTACTCGAGAGAAATTGGGCTACAAATATAAGTATACATTTTCTCCTTTTTCCCCTTGTAAAAATTCAAAAATTGGGTCTACATGAACATGCGAGTGTAAAAAATGGAGATTGTGAATTTTCTCCTTCACTTTGCTGTTATTCCTGTGAAACACCTAAAGGGTTAAAACGCGGACTGAATGTCATTTTGAATACTCTGGGGGGTGCAGTTTTTATAATGGGGTAATTTGTGGGGTATTTCTAATATGAAGACCCTTCAAATCCATTTCAAACCTGAACTGGTCCATGAAAAATTGTGAGTTTGGAAATTTTGTGAAAAATTGGAAAATTACTGCTGAACTTTGAAGCCCTCTGGTGACTTCCAAAAGTAAAAACACGTAAATTTTATGATGCAAACATAAAATAGACATATTGTATATGTGAATAAAAAAAAAATTATTTGGAATATCCATTTTCCTTACAAGCAGAGAGCTTCAAAGTTAAAAAAATGCAAAATTTTCAAATTTTTCATAAAATGTTGGGATTTTTCACCAAGAAAGGATGCAAGTTACCACAAAATTTTACCACTATGTTAAAGTAGAATATGTCACGAAAAAACAATCTCGGAATCAGAATGATAACTAAAAGCATTCCAGAGTTATTAATGTTTAAAGTGACAGTGGTCAGAATTGCAAAAAATGGCCGGGTCCTGAGGTGTAAAATGGCTGGGTCCTTAAGGGGTTAAAGGGGTATTCCAGGAAAAAACTTTTTTATATATCTCAACTGGCTCCAGAAAGTTAAACAGATTTGTAAATTACTTCTATTAAAAAATATTAATCCTTTCAGTACTTATGAGCTTCTGAAGTTAAGGTTGTTCTTTTCTGTCTAAGTAATCTCTGATGACACGTGTCTCGGGAACCACCTAGTTTAGAAGCAAATTCCCATAGCAAACCTCTTCTAAACTGGGCGGTTCCCGAGACATGTGTCATCAGAGATTACTTAGACAGAAAAGAACAACCTAAACTTCAGAAGCTCATAAGTACTGAAAGGATTTACAAATTTTAATAGAAGTAATTTACAAATCTGTTTAACTTTCTGGAGCCAGTTGATATTTAAAAAAAAAAGTTTTTTCCTGGATAACCCCTTTAAATCTAAGATTCCCTTTTTATAGACAATAGATCATAAAGCAAATAGATTTAGGCTAAGTTTTCACTTTTTCTGGCCCAAAAAAACTGTAGAAAACAGCATTTTCCAGCGTTTTGCGTTTTTTTTTCTTGCGTTTTTTCTGCCATTTTTGCCTTTGAGTGGAAATTACATTTCTGGCCCCTTTGGCATTTTTTTCAAAATTTGTTGGGTACCAAAAAAATAAAAAAAAAACAGGATGCAGTAGGGATGGAAAAATTGTATTCAATTAAATTTTATTTGAATACATTTTTAAACAGGGACCAATTTATGTGGGTGGGCAGGGACCTAAAAATGTAGCCGACAATAATAAAAATGTAGAAAGGGACCATTTAAATGTAAAAATAATATATATATTTTTTTTTATTAATTTGGTTAAGCTTTTAATTAGCAATGTATTTTAATAATGTGCGTGTGTTTGTGTGTGTGTGTTTTTTTTAAACTTTTGTAAGTTTTTGTTTTTTATTTTTTTACATTTTTTAGGTACTACTACTACTCCCAGCATGGAAGTACTCCATGATGGGAGTATTAGTACCCGGACTAATAGAAAGACCGCCCCCAGGTGTCACTTCTGACACCTGATGTGATTGTCCTCTGATCTGTACTCCAGGCCGGCCAGTGATGTGAATAGATTTCACATCACTGATTCATATTTTCCACCCAGAGTGGTGATTGGTAGTGATGAGTGGCATAGGCCATATTTGAATTCACGATATTTTGTGAAAATATGGACAAATATTCATCCTATATTCACGAAATTCGCATATTTGCTATGTTCGTTCTCTTTTTTTTTAAATTTCATTCGAAAATCCATAATGAAATTCGCAAAGTGCGCATACGCAATTATATCTTTAACCTAAAAGAAGGGAGGGATCAGTGTCCTTGCATATATTTGCATATTCGCAAAAACAAAATGAATATTTGTCATTACGAATAAATATCACAATATTCTAAATATTCTAAAAATCGCGAAGTGCTGATATTCGCTGTAAAAATATGCATTTCGAATATTTATATTCAACACTAGCGATTGGCCGAATGGTGGCAGCCAATCCCCGCCCTCAGTGGGAAATATGAATCAGTGATGTGAATTTATGTTCACATCACTGGCTGGAGTATAGTGCAGAGATGCGGGGGGCAGGAGAAAGCCGCTCCTCATCTCAGAAGGCTGAAGGACAATTGCAACGGGTGTCACTTCTGACACCTGTTACGATCTGTCTATTAATGCACGTACTACAGCTCCCAGCATGGAGCAGAGTGTGCTCCATGTTCGGAGCAGTAGTGCCTGTAGTTAAGGACAGATCACAGCGGATGTCACTCCTGACACCTGCTGCGATCGTCCTGTATAATGTGTAGATGCGGGCGGCACAGCCGCTCTTCTCTGGTCCCATGCACTGTAGTATATGCTGTATATATACACCTATTCATATTTCCCACAGAGTTGTGATTGGCTGAAACCAATCACAGCTCTCTGTAGGAAATATGAATCTGTGATGTGAAGAAGCCGTGCCGCCAGCTTCTATACATTATATAGGAGGAACGCAACTACTACTCCCATCATGGAACAGTCTTTTCCTATTTAGTACTACCTATAAATTTTAAAAATAAAAAAATAAAAAGGCAAAAAAGTTAAATACACACAGACACACTTTATTTAACACATTATTAAAATGCATTACTGATAAAAACTTTAACAATTAATTATAAAAAATATATATTATTTTTACATTAAAATAGCCCCTTTCTACATTTTTAATATTGCCGGCTACATTTTAGTTCTATGCCTGCCCACATAAATTGATCCCTGTTTATAAAAAAATATATATAAATTTCGATAAATACAATTTTTTCCAACCCTACTGTATCTTTTTTTTTTTTTTTAATGGTACCCTACGATATTTTAATAAAAAAGTTATCTCCATCACTTTTTTGGTTCACTAAAGTCCAAAAAAAAGAATAAAAACCGCCTGCAAAAACAGACTTCTATGGGAGAAAAATGCCACTATTTCAGTGGAAAAAAACGCCAAAAGTAAAAAAAACAAAAAATGGATATGGCATTTTGCGTTTTTCATTGACTTGCAGCTAACATCTGACATCAGCATTTTATATCTGAAAAAACCCCATGGTGCCATTTTGGCGTTTTTTTGGGGCAAAACACAGTGGAAACGTAGCCAGAGGGAATAATGGGGAACATTTATTAAGATGTGTGTGATTTAGTTAATTTTTTATTTTATTTTTTTGCGTGAAAACACATTTTTTATGAAATGGTTGCAGGGCATGTGATTAATTTTGTGGAGGATACACATTTTCTGAAATTTCACTCTTCACATACACCATAAAGCTACACAAGGTCTGGGCTGGTGTAGAATTGCGCCTTATTAGTGGGTTTTGTGACTTTTTTGCGAAAGTCGCAGTTGATTAATTCATTACCACTGCACACGACTAACCCACAGGCCCGTCGCTACAGGACAGGCAACCCAAGCAATTGCTTGGGCCCCGAGCAGAGCCGCTCCTTGCCCATCCTGTAGCGACAGGGCAATTCCCCCCATCACTATTAAGGACATCTCCCGAAACTGGAGATTCAGCACTCGCATAGAATGCGGGTGCTGCAGGGAGATCGTGGGGGTTTCAGCAGCTGGCCCCCGCGATCAGACATCTCATCCCCTATCCTTTGGATAGGGGATAAAATGTTTTTGCCCAGAATACCCCTTTAAATAAGATAGTGAAAGTAGAAAAGGAGGGTGGTGACTCACTGGTACTTCATATTTCCTTTATTCTTCATTCCAAAGTACAAAAATCTGATTGCAGGGTGGGAGAAATCACTCATCTAGCCAGCCTCTGGCACCTGCACTAAAGTACTTTTGCCACTTGGATTGCTTTTAACCATGTTTTTGTACTTTGGAACGAAGAATAAAGGACATATGAAGCACTGGTGAGTCGCTACCCTCCTTTTCTATTTTCACTATCTTATTTAAAGTTTTAAAATGTATATGTAAGAAACACTTTAATGTAGGTAAAATAGGTAAAATAATTTCCATTCCAATACAAGGAGGAAATATATACCACCATACAACAACTGGATAATACCGCCATACTGTAATAAATAAAACCATTATAGACAGACCAGTATACTATACAGGATCTGTATACTATATAAGTGACTAGCTGAGTACCCGGCGCTGCCCAGTTTTTCCTACCTAATCCTTGTGGGGGAGGAAAAACAACAGAGGAGAAAACTTTTGTCCTCATATCCCGTTCTCAAATCCTGACCCCATATCCCTTCCTCAAATCCTGACCCGAAACCCCCTCCTCATATCCCGACTTCATATCCTGTCCTAAGATCACATCCCCATATCCTGTTCCATATCCCGACCTCATATCATGTCCTTATATCCCGTCCCCATATCCTCTTCGCATATCCGACCTCACATCCAGACTTCATATCTCTTCCCCGTATCCCGTCCCCATGTCCCGTCCTTATATCCCATCCCCATATATAATACTCATTTCTAATCCTCATCTCCCGTCCTTAGGTGGGGCGGAGTTGTGATGAAGATATTGTAAGCTGAAAATTAACCCCTTAAGGACCCAGGGTTTTTCCATTTTCATTTTTTCCTCCTTACCTTTCCAAAATCATAATTCTTTCAATTTTGTACCTAAAAATCAATATGATGGCTTATTTTTTTGTGCCATCAATTCAAATTTGTAATGACGTCAGTCATTTTACCCAAAAATCTACGGCGAAACGGAAAACAAAATCAATGTGCGACACAATTGAAGAAAAAAAAGCCAATTTATAAATTTTGGGGGTTACATTTTTCAGTAAAAATGACACCTTCTCTTTATTCTGTAGGTCCATGCGATTAAAATGATACCCTACTTATATCGGTTTGATTTTGTCGTCCTTCTGTAAAAAATCATAACTACATGCAGAAAGATTTATACGTTTAAAAATATGTTTATTTGTATTTTATTTACACAGGTTTTTTTTTTATGGGAAAAGGGGGGGGGGAATTCAAACTTTTATTAGGGAAGGGGTTAAATGATCTTTACTAACTTTTTCTTTCACTTTTTTTTATAGCCCATAGGGGGCTATAACATTGCACACACTGATCTTTTACATTGATCATTGTTAGCCTATAGGATAACATTGATCAATGATTCTGCCGCTTGATTGCTCATGCCTGGATCTCAAGGCACCCTCCTTGTGTCCTTCAGCTGTTCGGGACAGCTGGTGGTCCCGAACAGCCCACTGAGCTAGCCGAGGGTAGTTAACTTTCACTTTATGTAACAGAGAGAGTGATCAACCAGCACTTGCACTACTGGAAGGGGTTAAGGCGCACAGCTGCCGACTGGCCACTAGGAACCTTGCTTTATTACTGGACTCTGAGGTGCATAATCCCAAATACAATGCAATGAGTAACGCAGTAGAAGAAAAGGAGACTGCACTCACCGTCCAGGAAAACTTTTTTTTACTGTGATCAATTAGGCATAGATACAATGTGCACGACATGCATCAGGTAGTAAGAGGAAGAGGTGATGACGGGACAGTATTGTTTTGCATGCTTAGCGTGCTTCCACAAGCTTCCAAACTTGTGGAGGTGTCAGCTTGTGCAAAACAGTACTGTCCCGTCATCACCTGGACGGTGAGTGCAGTCTCCTTTTCTTCTACTGCGTTACTTACTTTCACTTTAGACGCGGCTTACAGGTACACCCTGGGTCCTTAAGTGGTTAAAGGGGTGTGGCTTAAAGGGTGGGCATGTATTTTCAACATGGCGCATGGGATGCATGGAGGGTGTGGCTTGCCAGCCAGACTGACACATTCACCAGGAGGTACAGAGTGGAGATTGTAGAGTAAGGTTCCAGAAGTCCTATATACTTGCATGGGGTAGGTTAGGGTTAATATCACTATCCTATATTTTTATTTGACATATGAGTAACATGTGACCAAGTATTATCGAAATATCTCCAGTCGTACAGAAGTGATGCTGGAACACACATTTTTCTATAGATTTGCATTGGACTTTAAATAAAAACCCAGACCAACGCAAATGGGGGTTAGTTAGGGTTAAATTTATCTATCATATATGTTTAGTGGATGAATAAGTAAAATGTGACCAAGTAATATCGAAATATCTCCAGCTGTTTGGAAGTTATGCAGTAACATATATTTCCCATAGACTTGTATGGGACTTTAACCCCTTAAGGACGCAGCCCTTTTTCACCTTAAGGACTGAGCCCTTTTTTGCAATTCTAAAATGTTTTTTTTTCTTTTTTTTTCCCCCTTTTCCCTCTTCTAAAAATATGTATAGGAAATGATGTGAAGATAAAATCTAAAATCACAAACAGTAGATACAACTAATTATAGTTCAAAGGCACTGTGCAAAACACAAGATGCAAAACAGTACTTGTTTGTAACGATTTGTTAGGTGTGAACAAGTCCTGATCTGGAGGAGATGGTTGGGTCCTCTTTACAAAGATCCACAATCACAGGTGCAGCTCAATCACAACAACATACAATCCCAAGCCTGGTTTGTATGAACATGGAAGATTCCAAGGGAAACAAGCTGAGAGAGCGCTCCAATGTGAAAGTATATACAGGCACTTGATAAAGGTAATCAGACAAATGCCTACTCACAAGGCCATGTTGTGCAAGCTGGAGGCATAACGCTCGAATGGCTTTGTGACTGCAGATCCTGGCTGGGTGTGCAGTAGAGGGTGGTTCCTTTGTGGGCTGCTGCTGGCTTCCTCTGCTCACATCAATGAGCATGTAGTTGCAAGATAGAAGGTGTGTTGAAAAACACAGTGGGCGAGGAAGGATTAAAGCGCTGTCCCGGATCCATTTTATGTCGCTCCAGATGCTCCTGCTCCTCCTTCTTCAAGTCAGTCCTTTCGCCAGCAATCCATCGGCAAAGCCATATCAAAGAGAAAACAGCATGCGCCCACTCATCCAACAGCACAGAAGCTGAATGTGCTCCTGTCCAAGTTGCTGGTGCTGCAGTCCCTCCCTTTTCAAGTGGTGGACTCTGCACCTTTCAGAGACCTGATGGCTTGTGCTGAGCCGAGGTGGAGAGTCTCAAGCCGTAATTTTTTCGTGAAAAAGGCAGTACCAGCCCTGCACAATTTTGTGGAACAGAAGGTGGGCCAGTCCTTGAGCCGGTCGGTCTGTACCAGAGTGCACGGCAGCACCAAAGTGTGGAGCTGTAACTATGGACAGGAACAATACATGTCCTTTACGGCTCACTGGGTGAATGTGGTTCCTGCACAGCCTTGAACAGGTCACGCGGCTTCCTCCTCCACGCTCTCAGGCCATTGGTCCTTTGACAGTGTGCGACTCCGGCTCCTCATTCTCAACCATGTCCTCAGCCTCCACTGCATGGACAAGTCTCAGTGCCCCTCCAGCATACCATGTGTGCAGGGCACAGCGGTGTCACGCTGTTCTTCACATGGACTGATTTGCCGAATAGAGTCACACAGGGGAGGAACTGCTAAAAGTCATTCATCAAGAAATCGAATCATAGCTTATGCCACTAAAACTGCAAATGGGAACCATGGTGGCTGACAACAGGAAGAACATCTTGTCTGCGATGCGACAAGGAAGCCTGAGCCATGCGCCCTGCATGGCACATGTTTTCAATCTTGTTGTCAAGCAGTTCCCGAAGTGTTCCCCCATCTGCAAGACATCCTAACAATGGGAAAGAATTTTTGCATGCACTTCAGCCACTCGTACACCGCAAATTTTAATGGCAAACAGTGGCAGCTCATAAGTGACACCTGCCATTTGCTCAGGCCCTTTGAGGAAGCCACATTATTAGTCAGCCGCCAGGATTACCGGATGAACAACATCATTCCACTGCTTCATTTCCTACAACACGTGTTGCGAGACAGAGGACCCAGACACACCGTAGCAGTATGCAGTGGAGATGGAGGCAGGGAGTCCCTCCGAGTCACTTGCACAAATGGCACGATGCATGCTCAATTGCTTGCGTAGTGACCCCCGAATTGTCACCATTTGGCAGTGGGATGACTTCTGGCTCTCCACCTTATTGGACGCTCGCTACCGGCACAAAATGGGGGTCTTTTTTACACCCACTGAGAGGGAGGACAAACTGACCTACTACAGAGACATCCTACGTAGTCAGTTGGCCGATGCCTATCGGCGCCATCATCCATCCTCTCGCAGGTCTGACTCGGTGGGCCCTCTGCGCTCACTTTCCACTGTCATGGCTGCTGGGGAGGGGTGGGATGGCAGCTCCATAAGAAGCAGCCCGAGTCTACAGTCGCTGATGAGTAGCTTTCTTTACCCGCATAGTGAAACAATTCATCAGCAGAAGGTGGACCTGGAGCAGGACCTGAACCAGTAGGTGGTGGCATACCTTGACATGCCCATGCCAACACACCTTGAAGATCCGCTGGACTGCCCAGCCAGTAGTGTGCCATCAGAGCGGGTGTTTAGTGCGGCGGGGGCCATAGTCACCCCTAGGAGAATTCGACTGTCCATGAAAAGTGTGGAGAGACTAACCTTTGCGAAGATGAATCAGGCATGGATCAGCCAGGATTTCACCCACCAATGCCTGATGCATCAGAGTAGATTATGCATTAGCTAAAACTTAACTTTTCTTAGGAAAAAATGTATGGACCCCAATTTATTTTATATCTAAGAAAAGGAAAGGTTTGAAAAAAAAACTCCATGTGCCACCTACACCACCAAGTATTGATGTGATGCAAAGATCTTTAAAAGGTGGAAGAGAACAATGTATGGTTCATTGTAACCGGTGGAGGTAAAAGTTTCCCCTGTAAGGCCCTACTCTCGCATTATTAATTCCTTTCTTGGCAAGTGTTGCTTCAAACACTGCAATTTCCATGGGTTTTAGGTGGAAATAGGGAAATCCTTCCACCTTTTCGAGGAATATGTTACTCTTCTTAAAAAGGTTGGCTCCCCACAGGAACCTCTCCCTATTTCAACCTAAAAACTCTGGGAAATGGCAGTGTTTGTAGGTAGAAATAGGGAGAGGCTCCTGTGTGGGGCGGCTCTTTTTAGGGCAAGTAACACTTGCCAAGAAGGGAATTAATAATGTGAGAGTAGGGTTACAATGGACTGGTTACCGGTTACAATGGACCATATGTTGCTTCCTTCCACCTTATAGAGGTCTTTGCATCACATCAATACTTGGTGGTGCAGGTAGCACATGGTGTTTTTTGCACACCTTTCTTTTTCTTTCATTTCAAAAATGTTTTTGGGTACATATATGTTATCCTAAGAATATTATTAAAAGTTATGTTTTACGTAATGCATATCCTCAATACTTACTTGTGCACACTAACACTTTTACAAAAGAGACCATTTCTTCTGCCTACCTGCCTCAGCTACTACTCTGATCCTGCCACCCACCTGATGCTCAAATCTCATGCCAAGTTCTCCTTTTTTCACCAACCTTTGTCACTGGTATTGCCACCCACCGCCCCACTGTGTCACCGGGTCACTTTCAGGACTCCTGATGCTTCTGATGCCACCTCCAGTCTGTCTCATTCTGCTACCATATGTTCTCCTCATGCTGCTGCCAGCTCGAGGCTGTCTCATTCTGCTACCATATGTTCACCTCATGCTGATGCCAGCTCCAGGCTGTCTCATACTGCCGAAGAAATATAGTTGATGAGACAACTAGATACCAGTCCTCAAGGTATATGTAAAGGTATAGTAAAGAATAGAAAGTGATCCAGATACCTTTACATATACCTTGAGGACTGGTATCTAGTTGTCTCATCAACTATATTTCTTCTGCATTTTTTAGACCTTTGGGTGAAGGTAACACCAGTTCACCTCAAGTATATGTTCCCACTGAGTGAGCTACACTATCTTTTATATTGTCTCATACTGCCACCATATGTTCTCCTCATGCTGCTGCCGCCTCCAGGCTGTCTCATTCTGCCACTATATGGTCTCTTCATGCTTCTGCCGACTCCAGGCTGTGTCATTCAGCCACTATATGGTCTCATTTTGCTGCCGCCAACTCCAGGGTGCCATTCAGCCACCATATGGTCTACTCATGCTTCTGCCACCTCCTGGCTGTGTCATTTAGCCACTGTATGGTCTCCTCTTGCTGCCGCCAACTCCAGGCTGTGTCAATTAGCCACTATATGGTCTCCTCTTGCTGCCGCCAACTCCAGGCTGTTTCATTCAGCCATTATATGGTCTCCTCATGCTGCCGCCAACTTCATGCTGTGTCATTCAGCCACTATATGGTCTACTCATGCTTCCACTACTTCCAGGCTGTGTCATTTAGCCACTATATGGTCTCCTCAGGCTGCCACCAACTACTGGCTGTGTCATTCAGCCGCTATATGGTCTCCTCATGCTGCCGCCAGCTCCAGGCTGTGTCATTCAGCCACTATATGGTCTCCTCTTGCTGCCGCCAACTCCAGACAGTGTCATTCAGCCACTAAAAACGCAATAATGGACACTAAGAAAAGTACATTTAAAAGGGATTCAACTCACTACCAGAAATATATTGTATACACGTGGACACTGCAAAACCGTACACCTGCAACTCCTCGCTCGATTCTTAAAACAGAACAGAAAACGCACCAGAAAAATAAACGCAGTGCACACAAGCATGAATCAGAAAAACGCAGAGTGAGTTTTTCTGAAGGTGAAAACATCCAGCTAGGCTCCAAAGCTGGAGCAACATCAATCAAGCCTTCTCCACACCTGCACAGACCAGCAGGAGAAATTCTGGTGTAACCCAATACCTAAAGGACGGAACAGAAGAGCTGGACGAAAACATAGGAGAAACACGTTATAATCTGAGATCCCTAATACCGGCGAAGTAAGTCTCTCTGTTATCAACTTATCCAGTTTCATTATTTCACCCATACAGCAACAGTTACATAGCCGTGGACTTAATTTTGTTCCTTCAGGCAACTTTGATTTATTTTCTACCATTCTGGACGTTAATCGTTGGGCCAGATGCCTCACAGTAAAGAGACATTTTATTTTGTGTGAGATTTGCAAACTGACCGTATACCTTTTCGTATTCCCAATCCCGGGTTTTATCCACTGGTTTCCAGAACACCTGCCCTTGACAGGTTTCAGGAACTAGTGGAAAAAAGACCTGGTCAATTTACATCAGGGGTTAAAGAAGCAGGTTACTCATGGCAACCTCAGTTCATCAGAACAGACTGCCCTACAAGATATTAAAAACAACACAGACCTTATCGTGCGTAATGCCGATACAGGTGGGGCAGTCGTTCTTATGAAGGCAGGTTTCTATTCAAAATAAAATTCTGAAATGCTTAATGACACCTCCACCTATAGAAAACTTACAATTAATTCCACCAAATCATGTCAATCCGCCCTCAGAAAATTTAGATGAAGGATTTACCATAGGAGTTTTAGATACTAAATTGAAGGAATAGCTATATTTATAACAATCCAGTCACCCCAGTCTTCCACTCCCTCCCCAAGTTACATAAAGGGGTTTTCCCACCTCCTCTCCGACCCATTGTGGCGGGTATAGGGTCACTTGGGGAGAGACTGGGAGACTGGGTTGACTTGCATTTACAACCATTGACCAAAATCACCCCGTCTTTCCTCAGGGACACTAAACATGTTCTAGAAATAGTTAATAAAATGGAATGGTCTGAAAATCTATCTTGGGCTACATGTGATGTCACCGCTTTGTACCCCTCCATACCACAACAGCAGGGTCTATTTGCACTTTCCTAACATCTCGATGCCCATAGCAACTACTCCCCTGGTCTGAAGGAATTTATCATCATGGCCACAGAATTTCTGTTGTCTCATAATTATTTTATGTTTAATGGTGATTATTTCCTTCAGATCAGGGGAGTTTCTGTGGGGGCTAAATATTTGCCGTCTTTCGCTGACATCTATATGATTTTTTGGCAAAAGGAATTTATTTTTTTCATCCACTAAATATTTTGGCAGATATATTGATCTGGTTGTGGTATGGAGGAATACTGAAAGCCGTTTCCTGGATTTCGTTTCTTACATTAATGACAATAATCTTAATCTCCAGTTTACGGCATATTTTTCCCATACAAGCATTCCATTCTTGGATCTCATATGGAGATACAGTGACCGATATTAGCAGGATCACTGTAGAACCATATAGGAAGGCGTCGGCCAGGAACAGCATTTTACAGGCTGATTCATGCCACCCAAAACATGTAGTTAATAACATGCCTCATGGGGAGTGGGTTCGTCTAAGGAGAAATTGTTCTAGTGATATTATTTTTGTGGGAGAATCCAGGGTACTCCATGACAGGCTGAGTGCTAGGGGCTACAGTGAACAGATTTTGAAGACCGCTTATAATAGAGCAAAAAAACTCAAACGAGATTTACTCATTACTAATAGCAACAGCAAGTCTTCATCCTCTGAACATGTAGCCAACAAGTCCAAATTACCAGTTTTCATTACGAGTTACAGTTAACAGTTTTATGCCATCAAACACATTTTGCAGAAACATCTACCGATCTTGGAAAAGGATTCAGCCCTACACGACAAGTCACATTTTTAAAGTTGTTTCTAGACGAGGTCCCTCTTTAGTTTCCAAACTTTCTCCCAGTTTATTTTTAGAAGACACAAAAAAATTCTACTAATCATACTGTTTCACCGAGCGCTCCGGGTCCCTGCTCCTCCCCGGAGCGCTCGCGGCGTTCTTCTGCGTGCAGCGCCCCGGTCAGACCCGCTGACCGGGAGCGCTGCTCTGTTGTCACCGACGGGGATGCGATCCACATAGCGGGACGCTATATATATATATATATATTATATATATATATATTTTTTTATTTATTCTTATTATTATTTTTATATGTGTATGTATTTGTATGTATATTTGCATATATATATATATATGTGTTACGCCGAGCGCTCCGGGTCCCCGCTCCTCCCCGGAGCGCTCGCTACACTTCCCTCACTGCAGCGCCCCGGTCGGTTCCACGGACCCGGGGCGCTGCGTTACTACCTCCGGCCGGGATGCGATTCGCGATGCGGGTAGCGCCCGCTCGCGATGCGCACCCCGGCTCCCGTACCTTACTCGCTCCCCGTCAGTTCTGTCCCGGCGCGCGCGGCCCCGCTCCCTAGGGCGCGCGCGCGCCGGGTCTTTGCGATTTAAAGGGCCACTGCACCGCTGATTGGTGCAGTGGTTCCAATTAGTGTTTACACCTGTGCACTTCCCTATATCACCTCACTTCCCCTTCACTCCCTCGCCGGATCTTGTTGCCCTAGTGCCAGTGAAAGCGTTCCTTGTGTGTTCCTTGCCTGTGATTCCAGACCTTCTGCCGTTGCCCCTGACTACGATCCTTGCTGCCTGCCCCGACCTTCTGCTACGTCCGACCTTGCTTCTGTCTACTCCCTTGTACCGCGCCTATCTTCAGCAGCCAGAGAGGTTGAGCCGTTGCTAGGGGATACGACCTGGTCACTACCGCCGCAGCAAGACCATCCCGCTTTGCGGCGGGCTCTGGTGAAAACCAGTAGTGACTTAGAACCGATCCTCTAGCACGGTCCACGCCAATCCCTCTCTGGCACAGAGGATCCACTACCTGCCAGCCGGCATCGTGACAGTAGATCCGGCCATGGATCCCGCTGAAGTTCCTCTGCCAGTTGTCGCTGACCTCACCACGGTGGTCGCCCAGCAGTCACAACAGATTGCGCAACAAGGCCAACAGCTGTCTCAACTGACTGTTATGCTACAACAGTTACTACCACAGCTCCAGCAATCATCTCCTCCGCCAGCTCCTGTACCTCCTCCGCAGCGAGTGGCCGCTTCTGGAATACGACTATCCTTGCCGGATAAATTTGATGGGGACTCTAAGTTTTGCCGTGGCTTTCTTTCCCAATGTTCATTACACTTGGAGATGATGTCGGACCAGTTCCCCACTGAAAGGTCTAAGGTGGCTTTCGTAGTCAGCCTGCTGTCTGGAAAAGCCCTGGCTTGGGCCACACCGCTCTGGGACCGCAATGACCCCGTCACTGCCTCTGTACACTCCTTCTTCTCGGAAATTCGAAGTGTCTTTGAGGAACCTGCCCGAGCCTCTTCTGCTGAGACTGCCCTGTTGAACCTGGTCCAGGGTAATTCTTCCGTTGGCGAGTATGCCGTACAGTTCCGTACCCTTGCTTCAGAATTATCCTGGAATAATGAGGCACTCTGCGCGACCTTTAAAAAAGGCCTATCCAGCAACATTAAAGATGTTCTGGCCGCACGAGAAATCCCTGCTAACCTACATGAACTCATCCATCTTGCCACTCGCATTGACATGCGTTTTTCCGAACGGCGTCAGGAGCTCCGCCAGGATATGGACTCTGTTCGCACGAGGCGTTTCTTCTCCCCGGCTCCTCTCTCCTCTGGTCCCCTGCAATCTGTTCCTGTGCCTCCCGCCGTGGAGGCTATGCAGGTCGACCGGTCTCGCCTGACACCCCAAGAGAGGACACGACGCCGCATGGAGAATCTCTGCCTGTACTGTGCTAGTACCGAACACTTCCTGAAGGATTGTCCTATCCGTCCTCCCCGCCTGGAAAGACGTCCGCTGACTCCGCACAAAGGTGAGACAGTCCTTGATGTCTACTCTGCTTCTCCACGTCTTACTGTGCCTGTGCGGATGTCTGCCTCTGCCTTCTCCTTCTCTGCTGTGGCCTTCTTGGACTCTGGATCTGCAGGAAATTTCATCTTAGCCTCTCTCGTCAACAGGTTCAACATCCCGGTGACCAGTCTCGCCAGACCCCTCTACATCAATTGTGTAAACAATGAAAGATTGGACTGTACTATACGTTTCCGCACGGAGCCCCTTCTAATGTGCATCGGATCTCATCACGAGAGGATTGAACTGTTGGTCCTCCCCAATTGCACTTCTGAAATCCTTCTTGGACTTCCCTGGCTTCAACTCCATTCCCCAATCCTGGATTGGTCCACTGGGGAGATCAAGAGTTGGGGGCCCTCTTGTTCCAAGGACTGCTTAAAACCGGTTCCCAGTAAACCTTGCCGTGTCCCTGTGCTTCCTCATGTAACCGGTCTCCCTAAGGCCTATATGGACTTTGCGGACGTTTTTTGCAAAAAACAAGCTGAGACTCTACCTCCTCACAGGCCTTATGATTGTCCCATTGACCTCCTCCCGGGCACTACTCCACCCCGGGGCAGAATCTATCCTCTGTCCGTCCCAGAGACTCTTGCCATGTCTGAATACGTCCAAGAAAATTTAAAAAAGGGCTTTATCCGTAAATCCTCCTCTCCTGCCGGAGCCGGATTTTTCTTTGTGTCCAAAAAAGATGGCTCTCTACGTCCTTGCATTGACTACCGCGGTCTTAATAAAATCACGGTTAAGAACCGCTACCCCCTACCCCTCATCTCTGAACTCTTTGATCGTCTCCAAGGTGCCCATATTTTTACCAAACTGGACTTAAGAGGTGCTTATAATCTCATCCGCATCAGAGAGGGGGATGAATGGAAAACGGCATTTAACACCAGAGATGGACACTTTGAGTATCTGGTCATGCCCTTTGGTCTATGCAACGCCCCTGCCGTCTTCCAAGACTTTGTTAATGAAATTTTTCGTGATCTACTATACTCCTGTGTTGTTGTATATCTGGACGATATCCTGATTTTTTCTGCCAATCTTGAAGAACACCGCCAGCATGTCCGTATGGTTCTTCAGAGACTTCGTGATAATCAACTCTATGCCAAAATAGAGAAATGTCTGTTTGAATGCCAATCTCTTCCTTTTCTAGGATACTTGGTCTCTGGCCAGGGACTACAAATGGACCCAGATAAACTCTCTGCCGTCTTAGATTGGCCACGCCCCTCCGGACTCCGTGCCATCCAACGTTTTTTGGGGTTCGCCAATTATTACAGGCAATTTATTCCACATTTTTCTACCATTGTGGCTCCTATTGTGGCTTTAACAAAAAAAAATGCCGATCCCAAGTCTTGGCCTCCTCAAGCGGAAGACGCCTTTAAACGACTCAAGTCTGCCTTTTCTTCGGCTCCCGTGCTCTCCAGACCTGACCCATCTAAACCCTTCCTATTGGAGGTTGATGCCTCCTCAGTGGGAGCTGGAGCTGTCCTTCTACAAAAAAACTCTTCCGGGCATGCTGTTACTTGTGGTTTTTTTTCCAGGACCTTCTCTCCGGCGGAGAGGAACTACTCCATCGGGGATCGAGAGCTTCTAGCCATTAAATTAGCACTTGAGGAATGGAGGCATCTGCTGGAGGGATCAAGATTTCCAGTTATTATTTACACCGATCACAAGAACCTCTCCTACCTCCAGTCTGCCCAACGCCTGAATCCTCGTCAGGCCAGGTGGTCTCTGTTCTTTGCCCGATTTAATTTTGAAATTCACTTTCGGCCTGCTGATAAAAACATTAGGGCCGATGCTCTCTCTCGTTCCTCAGATGCCTCTGAAATTGAACTCTCTCCTCAACACATCATTCCTCCTGACTGCCTGATTTCCACTTCTCCAGCCTCCATCAGGCAAACTCCTCCAGGAAAGACCTTTGTTTCTCCACGCCAACGCCTTGGGATCCTCAAATGGGGTCACTCCTCCCATCTCGCAGGTCATGCGGGCATCAAGAAATCTGTGCAACTCATCTCTCGCTTCTATTGGTGGCCGACTCTAGAGACTGATGTGGTGGACTTTGTGCGAGCCTGCACTATCTGTGCCCGGGATAAGACTCCTCGCCAGAAGCCCGCTGGTTTTCTTCATCCTCTACCTGTCCCCGAACAACCTTGGTCTCTGATTGGTATGGATTTTATTACTGACTTACCCCCATCCCATGGCAACACTGTTATTTGGGTGGTCGTTGATCGATTCTCCAAAATGGCACATTTCATCCCTCTTCCTGGTCTTCCTTCAGCGCCTCAGTTGGCTAAACAATTTTTTGTACACATTTTTCGTCTTCACGGATTGCCTACACAGATCGTCTCGGATAGAGGCGTCCAATTTGTGTCTAAATTCTGGAGGGCTCTCTGTAAACAACTCAAGATTAAATTAAATTTTTCTTCTGCATACCATCCTCAATCCAATGGACAAGTAGAGAGAATTAACCAGATCTTGGGTGACTATTTACGACATTTTGTTTCCTCCCGCCAGGATGACTGGGCAGATCTTCTACCTTGGGCCGAATTCTCGTATAATTTCAGAATCTCTGAATCTTCCTCCAAATCTCCGTTTTTCGTGGTGTACGGCCGTCACCCTCTTCCCCCCCTCCCTACCCCCTTGCCCTCTGGTCTGCCCGCTGTGGATGAAATTTCTCGTGATCTTTCCACCATATGGAAAGAGACCCAAAATTCTCTCTTACAGGCTTCTTCTCGCATGAAGAGATTCGCAGATAAGAAAAGAAGAGCTCCCCCCGTTTTTTCCCCTGGAGACAAGGTATGGCTCTCCGCTAAATATGTCCGTTTCCGTGTCCCGAGCTATAAGTTGGGACCACGCTATCTTGGTCCTTTTAAAGTTTTGTGTCAAATTAATCCTGTCTCTTACAAACTTCTTCTTCCTCCTTCTCTTCGTATCCCTAATGCCTTTCACGTCTCTCTTCTTAAACCTCTCATCCTCAACCGTTTTTCTCCTAAATCTGTTCCTCCCACTCCTGTTTCCGGCTCCTCGGACATCTTCTCTGTCAAAGAGATTTTGGCCTCTAAAAAGGTCAGGGGAAGAACTTTTTTTTTAGTGGATTGGGAGGGTTGTGGTCCAGAAGAGAGGTCCTGGGAACCTGAGGACAATATCCTGGACAAAAGTCTGATCCTCAGGTTCTCAGGCCCCAAGAAGAGGGGGAGACCCAAGGGGGGGGGTACTGTTACGCCGAGCGCTCCGGGTCCCCGCTCCTCCCCGGAGCGCTCGCTACACTTCCCTCACTGCAGCGCCCCGGTCGGTTCCACGGACCCGGGGCGCTGCGTTACTACCTCCGGCCGGGATGCGATTCGCGATGCGGGTAGCGCCCGCTCGCGATGCGCACCCCGGCTCCCGTACCTTACTCGCTCCCCGTCAGTTCTGTCCCGGCGCGCGCGGCCCCGCTCCCTAGGGCGCGCGCGCGCCGGGTCTTTGCGATTTAAAGGGCCACTGCACCGCTGATTGGTGCAGTGGTTCCAATTAGTGTTTACACCTGTGCACTTCCCTATATCACCTCACTTCCCCTTCACTCCCTCGCCGGATCTTGTTGCCCTAGTGCCAGTGAAAGCGTTCCTTGTGTGTTCCTTGCCTGTGATTCCAGACCTTCTGCCGTTGCCCCTGACTACGATCCTTGCTGCCTGCCCCGACCTTCTGCTACGTCCGACCTTGCTTCTGTCTACTCCCTTGTACCGCGCCTATCTTCAGCAGCCAGAGAGGTTGAGCCGTTGCTAGGGGATACGACCTGGTCACTACCGCCGCAGCAAGACCATCCCGCTTTGCGGCGGGCTCTGGTGAAAACCAGTAGTGACTTAGAACCGATCCTCTAGCACGGTCCACGCCAATCCCTCTCTGGCACAGAGGATCCACTACCTGCCAGCCGGCATCGTGACAATATGTGTGTGTGTGTATGTATATATATATATATATATATGTGTGTGTTTTGTTTTTTATATTTATTTTTATTATTTTTATATATGTATGTATATATCTATGCGTGTATATATATATATATATATATATATATATATATATGTGTGTGTGTATATATAAAACATTATTATTATTTTTTTTATTACTTTGTGTAGGGCTGCTGCATAACTGCATTCATTTTTTGTGTGAGCTTTTTTTTCTGCCTGAATTCAAGTGCATACACATCCATTGTTCCATTTCCATGTTTTCCACATGTCTTTATTAAGTCTGATGTCATGATACATGTGATGTTCCTAAGAAAGTATTTAAAGTTTGGATTTTATCCTGTGTATTATGCCATGACTAATGACCTGTAACGGTCCGAAACGCATCGGCTCCTGCCTGATGCAAGTTTGTGTCTGCTGATCCTACAATAAAGTACCAGTCATTTTACTGCACTTGGCGCTGGACATTCCTTTGTTATACCGTTGATCCGGTCCGGGGACGCTGCCGGCTAGCCTGTGCGCTGGTGCTGGAAACACGAGGGAGAGCGCTGTCCACACACAATGTTGCTATTCAGCCACTATATGGTCTCCTCATGATTCCGCCACCTCCAAGCTGTGTTATACAGCCACTGTATGGTCTTCTCATGCTTCCGCCACATCCGGGTTGTGTCACTGTACATTATATAAATCTTTAAATCTTTTCAATTGTGAGGCCCTATGGTCTCATCAGGCTGTTGCCACCTCCAGGCTGGGTCAGTCAGCCACTACAGTGGTCCCTCAACATACGATGGTAATTCGTTCCAAACGAGCCATCGTTTGTCGAATCCATCGTATGTTGAGGGATTCGTGCAAGGTAAAGTATAGGAAGCTGTACTCACCTGTCCCCACCGCTCGCAATGGTGTCCCCGCCGCTCCCAATGGTGACCCCGGGCCTCCGCTGTCTTCTCCGGTCCTCTGCTGACTTCTCCGGTCCTCTGCTGTCTTCCGCAAGGCCTTACTGGGCCTGCGTAGCGACGTCATTACGCCGCTGCGTACACCATTCCTATTGGATGACGTGCGCAGCAGCGTATTGACATCATCGGAGAGGGCCAAGAAGACACCGGAAGACCAGCGCTGGACCTGGAGGGCACCCGGGAGCATCGTGGAAGGGTAAGTAATACTTACCGCACCACACAGGGAACATTAAGCTGCTATCCGGCAGCACCTTAAGCATTTTGCGCTGCCGGATAGCACTTAATGCGATGGCCCCGACATAAATAAGCATTGTATGTCGATGCTGACATCAACATGCGATGGCCTCTGAGAGGCCATCGTATGTCGATTTGATCATATGTCGGGGCCATCGTAGGTCGGGGGGTCACTGTATATGGTCTCCTCATGCTGCCGCCACCTCCATACTTTGTCATTCAGCCACTATATGGTCTTCTCATACTGATGCCACCTCCAGGTACAATCATTGTGCCGCACTGCGACAGTGATTCTAATAGTGACGCCTCTAATCTGCATGTCATACTGAATAACAATATTATTTCACTAACCCAGCACACACCCTATGCGTGTTACAGCAAGGCAAAGTGTTCTACACCCATATTGAGGTTCTCTGTAGACCAGAAATACGTTTTTAATAGAGATTCGCCACAAATAAATTCGGACGGAAACTATTACCACACTCCATCTTAGTATGACATTCCACAGTGGTAGATCCTGTCTCATATATCTACTGATGTCCACTATTTTTTCCTGCATTTTTTGCAATTTCCTGCGTCTGACGTTTTTTCTGGCGTTTTTGCATTTGAGTGGAAATTGCATTTTTTGGCCCCTTTGGCAGTTTTTATTTGTTGGGTTCCATGATGAGACTGTTCCATGATGGGAGTAGTAGTACCTGTACTAATAGACATATCGTCCTGGGTGTCACTTCTGACACACAATGCAATCGTCCACTTTTCACCCCCATATGGGGTGTTTTCTGAATTGGGAGAAATTGGGCTTCAAATTTTGAGGGGTATTTTCTGCTATTACCCCTTTTTAAAAATGTAAAATTTTTGGGAAAAGTCATGAAACACCTTTGGGGTATTAAGGCTCACTTTATCCCATATTACATTCCCCGAGGGGTCTAGTTTCCAAAATGGTATGCCATGTGTTTTTTTTTTTTTTTGCTGTTCTGGCACCATAGGGGCTTCCTAAATGCAATATGCCCCCCAAAAACCATTTCAGAAAAATGTTCTCTCCAAAATCCCCTTGTCGCTCCTTCCTTTCTGAGCCCTCTACTGCGCCCGCCGAACAATTTACATAGACATATGACATATGTGCTTACTCGAGAGAAATTGGACTACAAATACAAGTACAAATTTTCTCCTTTTTTACCAAAAATTGGGTCTACAAGAACATGTGAGTGTAAAAAATGAAGATTTTGAATTTTCTCTTTCACTTTGTTGCTATTCCTGTGAAACACCTAAAGGGTTAAAACACTGACTGAATGTCATTTTGAATACTTTGGGGGGTGTAGTTTTATAATGGGGTCATTTATGGGGTATTTCTAATATGAAGACCCTTCAAATCCTCTTCAAAACTGAACTGGTCCCTGAAAAATATCCAGTTTGAAAATTTTGTGGAAAATTGCTGCTGAACTTTGAAGCCCTCTGGTGTCTTCCAAAAGTAAAAACATGTCAATTTTATTATGCAAACATAAAGTAGACATATTGTATATGTGAATTAAAAAAATGTATTCGTAATATACATTTTCCTTACAAGCAGAAAGTTTCAAAGTTAGAAAAATGCAAAATTTTCAAATTTTTCATCAAATTTATGGATTTTTCACCAAGAAAGAATGCAAGTTACCACAAAAATGTACTACTATGTTAAAGTAGAAAATGTCACGAAAAAACAGTCTCGGAATCAGAATGATAACTAAAAGCATTCCAGAGTTATTAATGTTTAACCCCTTAACGACGCAGGACGTATATTTACGTCCTGCGCCGGCTCCCGTGATATGAAGCGGGAAGCGTATTTTTGGTCACTTTTTATACCATTAAAAAATGAATAAAAAGTCTGATCAAAACAAAAATCATACCGATAAAAACTTCATATCACGGTTCAAAAAATGAGCCCTCATACCGCCCTGTACGTGAAAAAAAAAAAAAAGTTATAGGGGTCAGAAGATGACATTTTTAAATGTATAAATTTTCCTGCATGTAGTTATGATTTTTTCCAGAAGTAATACAAAATCAAACCTATATAAGTAGGGTTTCATTTTAACCATATGGACCTACAGAATAATGATAAGGTGTAATTTTTACCGAAATATGCACTGCGTAGAAACGGAAGCCCCCAAAATTTACAAAATGGCGTTTTTTCTTTGATTTTGTCGCACAATTATTTTTTTTTCCGTTTCGCCGTGAATTTTTGGGTAAAATTACTAATGTCACTGCAAAGTAGAATTGGTGACGCAAAAATAAGCCATAATATGGATTTTTAGGTGGAAAATTGAAAGGGTTATGATTTTTAAAAGGTAAGGAGGAAAAAACGAAAGTGCAAAAACTGAAAAACCCTGAGTCCTTAAGGGGTTAATGGTCAGATGTGCAAAAAAACGCTCTGGTCCTTAAGGCCAAAATGGGCTTAGTCCTTAAAGGGTTAAACCAATAAATTAATGTAAACAATAGGTCATTTTCTGATGACACATTCCCTTTAACCCCTTAGAGATGCAGTCCTTTTTCACCTTAAGGACTGAGCCCTTTTTCGCAATTCTGATCACTGTCGGTTTACGAATTAATAACTCGAAAACACTTTTACTGAATATTCTGATTCTGAGATCGTTTTTTCTTGACATATTCTACTTTATTTTGGTGGTAAATTTTCGGCGTTACTTGCATCCTTTTTTGGTGAAAAATCAAAAAATTTCATGAAAATTTTGAAAATGTTGCATTTTTCTAACTTTGAAACTCTCTAATTGTAAGGAAAATGGATATTCCAAATAAATTTTATTTTTCTTCACAAACACAATGTTGGCATCATAAAATGGACATATTTTTGCTTTTTGAAAAAATTTGAGGGCTTCAAAGTAGAGCAGCAATTTTCAAAAATGTCATGAAAATTGCAAAATCTGAAGGGACAGATGTTACAGAACTACAACTCCCAGCATGCCTGGGCAGTCTAGGCATGCTGAGTGTTGTAGTTTGGCAACATCTGGAGGGCTACCGTTTGGGCATTGGTCTCCAAACTGTGACCCTCCAGATGTTGCAAAACTACAACTCCCAGCATGCCCAAACAGCCTTTGGCTGTCTGGGCATGCTGGGAGTTGCAGTTTGGCCTTTCTAGTGGTTGCCACAGTCAGTAAAGATCACTTTACTTTCACTTTCATTCCTGCTCTCCTTACCTGCTCCCTGCCACTCTCCGATCCTCTTGTATGGTCTGCCTTCTGGTAGGTTGTACGAGTGGATCACAGATATTACTAATCAGTGCTATGCCAATGCGTGGCACTGAACAGTAATAGCAATTTAGTGATAGGGGGTGATGGGGACTAAAATGTGTAATAAAAAATATAATGTTAATGCTTCTTCACGGTGAATGGTGTAAATATAAATAAAATACCAACTTTCAAAATTACTTAAAGGGGTACTCCCCCGCACACATCTTATCCCCTTCAAAGGATCTCTGGGCCAGTGCGGCGTCCGTCACGCCATGCCCCCTCCATTCATGTCTATGGGAGGGGGCTTGACGGCTAGTACAGAGCCGTCATGCCTCCTCCCATAGACTTGAATGGAGGGGGCATGGCGGCCTGCATCGCCAGTTATCGGGCACGGAACAGAGTTCGCTTCATGACCCAAATGACAGGGGTGCTGGTCCAGAGATTGTGGGGGTACCTAGCGTCCGGACCCCCGTGATCTAACATCTTATCCCCTTTCCTTTGGATAGGGGATAAGATGTAAGTTTGGTCACATCACGTCCCAGAAAAAAAATGAAAAATTTACTTTTTCATTTTTACGGACCACTGTTCGAAAAATCTGTCCGACACCTGTGGGATGTAAATGCTCTCTGTACCCCTTATTACATTCTGCAAGGGATGTTGTTTCCGAAATGGGGGTCACATGTGGGGCCACTGTTCTGGCACCATGAGGGACTTTGTGAACGCACTTGGCCCCCAACTTCCATTCCAATCGAATTCTCTCTCCAAAATCCCAATGTCGCTCATTCTCTTCTGAGCCCTGTAGTGCACCCATAGAGCACTGTGCATCCACATATGGGGTATTTCCGTACTCATGAGAAATTGTGTTACAAATTTTGGGAGTCTTTTTCTCCTTTTACCTCTTATGAAGATGAAAAGTATGGGGCACGGGCAGCATGTTAGTTTAAACATTTTTATTTTTTTACACTAATTGGACAACACCAATCACCCTTATTTTCCGCGTCACTGGAGCCCTGATTGACTCAGAAAAGCCATGATTCGCCTTGAGGGATGTAGTTTCCAAAATGGGGTCACATGTGGGTGGTGTTATTTTTTTTGCGTTTATGTCAGAATTGTTGCAAATCTCAGCCTCCCCTGTGCAAATCACAAATTAAGGCCTCAAACGTACATGGTGCCCTTCCACTCCTGAGCCCTGTTGTGCACCTGCAGAGCACTTTACGACCACTGTAGAAACTGCTTTGTTTTGGGGTGCCCTACTAATTGATTGAGGACAACTGGATCATTATAGGGGTTTATTACAAGGTATACATATATACAAAGGGGGATCCTAGCTAATTAAGGGATGGGGTACAAAGAAGAAGGGAAGGTGAAAGGAAGGAGTAGGAAGTGCTCTCTCTAGTCATCTTATGAATAACCTATATATATTAGTCATCCACACACACACATAACCCATGAACTGCCCATCCCAAGACCTCTCCATAGCCAATCAGAACAGTTAATCAGCTCTTGTCCTTTGACTCTTTTTGGCATGGGCCCTCTTTGTTGTCCCATAGTATGTTGACAGCTGTCCATTCAAGCTTCCTTGAAAACCATACCTTGGAGGGTTGACAGGATAATTACTCCATCAAAAAATGTGCAGTCCATTGTGTACAACACTGCAGGTGCTTGTTTTGTGGCTTCACACAGGATGAAAGCAAATCACTTGTTTAACTAGCGGTTTGAAGCTTACTGGCACCATACAGCATTCCATCCATGACACTTCCCTCCAATCACATTAAAAAAAACTAACACAGGGTGTTTTAGCACTATGGGTGTATCAGGTGTACAGCTGGAGGCTCCCAATCAAAACTCCAGAGTAACGTCCATATATAAAAAAAAAAAAGTACACTAAACAGCAAAAAAAATTTTCTTTTTCAATGCTTTATCTTCATTTTATCATAAATAGTAATTCCATTTCATATTCGGTACAAAAAAAAGATAAATATCACCCACGTGCAGATCGATCATTTCACTGACACTTCATGGACTCAGCTTATCTCGGAAAGTCCATTGCTCCTGCCAGAGCTCACATGTCCTCCTGAGAATTATCCAGCCTTTCCTCTGGATGTCAGAACAGAGCTCACACACGTCTGTGTGCTCCGATAAGCCTGACAAAGGGAGCAATCCTGAAATGTTGCTATCGGAGCTCACAGCCGTGTGTGAGCTCTGTTCTGACATCCAGAGGAAAGGCTGGATAATCGGCAGGATTCCTCTACTTTCTTCCCCTCTTCTGCTAGGTGGAAGACTCATGTATTTTCTCAAGCTTGGGCATCCATAACCTCAGACTCTTGGATCTTCAACACTGCCTCAGGTTACATGATAGAGTTTATGTCTCCCCCTCTACAAACCTCTTTCCCTCTTCAGATTCATTTTTCTTCTCTAGACGAGAGACTGATAGATCGGGAAATAAAAGAACTTTCTTTGAAATATGCAATTTTTCAGGTCCCTCAGCACTCTCCAGGTTTTCTCAGCAACATTTTCTTAGTGAAGAAAAAAGACGGTGGACACACACCTGTGATCAATCTTCGCTATCTCAACGACTTCATAGTTTATCATCATTTCAAGATGGAGGGTATCCACCTCCTAAGGGATCTTCTAGTCCAAAACGACTGGCTTGTGAAGGTAGACTTGAAAGACGCCTACCTCACTGTTCCTATCCACCATACATTCACATCAACCTTATCTCCAGTTTCTATGGAAGAACCGGAAATGGCTATTCACTTGCCTCCCTTTCGGTCTATCTTCAGCCCCATAGTGTTTCACCAAACTGCTGAAGCCAGTCGTGTCACTTTTAAGAAGCCAAGGAGTCTGTCTTATTATACCATATCATCCCTTCTAACCAGCTTAAGATTTTCAATCAACCTCAAGACATCTGTATAGGCCCCCTCGAGGGAAGTAGAATTTTTGTTTTTTTCAATAAACACACAACTAACTACTCAGTATGAGCAACATTTCTATGGTCCAATACATCAACAAATTGGGAGGTACAACCTCAAAGACTTTATCAGACATCACTTCCAACATCTGGAATTTCTGTTTCGACAAACATATTGTCCTAAAAGCAGAATACTTACCTGGCCTCTCCAATGTTAGCAGACTGGAACTCCCGCTTCCTGTCAGACCACAGCGATTGGATGCTAGATTTGTCAATCTTTTTTTTCAATCAATTCCTAATGGTGTCCAATTCATAGGGATCTTTTTGTGTCTCATTTAAACCGCCAGCTTCCACTCTTCTTCAGTTGGCATCTGAAAGCCCTGGGGGGTGGATGCATTTTGCATCCTTTTGCAATGATTCTGAGGGTCATTTCACAAACTATCCATCTATGAGCGACATTGGTTCTGATAACCCTTTGGTGGCCATCCCAAGTCTGCTTCCCTCAAATTCTGAACCTGTTAATAGATTTCCCAATCCTCCTCCCTGTATATCCTCACATCCTTCAAGATCCATCTGGGAACCCTCACCCTCTTGTTCTTTAGGGAGGCCTTTCCCTAGTGGCATGTCTTATTTCAGGTCTTCATCACTTGACAACAAAGTTTCTCAATCTACTAGAGAGATCCTTTCCGAAGCCTGGGCTCCAGGTACCAGGAAAGCTTACAGATCAACCTGGCAACTTTGTGTTCATTGGTGCTCTCAGAAACATCTGGATCCCAGTCCTACCTCTATCTCTCATATCCTAAACTATTTATTAGAAGCTTTTGACTCCAGTAAAGCTTACAGGACCATTAATCGATACAGGTCAGCCATTTCATTTATCTTAACATAATTTTATCGATTCAATCCCAATTGGTATACATCCTCTGGTCTGTAGACTCCTTAGAGGTATTTGATTCAGAAGACCTCCTCTGCCTAAACATCGTTCTGTTTAGGATGTTTCCCTGCTTCTCAACCTTTTTTCCTCCTGGGAGGATAATTATTCTCTTCCTTTAAAACTTTTAACTTACAAAGGAACTGCCCTCTTATGTTTAATATCCATTAAAAGAGTATCAGACATCAGAGCTCTTAATATCTCTCATAGATCTTTTTCTCCTCAAGGAGTTCACTTTACCATTAGCCGCAGAACTAAGACTAATATCCATTCGGTTTTCTATCCGGCCTTTTTACAACATCCCAAATTATGTGTCTTCAGATGTCTAAAATCCTACGAATCCAAGAATATGGCTCTCAGATCTACTAATTCTTCCAAACTCCTCATTTCCTACTGCAAACCACACCTTCCAGTATCCTCTCCTACTTTTGCCAGATGGGTTAGACAATCCATGTCTTTAGCTGGTATTGTAATTTACCAATTTGGTGCCCACTCTGTAAAAAGCGCTATGTCCACTAAAACTATTCAATCAGGTGGCTCGCTTTCTGATGTTCTTAAAGCAGCTGATTGGTCCTCAGAATCAAGTTCAAGTCATTTTATTTTAGACCAGAGTCTCATATTTCTATGTCAATCTTATAATTTATCATCTTAGTATTGTATAGCATTAAACTTGCACTATATTATGAGCCTCCTGTCAGAAATAAAATTGACGATTCTCCTAGTAATTATAACGGAAAATATACAGTAGAGTTTTATTAACAACAGGAGGTGAGTAATATCCCTCCATATGTTCCCATCCCCTTTATTATACAAATGTTCTTTATTTTTCAGCTTTATGAAGTCACTTACCTGAAGGCATCCTCATGGATTCTTCCACAGAAGTTCCTTCCCCATCTTCTGCAGGATGCATCTTGAGAGATTCTTCAACTTCTTCATTCTTCCTAGTTAATTCCGAGTTCTACTTTCTTGTCATATTTAGGACTTTTAGACTTTGGTCTTCCTTGATTACAGACCTTTTATGAACTAGTCCTGATTGGTGGTTTATACCTTTACAAATAGAAAGTGACAGTGCTCGAAGTTGAATGGATACTGAGTCTCAATAATTGCAGATAAATGTATAGAAAAAAATATTTATAAAAAATCACAATACACATAAAAATTAAAAATATATTGATGTTATATGTGTATATATAGCTGTCTAGAAAAGCCACAGGGCCCTTCTGGCTTACTTCAAGCTATATTATGACGTAAAAGCAAGTTATAAAATACAACGAAGCATAAAAATTGTAGAATCCAATATATTGAGGACTGCTGCTGAATTAAACTGCAATTCTTATAACACTATATAGTATTAATGCAATAGTCTCTAATTAGAGCAAAACATTTTCAAATGTCCAGTAATCCGGCAAAATGACCTGCAGATGCTTATAATCCGGCAAAAATGTCTATTAAAAGTAAATGCAATAATGTAACCGCAGAAATGTTTCTGTAACTGTTCAGCAATGTTTTTAGAGGTCTTGCAACAATGTAACTGCAGAGGTGTTCCAGCGGTGCTATGCACTTATGTCTGGCAAGCAAATAACTGTAACTGGGTTTTAGGAGTGAATAACAAAGCAACTCCGATGTGGCGGTGCTGTAGTGCTGTCTCCTTAAAGATCCGTGTAGGTCAAGTTCACGGTGATGAATCTCTGCTCGAAGGCAGATAAGGATAACTTTGGCGTCCTCGTGTAGTAATTGAGCACGAGGAGCTTGCAGATGGACAGAGTATTATCTGTCAAATAAGATTTAAATCCGAGTAAGTGGCAATTGCTCAACAGCAGCAGACCTCACTAGATAGTGATAAAGTCTTAAGTATAGGGAGGCTGGATGCGTTTCAGGATCACCATAGATCCTTACCTCAGCAGCAAGGGTATGATATGATCATATCCAAAGGATAGGGGATAACATGCCTGATTGCAGGGCGCCCAGCTGCTGGGACCCCCCGCGATCTCTGTGCTAATGCTGCGGCATTACAGTCATGGAGGCCTGAGGCTTCTGTGATCGCCAGTCATTCGGCATGGAGCGGAGTTCGCTCCATGCATTGGATGGCTAAGGGTGCCGTGGCAGAGAACGCGGGAGTTCCCTAGCGTCTGGACCAACAGGATCAGACATGTTATCCCTATTCTTTGGATAGGGGATAAAATGTCTAGTGGCGGAGTACCCCAAAGGATAGGGGATAAGTTGTCTGATCACGGGCGTCCCGCAATCTCTCATGCAGCACTCCTATCATTAGCCTCACGGAGCGAAGATTGCTCCGCGTCTGATAACTCACGATCACAGGGCTGGAGTATCGCGATGTCGTGGCTCCGCCCCCTTGTGACATCACGCCCTGTCCCCCTCAATGCAAGTCTTTGGGAGGGGTCGTAGTGGCCATCAAGCCCGCTCTCATAGACTTGCATTAAGAGGGCGTGACGTGATCGTGAGTAATCAGACACAGAGCGATATTTGCTCCGTGAGGCTGATGATGGGGTGCTGCATGAGAGATTGCAGGGGTCCCCAGTGGCGGGACCCCTGCGATCAGATCTTATCCCCTATCCTTTGCATAGGGGATAAGATGTCTTAAGGCCAGAGGACCCCTTTAAAGGGGTACTCCGGTGGGGAAAAAAATGCTTAAATCAACTGGTGGCAGAAAGTTAAAACAAGAAAAAACGTGATTTCAAATGGCAGGAAATGCTCAACCCCAAATGCAGTTGTGCATTTATGCTGGGGGAGCAGAGCCTTCCCTCCTCCCACTGTACGTGTGCTTAGCCACACTGTAGTGAACTGGGAGCAGGCTGTGAGTCAGACCTAATGCTGCTGTCATTGCCCACTGGCCCCTGTTATTGCCCATACAGCACAAGAAGGTTTAGTGTTAGGTCCCGTGTCACTTGAGAAACCTTGGCGTTGGTGTGCGGGCTCAGGTATGTCCTTCATATAAGTATATACTGGCTAATGTCTCAATTTTAATATAATTTTGAGGGTTAGTCATATGTTATTGTCTATATCTACCACAATAGTGCACCTAAATTTATGTACTATTATATATGTTACACATTCACATTTTTCATCGGGTGTAGGATGCCATTGTGGCACTTGTAATCTTTTGCAGGCATCCCCCATTATATGCATTTAATGCTGGGGATTGCCCTAAGCAATGGACCACAAGTGCAGGATCTGCTCCCCCAGCAGAAATGCACAACTGCATTTGGGGTTGAGCATTTCCTACCATGTGAAACCACGTTTTTTCTTGTTCAAATCTTATACTTGGAGGTGTATAAACGCCAAATCTAATGCACCTTAATCACTATTATAGGCAGCATTTTGGTGCACCTGTGAGGCCAGCAACATATCAGCCTACATGGGTGGGGCACATAATCGTCCTCCCTCCTCCCACTGTATGTGTGCTTCGCCACACTGGAGTGAACTGGGAGCAGGCTGCGAGTCGGACCTAATGCCACAGTAGTTGCCCACTGGCCCCTGGTATTGCCCATACAGCACAGGTAGGCCACTTGAGAAACCTTGGCGTTGGTGTGCGGGCTCAGGTATGTACTTCATATAAGGATATACTGGCTAATGTCTCAATTTTAAAGTCCGGTGCCAGAAAGTTAAACAGATTTTTAAATTACTTCTATTTAAAAATCTTAATCCTTCCAGTACTTATCAGCTGCTGTGTGCTCAGAGGAAGTGCTTTTCTTTTTGAATTTGTTTTCGGTCTGACCACAATGCTCTCTGTTGACACCTGTGTCTATGTCAGGAACTGTCCAGGATAGGTTTGCTATGGGGATTTGCTCCAGCTCTGGACAGTTTCTGACACGGACAGAGGTGTCATCAGAGAGCACTGTCGTCAGACAGAAAAGAAATTCAAAAAGAAAAGAACTTCTTCTGTAGTTTACAGAAGTGATGCAGCCTATCAGCAGCCAGTCACCCATGTGATGTCAAAGCCCTATATAATCGGCAGCCATATTCTGTCTCGTCACTTCATCCTTTCACTTCATCCTTTCCTATCTGAGAGATAGGACAGACAGCGCTTCACCACCTAGTCACATCAGCATTCTGGTGGACAGAGAGCAGTGCGTTTTTCACAGAATTTTTTTTTTACTTCAGCGATTAACCTCCTAGTCATTTTCTACAGAGTTGTATTACAGAGAGGGACAGAGAGCTGTGTGTTGCCTCATACATTTGAATAAGCTGGCTCAGCTGGAGAAACGTTAGGAGAAAAGGGAGGAATAAGTTTTTAGTCCATTCCTAATAGTCTTTGAGAAAGAGTGCAATTTTGGGTGTAGTACACAGCGACTGTGTGATGCAGCACTTTTGTGTACTGCTTGTGTTGTGCACACATACTTATTTAAAAGGGGCACTGTCATGAAATAAAAAAATTGATATGTTGTAGTACTTAAGTACTACAGCAGATCTCTAATATACTTTAATTAAAAAAGATGATTTTTAAACAGTTTAAAATCCCTTTTAAATTCGGCCACTAGGGGTCACCCTCCTAGTGTCCGAATGCATTTGGCAGTGACGTCACTAATGAATTTCGACTTGTTGAAGCCTGGCAGCGAGTTGGAATTAATTCACTGTGGTGCTCGCTCCCGCCTGTCAATCAGACAGGTGGGAGCGAGCGCTTTGAAGGAAGAGGACGTGCTCAGGCTCCCTGGTCTCGCATTCCGGCCCCGGCTCCCGGCTCCCGGCGACAGGTAAAATTCTCAATGTGACTGTTTTCAATGCTTATGCTTTTGCGGGGGGAGGGGAGGGGGGGGGGGGTAGTGGGTTGAGCGGCGCAGCGGAGCCAGGGGGGTTGCGGGATATACAGTATGCCTCCAGTTGTTTCCCCACTACAACTACCAGCATGCCCTGACAGCCAATAGATGTCAGGGCCAGCTTGGAGTTGTAGTGGGGAAACAGCTGGAGGCGCCCTATATAGGTGAACTAAGGGGGGGTGGGGAGGGAGTTGAGCGGCGCGACAGGGCCGTGGGGGGGGGTTGCGGGCTGCGCGGCGGGGAGCGGGATGTGCGGCCATCACGGTGTTCACCTATACAGTATGCCTCCAGTTGTTTCCCCACTACAACTCCCAGCATGCCCTGACAGCCAATAGATGTCAGGGCAAGCTGGGAGTTGCGGTGGGGAAACAGCTGGATGTGCCCTGTATAGGTGAACTACGGGCGGAAGTGTTGGCCCCAGCAGGCATCAGTGACGTGGTGCCTGCTGGGGAAGTCTGCCTGGTAGTGAGCACACTGCCAGGCAGACAAAAAGGCATTTTTAATATGTAAAAAAAAACAAAAATTAAAGGCAGGGAGGGGGTTAGGCAGGGACAGAAAAAAGAAAAAAAGTGATGGTGGGAGCTACCCTTTAAGCGTACTGTAACACATTTTTCTGCCCTCATAAGTGCATACCACATACCTACATCTAAGTAGTGTACTATTTTGTACCTGTTAACCTGTCAAGGGCTGTGAAAGGCCAGGCAAAAGTACACACCTGCTGCAGTTCTAGACAAATACTGTTAAGCGTAGTGGAGTGCATTCTACTGCCCTCATAAGTGCATACCACATAAGTACATCTAACTGTTGTACCATTTTGTTCCTGATAAAGTCTTAACCCCTTAAGGACTCAGGTTTTTTCAGTTTTTGCACTTTCGTTTTTTCCTCCTTATCTTTTAAAAATCATAACCCTTTCAATTTTCCACCTAAAAATCCATATTATGGCTTATTTTTTGCGTCACCAATTCTACTTTGCAGTGACATTAGTCATTTTACCCAAAAATTCACGGCGAAAGAGAAAAAATAATCATTGTGCGACAAAATCGAAGAAAAAACGCAATTTTGTAAATTTTGGGGGCTTCTGTTTCTACGCAGTGCATATTTCGGTAAAAATGACACCTTATCATTATTCTGTAGGTCCATACGATTAAAATGATACCCTACTTATATAGGTTTGATTTTGTCGTACTGCTGGAAAAAATCATAACTACATGCAGGAAAATGTATACGTTTAAAAATGTCATCTTCTGACCCCTGTAACTTTTTTATTTTTCCACGTACAGGGCGGAATGAGGACTCATTTTTTGCGCCGTGATCTGAAGTTTTTATCGGTATGATTTTTGTTTTGATCGGACTTTGTGATCACTTTTTATTCATTTTTTAATGGTATAAAAAGTGACCAAAAATACGCTTTTTTGGACTTTGGAATGTTTTTGCGCGTACGCCATTGACCATGCGGTTTTATTAATGATATATTTTTATATTTCAGACATTTACGCACGTGGCAATACCACATATGTTTATTTTATTTTTTTATTTACACTATTTTATTTTTTTTATGGGAAAAGGGGGGTGATTCAAACTTTTATTAGGGAAGGGGTTAAATGACCTTTATTAACACTTTTTTTTTTACCCATAGGGGCCTATAACACTGCACACACTGATCTCTCATGCTGATCACTGGCGTGTATTAACACGCCTGTGATCAGTGTTATCGGCGCTTAACTGCTCCTGCCTGGATCTCAGGCACGGAGCAGTCATTCGTCGATCGAACAGCGAGGAGGCAGGTAAGGGCCCTCCCGGTGTCTGGTAAGCTGTTCGGGATGCCGCGATTTCACCGCGGCGGTCCCGAACAGCCCGTCTGACTAGCCGGGATAGTTTCACTTTCACTTTAGAAGCGGCGGTCAACTTTGACCGCCGCTTCTAAAGGGTTAATACCACACATCGCCGCGATCGGCGATGTGTGGTATTAGCCGAGGGTCCCTGCCGTTGATGAGCGCCGGGACCGACACGGTATGATGCTTCATATCGCGGGAGCCGGCGCAGGACGTAAATATACGTCCTGCGTCGTTAAGGGGTTAACCCCTTAACGACGCAGGACATAAATATACATCCTGGTGATGTGGTACTTAACGCACCAGGACGTACATTTACTTCCTGAGCATAACAGCGAGCAATGCCGGCATCATGTGCTGCAGGTCCCAGCTGTGGATCGCAGCCAGGGACCCGCCAGTAATAGTGGACACCCGCGATCCCGCGGATGTCCGCCATTTACACCTCAGATGCCGTGATCAATATAGATCACGGCATCTGCAGCATCGCGGTCACTTAACAGGATGATCGGATCGCCCGCAGCGCTGCCGCGGTGATCCGATCCTCCTGAATGGCAGACGGAGGTCCCCTCACCTGGCTCCGCTGCCTTCCGGGAGTCGTCTGCTCTGATCTACCTTCCCGCAGACCAGAGCAGAAGATCACCGATAACCCTGATCAGTGCTATGTCCTATACATAGCACTGAAAAGGATTAGCAATCGAATGGTTGCTATAAATAGTCCCCAATGGGACTATAAGAGTGTAAAAATAAAAGTAAAAAAATAAAGTAAAAAAAATTTGAAAAACCCCCTCCCCCAATAAAAATGTAAATTGTCCCATTTTCCCTATTTTACCCCCAAAAAGTGTAAAAAAATTTATTTTATATACATATTTGGTATCGCCGCGTGCGTAAATATCCAAACTATTAAAATAAAATGTAAATGATCCCGTACGGTGAACGGCGTGAACATAACAAAAAAAAAAAGTCCAAAATAGCTGCTTTTTTTATAACATTTTATTCCAAAAAATATAATAAAAAATTTTATAAAAGTTTTGTATAAGCAAATATGGTATAAAGAAAAAGTACAGATCACGGCGCAAAAAATTAGCCCTCATACCACCGCTTATACGGAAAAATGAAAAAGTCATAGGTCTTCAAAATAGAGGGATTTTAAACGTACTAATTTGGTAAAAAAGTTAGCGATTTTTTTTTTTAAGCGCAACAGTAATAGAAAAGTGTATAATCATGGGTATCATTTTAATCATATTGACCCAGAGAATAAAGAACACGTCATTTTTACCATAAATTGTACGGCGTGAAAACAAAACCTTCCAAAATTAGCAAAATTGCGGTTTTCTTTTCAATTTCCCCACACAAATAGTATTTTTTTGGTTGTGCCATACATTTTATGGTAAAGTGAGTGATGGCATTACAACAGACAACTGGTCGCGCAAAAAACAAGCCCTCATACTAGTCTGTGGATGAAAATATAAAAGCAGCATATGTTTGCTATGGGGATTTTCTCCTGCTCTGGACAGTTCCTGAAATGGACAGCAGAGGTCAGCAGAGAGCACTGTGGTCATGACATCACAGGAAATGCATTTCTTTTTTGGATTTCTCATTAGTATACAGCCCCTAAAAAGTACTGGAAGGATTAAGATTTTTTAATAGAAGTGATTTACAAATCTGTTTAACTTTCTGGCACCAGTTGATTAAAAAAAAAAATGTTCTCCATGGGAGTGCCCCTTTAAGGGCCTAGTTACTGTAAAAGGCCAGCCAAAAGTACACATCTGCTGCTGTTCTAGCCAAATACTGTTTTAACCCCTTAAGGACTCAGGGTTTTTCAGTTTTTGCATTTTCGTTTTTTTCCGCCTTACCTTTTAAAAATCATAACCCTTTCAATTTTGCACCTAAAAATCCATATTATGGCTTATTTTTGCCGTGACCAATTTTTGTGGGCTTCCGTTTCTACGCAGTGCATATTTTGGTAAAAATTACACCATAACATTATTCTGTAGGTTATATAGGTTTAATTTTGTCGTACTTCTGGAAAAAATCATAAACTACATGCAGGAAAATGTATACGTTTAAAAATGTCCTCTTCTGACCCCTACAACTTTTTTGTTTTTCATACAGGGCGGTATGAGGGCTATTTTTTTGAGCCGTGATCTGAAGTTTTCATCGGTACAGTACTTGTTTTGATCGGATTTTTAGATCACTTTTTATTCATTTTTTAATGGTATAACAAGTGACCAAAAATAAGCTTTTTTGGACTTTGAAATTTTTTTTACGTGTACGCCATTGACCGTGCGGTTTAATTAACGATATATTTTTTATCGTTCGGACATTTACGCACCCGGTGAATACCACATATGTTTATTTTTATTTACACTGTTTTATTTTTTTAATGGCAAAAGGGGGTGATTCAAATTTTTATTAGGGAAGGGGATAAAGGGGTACTCCGGTGAAAAACTTTTTTTTTTTTTTTTTATCAACTGGTGCCAGAAAGCTAAACAGATTTGTAAATTACTTCTATTAAAAAATCTTAATCCTTCCTGTACTTATTAGCTGCTGAATACTACAGTGGAAATTCTTTTCCGTTTGAAACACAGAGCTGTCTGCTGACATCATGAGCACAGTGCTCTCTGCTGACATCTCTGTCCATTTTAAGAATTGTCCAGGGTAAAAGGAAATCCCCATAGCAAACATATGCTGTTCTGGACAGTTCATAAAATGGACAGAGATGTCAGCAGAGAGCACTGTGCTCGTGATGTCAGCAGACAGTTCTGTGTTTCAAAAAGAAAAGAATTTCCGCTGTAGTATTCAGCGGCTAATAAGTACAGGAAGGATTAAGATTTTTTAATAGAAGTAATTTACAAATCTGTTTAACTTTCTGGCACCAGTTGATTTAAAAAAAAAGAAAAGTTTTTCACCGGAGTACCCCTTTAAATGATCTTTTATTAACACTTTTTTTTTTGCAATGTTATAGCCCCCGTAGGGGCTTATAACATTACATACACTGATCTTTTACACAAATCACTGGCATGTATTAACCTGCCTGTGATCAGTGTTATCGGCGCTTGACTGCTCCTGCCTGGATCTCAGGCACGGAGCAGTCATTCGACTGTTCGGACACCGAGGAGACAGGTAAGGGCCCTCCCGGTGCCTTTAAGCTGTTCGGGAGGCCGCAATTTCACCGCGGCGGTCCCGAACAGCCCGACTGAGTAGCTGGGATAGTTTCACTTTCGCTTCAGACGCTGCCGTCAGCTTTGATTGACACATCTGAAGGGTTAATACAGGGCATCACCGCGATCGGTGATGTCCTGTATTAGCCGCGGGTCCAGGCCGTTGATGGCCGCTGGGACCGCTGCGATATGACGCGGCATATCGCGGGAGCCGACGCAGGACATAAATATACGTCCTTCGTGGCTAAGGAGTTAAGCGTAGTGAAGCGTATTGTACTCCCCTCATTTACACACTAGGTATGTCAGGCCAAGAAGTGCCAGGACATGCACAAAGGAGTGGCAGAGGCCTAATATCATCAGGCGCAGGCAGGGTTCGTAGCAGAGTAGGGGCGTGTAGCAGCAGGAGTTGCAGGGAGAGGTCTGAGCTCCCGATGTCAGGTAGCAGTCATGTCTCGACCAGCAATCCAGCAGCCATGATTGATTGGTTCACTCGGTCATCCACTTAATCCCAAGTGATATATGATGCCCCCAGTCAATAGTTGGTGGGTTCCACAGACTCAACCCTCAGTTGGCATGGCCCTCATGCTGCTGCTGCCCCCTCCAGGCTCTGTCATTGTGCTGCCATATGGTCTTCTCATGCTGATGCTACCACCTCCAGGCTCACTCATTGTGCTGCTATATGGTCTCCTCATGCTGATGCTGTCACCTCCAGGCTCTGTCATTGTGCCGCCATATGGTCTCCTCATGCTGATGCTACCACCTCCAGGCTCTCTCATTGTGCTGCTATATGGTCTCCTCATGCTGATGCTGTCACCTCCAGGCTCTGTCATTGTGCCGCTATTAGGGACTCCTCATGCTGATACTACCACCTCCAGGCTCTTTCATTATGCTGCCACGAATACTGCAAAACATAATTAAGGTGTGGGTCCCCAGTTACAGAAATTCCTCTGCATTAGACCACAAATAAGTATTGAGGATATGCATTAGCTAAAACTTAACTTTTCTTAGGATAAAATATATGGACCCAAAATTGTTTTTGAAATCTAACAAAAGGAAAGGTGTGCAAAAAACACCATGTGCCACCTACACCACCAGGTATTCATGCAATGCAAAGACCTCTAAAAGGTGGAAGGGAACAACCTATTGTCCATTGTAGCAGGTGGGGGTAAAAACTTCTCTTTAAGGCCCAACTCTTGCACTATTGATTTTCTTCTTGGCAAGTGTTACTCGTCCTAAAAAGGGCAGCCCCCACACAGGAACCTGTCCCTATTTCCAACTAAAAACCCTAGGAAATGGCAGTGTTTTTAGGTAGAAATAGGTAGAGGTTCCTGTGTGGGGCTGCCCTTTTAAAGGGGTACTCCGGTGGAAAACTTTTGTGAAGATGGACTGGACTGACCTTTGTGAAGATGAATCAGGCATGGATCAGCCAGGATTTTCACCCACCAATGCCTGATGCATCAGAGTAGATTGATCATGGTGCCACACCAACACTTCACAAATATGGATAATGCCAAATAGATTTAAGGCGCTGTTCCCCAGTTATAAACATTCCTCCGCATTAGACCTTTTTTCACCCACCTTCGTCACCGTTACTGGTATTGCCACCCACTGCAGCACTCTGTCACCGGGTCACTTTCAGGACTCTTGATGCTGCTGCTGCCACCTCCAGGCTGTCTCATTCAGCCACCATATGTTCTCCTCATGCTGCCGCCACCTCCACGCTGTGCCATTCAGCCACTATTTGTTCTCCTCATGCTGCAGCCAACTCCAGGCTGTGCTATTCAGCCACTATATGGTCTCCTCATGCTTCCGCCACCTCCAGGCTATGTCATACAGCCACTGTATGGTTTCCTCATGCTTCCGCCACCTCCAGGCTGATTCATTCAGCCTCTATATGGTCTCTTCATGCTTCTGCCACCTCCAGACTGTGTCATTCAGCCACTAAATGATTTACTCATGCAAATGGGCCTGGGACATTACCGAAAAATTGTTTATGGTAGCACTAACTACCATAAATCTCAATTCAAATTTGAAAATTCATCTTTTAATCTTAGGGATTGTGATGCCCTATGGTCTCCTCATGCTGCCACCAATTCCAGGCTGTGTCATTCAGCCACTATATGGTCTGCTCTTGCTGCCACCAATTCTAGGCTGGGTAATTCTGCCAGATTATGGTTTCCTCATGGTGCTGCCACCTCTAGGCTCTGTCATTGTGCCACCATATGACTCCTTGTTAGATTGGGTTTTGTGGTCATACTATATTAGTTTAAAGTAAACACCGGGACATTAAACTTGGGAATCTAATATAAATCTTACATTTAAATAAATAAAAAATCGATGTAATCTTTTCAAGATTGAGGCCCTATGGTTGTCAACCTCATATTACCTGAGGAATTATCACAAGAGTCCAATGAAACAGCTTGGAGCGATAACAATGAACCATAACTCATTAAATGAAACATTTGCACTTTTATAGTCAGAGGGGAGCTGAGAGGCAGGGGTTGAAACAGGTGGTATCTCGCCTGGTGGAGGACTGCCAGCTCGATGCTCACCAGAATGGGTACTCAAAAAATTAAAAATAAATTCATATTAAATTAAATAAAAATTACATAAAAAATCTGCCACATCTAGATGCTCTGTGGCAGTGATTCTAATAGCGATGCCTGTAATCTGCATGTCATACTGAATAACAGTATTATTTCACTTACACAGCACACTCCCTATGCGTGTTAGGACAAAGCAAAGTGTTCTACACCCCTATTGAGCCGCTCTGTAGGCCAGAAATAGCCATGTTTAAAAGCGATTCACCGCAAATAAATTTGGTCCAAACCAAATTTTTTCGGAAAATTCTGCGAAACGGCTGAATCGAATTTTTCAGAAATTTGCTCATCTATAGTTGATGTCAGTCCTTAGTGTTGAGTGCTGGCTGCTGATAGTAGCTGGAACTCACCAAGAATGAAGCTAGCTCACATTCTTACATTTATGGTGCGTGTTATAAAGGGGTTATAATATTCTATAATAGCATCCACAGGATGAGGTATCATGGGTTTTCATCTGGGTGTGCAATCCCAACTTGAAAACACAACAAGTTATTAACTGATTTAACCCCTTAAGGACCCAGGACGTACTAGAACGTCCTGGCACCCTGGGCTTTAAGGACCCAGGACGTACTGGACGTACTGGACGTACTGGTACTTCCTGGTGTTTCTCCGGTCTCTGCCGCGCCCCCGGGCAGAGACCGGAATGGCTGGCCGGCTGAAATCTTTCAGCAGGCTTGCCGCGCATATGCCGAGGGGGGTCCCGGGACCCCTGCATGTCGAATTCACGCAAGCGATCTTCGGCGATTCGGGTCATTCGGGTCACTTGTGACCCGATGACCACGAAATACAGGGTGATCAGTGGTGTACCATTCACCACCAATCACCTGCCGTTGCTGGGGAGTGGTGACAATACTGTCACCGCCCCAGCAACGCTACTATTGGCCAGCGATCGTCTGGCCAATAGTAGCACGGCAGAGGAGGGGTTAACGGTCCTTCCCGCCGCTGTACCCGCTCGCTGCATTCAGTCAGCGGGTACAGCAGCGCAGAAAGGACCGTGGATCCCCCTCAGAGCTCCGGAGCCCCCTCAGGAGCCGTTAGAATAGGGATAGACTCTTGCAGGGACAGGTAGGTGAAAAAGTGTCAATAAAGTTATTAAAAGTAAAAAAAAACGAAAAAAAAAAGTAACCTTTCCTCCCCCCCTGACCCCCTAATAGGTCCCCAAGGGTCCTATTAGGGTCTGATCCCTGACCCAGGGCCCTATTAGGGGTTCAGGGAGCTGCGTGCGCCATCCGTTTTTTTTTTTTTGGCCGCAGCTTTTTTTTTTTTATTAAAAAAAATCCCCCTGACCCCCTAATAGGTCCCCCAGGGTCCTAATAGGGTCTGATCCCTTACCCCGGGTCCTATTAGGTGTTCAGGGAGCTGCGTTTGCCACCCCTTTTTTTTTTTTGGGCCGCAGCTTTTTATTGTTTCACTGTAGAAAAAAGGCGATGGCCCGCCGGGCATTTTCGGTAGCGGAGGCATACGCTTTTTTAGCCTCCGACTCCGAATCTGCCAGTGAGGACGAGGAAGATCCTACATTTTTGTGTTCTTCCTCACCCTCTTCCTACTAGATGATGAGCCCCCTGCACGGCGGCGGAGATGCCGCCAGGCGAGGCCACGCACCCCCAATGAGAGTGACCCAGTGGGCGACACTAGTACGAGTGGCAATGCCGCTCGTAATAGGAGCCCGGCCCCCCCAGACAAGTGCACTGGAGCCCCCTTCCGATGACCCTGTCTGGAGCCCCCCAGAGGGTTATCAGCCATGGATTCCTGAGTTTGTTGGCGACTCAGGAATCCGGATTGACCATGCTGGCTTCACTGATCTGGACTTTTTAAAGTTTTTTTTCAGTGACAGCCTGGTCAATCTAATGGTGGAGCAAACAAACTTGTATGCCCAGCAGTTCATTGCCCACCACCCCGATTCCGATTGCCCACCACGGCCAGGTCCAATGAATGGCGTGCCATTGATGCAGCGGAATTGAGGACATTTTGGGGCCTCTTGCTGCATATGGGCCTGGTCAAAAAACCAAGTGCTCGTCATTACTGGAGCGGGGACGTCCTATAATAGACCCCGCTTTACAGTATGGCGATGACACGGAAGCGGTACGAGGTGATTCGGAAATGCCTGCATTATGCAGATAATGCGGCATGTCCGCCCCAAGGTGATCCCGCCCATGACCGGCTTTACAAAGTGAGGCCGGTCATCGATCACTTTGGGGCCAAATTTTTGGAGGCCTATGTACCGCTCAGGGACCTCTCGGTAGATGAGTCTCTCATCAGTTTTAAGGGGAGATTCCTCTTCCGCCAGTATATTCCCTCGAAGCGAGCGCGGTATGGAGTGAAGCTCTATAAACTCTGCGAGAGTACCTCCGGGTACACTTTCAGGTTTAGAGTATATGAGGGATGAGATTCCCGTATTGAACCCCCAGAATGTCCCCCCACTCTGGGTGTTAGCGGGAAACTCGTTTGGGACCTTGTGCACCCATTGCTGGATAAGGGTTTCCACGTATACGTGGATAACTTTTATACCAGCATCCCTCTGTTCAGATCCCTTTCCGCCAGATCCACGTCCGCTTGTGGGACCGTGCGGAAGAACCAGAGAGGCCTCCCTCTAAATTTGGTCCAGACGCCTATCCCCAAGGGTGAGTCCCGTGCCCTGACCCATGATAACCTGTTGTTGGTGAAGTATAAGGATAAGAGGGATGTCCTTATACTCACCACTATTCATGGGAACGGCCGCACCCCTGTCCCTGTGTGAGGTACCGTGGGACCGATCCTCAAGCCCGATTGTATTCTGGACTACAATCGGTATATGGGGGGAGTTTATCTCTCAGATCAAGTCCTCAAGCCATGTAAAACACGGGCATGGTACAAAAAAGTTGCGGTCTACTTGGTACAGGTTGCCATGTACAACGCTTTTGTACTATCCCAGTACGCTGGCAACACAGGGACATTCCTCCAGTACCAAGAAGAAGTCCTAAGGTTCCTGATCTTTGCTGACCGGGAAAGATCAGGCCGGACTTCCCAAGGGTCTGGAGTTATAGGCGCCAGGATCGTCCCAGGCCAACACTTTCCACGTGTGATCCCCAACACTGGAAGGACGGGAAAATCCCAGAAAAAATGCAGTGTGTGTCACAGGAAGGGGAGACGGAAGGACACCACGTATCAATGTGACACTTGCCCAGATAATCCGGGCCTCTGCACAGGCTGCTTCAAGGAGTATCACACTTCCATGGAGCCCTAAATTTTCCCTTTTCATTAGAATTTTCCATAATTTGACCAATGTACCAAGTCCAGAGTACATTCCAAAATGTAACCCCCATAAATCACTAAATTGCCCCAAAAAACCTGAGAAAAAAAATAAACCTGATAAGACCTCTGGGGGTGTTTTTTTCAGAAATGGGTCATAGGTCACTGAGTCACTATCATCAGGGACTTTTTATGTTGCCTGAAATGCGCAGCGCTCTCTCTCCACCTGAGCGGGTGCGCATTTGAGGCAACAGATTAGGGACGGCCACACACATCACATTCCCAGAATGATGATTCAGAGCATAGGGTTTTGGGCGGGCATATTTTTTTTTAGTTTTGGTTATGCTCTGGGTCATCATTCTGGGAATATATCCTTTTTTTTAATTATGATTTATAATTTTCTTGCCCACTGTACCCCATATTACGGGCCTCTGTACCCCACCTGTCTACCCCAGTTACGGCCCGTTGTCCCCCATAGTGTTCCCCTATTTTAGGGCTCAGTGCTCCCCCCCATTAATGCTTTCTGAGGGGGGGGTCCCACATCCTGGCTCCATATCAAGCTCAAGGTCCCTGACTGCGCTCCCACTCAAGCAAGACATGCTGTGCACCCTCCATGCCAAATTCATCAAAAAATAAGGTTTGTCCTTACTCCAAATAAATGTATTTACAAATTGTGGGGGGTCTTTTCTGCTATTAACCCTTGTAAAATTGTACAATTTTGGGGAAAACCCACATATTAGTGAAAAAACAAAAAAATGTTGACATATGCAAAAGTCGTGAAACCCCTGTGGGGTATTAAGGCTCACTTTACCCCTTGTTACGTTCCTCAAGGGGTCTAGTTTCCAAAAAGGTATGCCATGTGTTTTTTTTTTTTTTTGCTGTCCTGGCACCATAGGGGCTTCCTAAATGCGGCATGTCCCCCCCATTTCAGCAAAGTTTGCAAATGTGACTCCTTCACTTCTGAGCATTGTGGCGCCCCTGCAGTGCACTTGACGTCCACTTATGGGGTGCTTACATACTCAGAAGAGATGGGGTTACAAATTTTGGGGGGTATTTTCTGCTATTAACCCTTGCAAATATGTGACATTTTTTTTTTTTTTACATAAGCAAAAGTCGTGAAACCCCTGTGGGGTATTAAGGCTCACTTAATTCCTTGTTACATTCCTCAAGGGGTCTAGTTCCAAAATGGAATCCCATGTATTTTTTTTTCTTTTGCTGTCCTGGCACCATAGGGGCTTCCTAAATGCGACATGCCCCTCTAGCAAAATTAGCTCTCAAAAAGCCAAATATTACTCCTTCTCTTCTGAGCATTGTAATTCGCCCGTAGCGCACTTCAGGTCAACTTATGAAGTACCGCCATACTCAGAAGAGATGGGGTTACAAATTTTGGGGGGTCTTTTCTGCTATTAACCCTTGCAAAAATTTGAAATTTGAGGGGAAACACACATTTTAGTGACATTTTTTTTTTTACATATGCAGAAGTCGTGAAACACCTGTGGGATATTAAGGCTCACTTAATTCCTTGTTACGTTCCTCAAGGGGTCTAGTTTCCAAAATGGTATGCCATGTGTTTTTTTTTTTTTTTGCTATCCTGGCACCATAGGGGCTTCCTAAATGCGACATGCCCCCCTAGCAAAATTTGCTCTCAAAAAGGCAAATATTACTCCTTCTCTTTTGAGCATTGTAGTTCGCCCATAGTGCACTTCAGGTCAACTTATGGGGTACCGCCATACTCAGAAGAGATGGGGTTACAAATTTTGGGGGGTCTTTTCTGCTATTAACCCTTGCAAAAATGTGAAATTTGAGGGGAAACACATTTTAGTGACAACATCTTTTTTACAAATGCAGAAGTCGTGAAAGACCTGTGGGGTATTAAGGCTCACTTAATTCCTTGTTACGTTCCTCAAGGGGTCTAGTTTCCAAAATAGTATGCCATGTGTTATTTTTTTTGCTGTCCTGGCACCATAGGGGCTTCCTAAATGCGACATGCCCTCCTAGCAAAATTTGCTCTCAAAAAGCCAAATATTACTCCTTCTTTTCTGAGCATTGTAGTTTGCCCATAGTGCACTTCAGGTCAACTTATGGGGTACCGCCATATTCAGAAGAGATGGGGTTACAAATTTTGGGGGGTCTTTTCTGCTATTAACCCTTGCAAAAATGTGAAATTTGAAGGGAAACACACATTTTAGTGACTTTATTTTATTTTATTTTTTTTACATATGCAGAAGTCGTGATGAAACACCTGTGGGGTATTAAGGCTCACTTATTTCCTTGTTACGTTCCTCAAGGGGTCTAGTTTCCAAAATGGTATGCCATGTGTTTTTTTTTGCTGTCCTGGCACCATAGGGGCTTCCTAAATGCGACATGCCCCCCTAGCAAAATTTGCTCTCAAAAAGCCAAATATTACTCCTTCTCTTCTGAGCATTGTAGTTCGCCTGTAGTGCACTTCAGGTCAACTTATGGGGTACCGTCATACTCAGAAGAGATGGGGTTACAAATTTTGGGGGGTCTTTTCTGCTATTAACCCTTGCAAAAATGTGAAATTTGAGGGGAAACACACATTTTAGTGACTTTTTTGTTTTTGTTTTTTACATATGCAGAAGTCGTGATGAAACACCTGTGGGGTATTAAGGCTCACTTAATTCCTTGTTATGTTCCTCAAGGGGTCTAGTTTCCAAAATGGTATGCCATGTGTTTTTTTTTTTGCTGTACTGGCACCATAGGGGCTTCCTATATGCGACATGCCCCCCTAGCAAAATTTGCTCTCAAAAAGCCAAATATTACTCCTTCTCTTCTGAGCATTGTAGTTCGCCCGTAGTGCACTTCAGGTCAACTTATGGGGTACCGCCATACTCAGAAGAGATGGGGTTACAAATTTTGGGGGGTCTTTTCTGCTATTAACCCTTGCAAAAATGTGAAATTTGAGGGGAAACACACATTTTAGTGACTTTTTTTTTTTTTTTTTTTTACATATGCAGAAGTCGTGATGAAACACCTGTGGGGTATTAAGGCTCACTTAATTCCTTGTTATGTTCCTCAAGGGGTCTAGTTTCCAAAATGGTATGCCATGTGTTTTTTTTTTTTGCTGTACTGGCACCATAGAGGCTTCCTAAATGCGACATGCCCTCCTAGCAAAATTTGCTTTCAAAAAGCCAAATATTACTCCTTCTCTTCTGAGCATTGTAGTTCGCCCGTAGTGCACTTCAGGTCAACTTATGGGGTACCGCCATACTCAGAAGAGATGGGTTACAAATTTTGGGGGGCCTTTTCTGCTATTAACCCTTGCAAAAATGTGAAATTTGAGGGGAAACACACATTTTTTTTTTTTTTACATATGCAGAAGTCGTGAAACACCTGTGGGTTATTAAGGCTCACTTAATTCCTTGTTACGTTCCTCAAGGGGTCTAGTTTCCAAAATGGTATGGCATGTGTTTTTTTTTTTTTTTTGCTGTTCTGGCACCATAGGGGCTTCCGAAATGCGACATGCCCCCCTAGCAAAATTTGCTCTCAAAAAGCCAAATATTACTCCTTCTCTTCTGAGCATTGTAGTTCGCCCGTAGTGCACTTCAGGTCAACTTATGGGGTACCGCCATACTCAGAAGAGATGGGGTTACAAATTTTGGGGGGGTCTTTTCTGCTATTAACCCTTGCAAAAATGTGAAATTTGAGGGGAAACACACATTTTAGTGACTTTTTTTATTTATTTTTTTTACATATGCAGAAGTCGTGATGAAACACCTGTGGGGTATTAATGCTCACTTAATTCCTTGTTATGTTCCTCAAGGGGTCTAGTTTCCAAAATGGTATGTCATGTGGTCTTTTTTGCTGTACTGGCACCATAGGGGCTTCCTAAATGCGACATGCCCCCCTAGCAAAATTTGCTCTCAAAAAGCCAAATATTACTCCTTCTCTTCTGAGCATTGTAGTTCGCCCGTAGTGCACTTCAGGTCAACTTATGGGGTACCGCCATACTCAGAAGAGATGGGGTTACAAATTCTGGGGGGTCTTTTCTGCTATTAACCCTTGCAAAAATGTGAAATTTGAGGGGAAACACATTTTAGTGACTTTTTTTGTTTGTTTTTTACATATGCAGAAGTCGTGATGAAACACCTGTGGGGTATTAAGGCTCACTTAATTCCTTATTACGTTGCTCAAGGGGTCTAGTTTCCAAAATGGTATGTCATGTGTTTTTTTTTTGCTGTACTGGCACAATAGGGGCTTCCTAAATGCGACATGCCCCCCTAGCAAAATTTGCTCTCAAAAAGCCAAATATTACTCCTTCTCTTCTGAGCATTGTAGTTCGCCCGTAGTGCACTTCAGGTCAACTTATGGGGTACCGCCATACTTAGAAGAGATGGGGTTACAAATTTTGGGGGGTCTTTTCTGCTATTAACCCTTGCAAAAATGTGAGATTTGAGGGGAAACACACATTTTTGTGACTTTTTTTTAATTTTTTACATATGCAGAAGTCGTGATGAAACACCTGTGGGGTATTAAGGCTCACTTAATTCCTTGTTATGTTCCTCAAGGGGTCTAGTTTCCAAAATGGTATGCCATGTGGGATTTTTTGCTGTACTGGCATCATAGGGGCTTCCTAATGTCACGGTTCGGCAGGCAGGAGGTGGATCCTCTGTGTCAGAGAGGGTTTGGCGTGGACCGTGTTGGTGGACCGGTTCTAAGTAGCTACTGGTTTTCACCAGAGCCCGCCGCAAAGCGGGATGGTCTTGCAGCGGCGGTAGCAACCAGGTCGTATCCACCGGCAACGGCTCAACCTCTCTGACTGCTGAGATAGGCATGGTACAAGGGATAAGGCAAGAGCAAGGTCGGATGTAGCAGAAGGTCAGGGCAGGCAGCAAGGATCGTAGTCAGGGGCAACGGCAGGAGGTCTGGAACACAGGCTAGGAAAACTCAAGGAAAGGCTTTCTCTGGCACAAGGGCAACAAGATCCGGCGAGGGAGTGCAGGGGAAGTGAGGTATAAGTAGGGAGTGCACAGGTGCAAGCTAATCAAGGAGATTGGGCCAGGCACCATCATTGGTGCACTGGCCCTTTAAATTGCAGAGACCCGGCGCGTGCGTGCCCTAAGGAGCGGGGCCACGCGCACAGGGACAACACAGACGGGGAACGGGTCAGGTACGGGGACCGAGATGCGCATCGCGAGCGGGCGCGTCCCGCATCGCGAATCGCATCCCGGCTGGGAGCAATATCGCAGCGCACCCGGTCAGCAGGTCTGACCGGAGCGCTGCGAATTAAAGAACGCTGCGAGCACTTCGGGGAGGAGCGGAGACCCGGAGCGCTCAGCGTAACAGTACCCCCCCCCCCCTTGGGTCTCCCCCTCTTCTTGGAGCCTGAGAACCTGAGGATAAGACTTTTGTCCAGGATGTTGTCCTCAGGTTGTCAAGATCTCTCCTCTGAGCACTCAACTACAAAGGGTCCAAGATAACGTGGTCCCAGATTAAAACTGGGGACACGGAAGCGGATATACTTGTTGGAGAGCCACACAAAAACAGGAGGAGTTCTTCTTTTTTCTTCGGCAAGCTTCTTCACCCGGGATGAGGCTAGTATGAGGGATTTTAGAGTCTTTTTCCAGATGGTGGCGAAGCCCCGGGAAACCACATCAACAGCGGGCACACAAGAAGGCGTGGGGGTGGGGAGGGAGGGAAGAGGGTCAAGCTTGGCACAGGGCAGAGTGTTAACAGGACGGGGGCTGTGAGGAGGAGACACAGCATAGTCCAGATAGGCCTTCGGGAGACCAGGTAAAGGGGGAGACACAGAGGTTTGACTGACGGGACTGGGAGCAGACGTGAGGCATTTTCTGTGGCAAGAAGCACCCCAGCTCATGATCTCCCCGGTGGTCCAGACAAGGGTAGAGGAGTGGCGTTGGAGCCATGGCAGACCGAGGAGGACTTCAGAGGAGCATTTGGGCAAAACAAAAAGTTCCATGCTCAAGAGCAGGGGTTCTGTGCGGTAACGCACAGTGCAGTATAGAAGTAAATCTTCTTTCTTTCTGCGGCGAGTCCTCTCTTCAGGGGTCAGGCGAGACCGATCCACTTGCATAGCCTCCTCGGCGGGAGGCACAGGGGTGGATTGCAAAGGATACTGTGAGAGAGGTGCTCCGAGCGGTGTGGCACATGGCAGGGCCTTCCCAGGCAGGAGACCACGGCAGAGTCTAGAGTCCCCATCAAATTTGTCTGGCAGGGACAAGCAGGGGTTAGGAGCGGCCGGTCGCTGCGGAGGAGTTGCAGGAGCCGGCGGAGGAGATGGTTGTTGCTGTTGCAGCTGCTGTAGCTGTGACTGAAGTTGCTGTAGCTGTGGCTGAAGTTGCTGAAGCTGTGACTGAAGTTGCTGTGTCATGGTGGTCAAGTATGACAGCTGGTGATTTCGTTGGGTGATCATTAGGGATTGCTGGGCAATCACCGTGGAAATGTCGGCAAGACTTGACAGCGGCACCTCAGCGGAATCCATGGCCGGATCTACTGTCACGGTTCGGCAGGCAGGAGGTGGATCCTCTGTGTCAGAGAGGGTTTGGCGTGGACCGTGTCGGTGGACCGGTTCTAAGTAGCTACTGGTTTTCACCAGAGCCCGCCGCAAAGCGGGATGGTCTTGCAGCGGCGGTAGCAACCAGGTCGTATCCACCGGCAACGGCTCAACCTCTCTGACTGCTGAGATAGGCATGGTACAAGGGATAAGGCAAGAGCAAGGTCGGATGTAGCAGAAGGTCAGGGCAGGCAGCAAGGATCGTAGTCAGGGGCAATGGCAGGAGGTCTGGAACACAGGCTAGGAACACTCAAGGAAAGGCTTTCTCTGGCACAAGGGCAACAAGATCCGGCGAGGGAGTGCAGGGGAAGTGAGGTATAAGTAGGGAGTGCACAGGTGCAAGCTAATCAAGGAGATTGGGCCAGGCACCATCATTGGTGCACTGGCCCTTTAAATTGCAGAGACCCGGCGCGCGCGCGCCCTAAGGAGCGGGGCCACGCGCACAGGGACAACACAGACGGGGAACGGGTCAGGTACGGGGACCGAGATGCGCATCGCGAGCGGGCGCGTCCCGCATCGCGAATCGCATCCCGGCTGGGAGCAATATCGCAGCGCACCCGGTCAGCAGGTCTGACCAGAGTGCTGCGAATTAAAGAACGCTGCGAGCGCTTCGGGGAGGAGCGGAGACCCGGAGCGCTCAGCGTAACACCTAAATGCGACATGCCCCCCTAGCAAAATTTGCTCTCAAAAAGCCAAATATTACTCCTTCTCTTCTGAGCATTGTAGTTTGCCCGTAGTGCACTTCAGGTCAACTTATGGGGTACTGCCATATTCAGAAGAGATGGGGTTACAAATTTTGGGGGGTCTTTTCTGCTATTAACCCTTGCAAAAATGTGAAATTTGAGGGGAAACACACATTTTTTTTTTTACATATGCAGAAGTCGTGAAACACCTGTGGGTTATTAAGGCTCACTTAATTCCTTGTTACGTTCCTCAAGGGGTCTAGTTACCAAAATGGTATGGCATGTGTTTTTTTTTTTTTTTTTGCTGTTCTGGCACCATAGGGGCTTCCTAAATGCGACATGCCCCCCTAGCAAAATTTGCTCTCAAAAAGCCAAATATTACTCCTTCTCTTCTGAGCATTGTAGTTCGCCCGTAGTGCACTTCAGGTCAACTTATGGGGTACCGCCATACTCAGAAGAGATGGGGTTACAAATTTTGGGGGGTCTTTTCTGCTATTAACCCTTGCAAAAATGTGAAATTTGAGGGGAAACACACATTTTTTTTTTTTACATATGCAGAAGTCGTGAAACACCTGTGGGTTATTAAGGCTCACTTAATTCCTTGTTACGTTCCTCAAGGGGTCTAGTTTCCAAAATGGTATGGCATGTGTTTTTTTTTTTTTTTTGCTGTTCTGGCACCATAGGGGCTTCCTAAATGCAACATGCCCCACAAAAACCATTTTAGAAAAACGTACTCTCCAAAATCCCCTTGTCGCTCCTTTGGTTCTGAGCCCTCTACTGCGCCCACCGAACACTTTACATAGACATTTGAGGTATGTCCTTACTCGAGAGAAATTGGGCTACAAATATAAGTATAAATTTTCTCCTTTTACCCCTTGTAAAAATAAAAAATTGGATCTACAAGAACATGCCAGTGTAAAAAATGAAGATTGTGAATTTTCTCCTTCACTTTACTGCTATTCCTGTGAAACACCTAAAGGGTTAAAATGCTGACTGAATGTCATTTTGAATACTTTGGGGGGTGCAGTTTTTATAATGGGGTCATTTGTGGGATATTTCTAATATGAAGACCCTTCAAATCCACTTCAAACCTGAACTGGTCCCTGAAAAATAGTGAGTTTGAAAATTTTGTGAAAAATTAGAAAATTGCTGTTGAACTTTGAAGCCCTCTGGTGTCTTCCAAAAGTAAAAACACGTCAATTTTATGATGCAAACATAAAGTAGACATATTGTATATGTGAATCAAAAAAAAATTATTTGGTGTATCCATTTTCCTTACAAGCAGAGAGCTTCAAAGTTAGAAAAATGCAAATTTTTCAACAAATTTGCGGATTTTTCACCAAGAAAGGATTCAAGTTACCACACAATTTTACCAATATGTTAAAGTAGAATATGTTACGAAAAAAACAATCTCGGAATCAGAATGATAACTAAAAGCATTCCAGAGTTATTAATGTTTAAAGTGACAGTGGTCAGATGTTCAAAAAATTTCCGGTTCCTAAGGTGTAAAATGGCTGGGTCCTTATGGGGTTAAAGCTCATTTACTTATACATGCTTAAACAGGCTCTCGTGAGTTGAACTGGATTCATAGATGATTCAGCCAGCGCTGTGGTAAGTTGATGCTTGTGCAGCTTTGTACAGAGCAAAATAAAGCAGAAGAGAGGAGGAAGATAGGAAAGAAAAGAGAAAAAAAATATATAAATATGTAAGGATACAGATAGTTAGTGAAATATAGTTTTGTAATATTTTGTATTGTTTCTTTGCAGGCATAATGAAATCCATCCTAGATTATAAAACCTATGTGTTATCGATAGCTGTAGTATGTTTCCTGGTGAGCACCATGTATCATCAAAGCTTCAAAAAGGTAACAAAACAGAGGTTTTTCCTGTTTGTTATATTACTGACCAAACAAAGTGATTTAAATGGATTCAAATGAAAATCTCTTGATAGATTTGTCTTAAATTTTGTCATAATAACATATTAGTAGTGAATACACAACCCTATAACATTTGGCTGAAATCGTTCAAGCAGAAAGGGATGATTTCAAAGGTTTTAGATGTAAGCTTATGTATTGCTTTGCTGGATTGATCCATTATTGTAGGTAATGACTGTGCATTGGTTCAGTTCCTAGTTAACCCCTTAAGGACGCAGGACGTAAATGTACGTCCTGGTGCGGTGGTACTTAACGCACCAGGACGTACATTTACGTCCTGTGCATAACCGCGGGCATCGGAGCGATGCCCGTGTCATGCGCGGCTGATCCCAGCTGCTGATCGCAGCCAGGGACCCGCCGGCATCTGCGTCAGTGCGCGATTTGAATGAATTATCGGATCCCCCGCAGCGCTGCGGGGATCCGATCATTCAGAACGCCTCACGGAGGTCCCCTCTCCTTCCTCCGTCCGGCTCCCGGTGTCTCCTGCTCTGGTCTGAGATCGAGCAGACCAGAGCAGAAGATCGCCGATAACACTGATCTGTTCTATGTCCTATACATAGAACAGATCAGTATTAGCAATCATGGTATTGCTATGAATAGTCCCCTATGGGGCCTATTCAAGTGTAAAAAAAAAATGTAAAAAAAATGTAAAAGTAAAAGTTAAAAAAAAGTGAAAAATCCCCTCCCCCAATAAAAAGTAAAACGTCCGTTTTTTCCTATTTTACCCCCAAAAAGCGTAAAAAATAAATTTTATAGAAATATTTGGTATCGCCGCATGCGTAAATGTCCGAACTATTAAAATAAAATGTTAATGATCCCATACGGTGAACGGCGTGAACGAAAAAAAAAAAGTCCCAAATTGCTACTTTTTTTTAATACATTTTATTTAAAAAAATGATAAAAAATTTATTAAAAGTTTTTTATATGCAAATGTGGTATCAAAAAAAGTACAGATCATGGTGCAAAAAATGAGCCCCCATACTGCCGCTTATATGGAAAAATAAAAAAGTTAGAGCTCATCAAAATAAAGGGATTATAAACGTACTAATTTGGTTAAAAAGTTTGTGATTTTTTTTAAGCACAACAATAATAGAAAAGTATATAATCATGGGTATCATTTTAATCGTATTGACCCTCAGAATAAAGAACACATGTCATTTTTACCATAAATTGTACGGTGTGAAAACTAAACCTTCCAAAATTAGCAAAATTGCGTTTTTCTTTTTAATTTCCCCACAAAAATATAGTTTTTTGGTTGCGCCATACATTTTATGATATAATGAGTGATGTCATTACAAAGGACAACTGGTTGCGCAAAAAACAAGCCCTCATACTAGTCTGTGGATGAAAATATAAAAGAGTTATGATTTTTAGAAGGCGAGGAGGAAAAAATGAAAACGTAAAAATTAAATTGTCTGAGTCCTTAAGGCCAAAATGGGCTGAGTCCTTAAGGGGTTAAAGGGGTACTCCGGTGGAATTTTTTTTTTTTTTAAATCAACTGGTGCCAGAAAGTTACACAGATTTGTAAATTACTTTTATTAAAAAATCTTAATCCTTTCAGTTTCATCAGCATGCTTATTAGCTGCTAAATACTACAGAGGAAATTCTTTTCTTTTTGGAACACAGAGCTCTCTGCTGACATCATGACCACAGTGCTCTCTGCTGACATTTCTGTCCATTTTAGGAATTGTCCAGAGCAGCATATGTTTTCTATGGGGATTTTCTCCTACTCTGGACAGTTCCTAAAATGGACAGATATGTCAGCAGAAAGCACTGTGCTCATGATGTCAGCAGAGAGCTCTGTGTTCCAAAAAAAAAAAATTTCCTCTGTAGTATTCAGCAGCTAATAAGTACTGGAAGGATTAAGATTTTTTTTTTTTTTTAATAAAAGTAATTTACAAATCTAGAAAAAGAGTGTTTTTTGTCCAGACCTCCAGGAGAATAAATGCTATAATTAATGCAGTAATAAAAGATCGTGCTTCAATTATAATTAACTAGAATGTATTTTATTAAAAATTCTGATATATATATATATATATATATATATGTGTGTGTGTGTATAGATAATTGTATTTTCCCCCACAGAGGGCCCTTGTGGAGGAGATAAACAGTATATATCTTACAATAAAATAAAAAAATTAAGAGTATTAAAAATATGAATTTATGAAATTTATGAATTTATGAAATTCATCACTGATGCATAAACTGTATTGAATGGGCCATATGGCCGGATGAAGCTCGTGTAACGAGCGAAACAGAGTGTCTGTTGCCTACTACTTACCCCCCCCCCCCCCCTGCACAGATCCCTCTCCCTGACTGCATTTCATGTTGTGAGTATGCACCAATAAAGAAGCTGTTTTAAGAGAGGACCGGTGAGTGCCGATATTTTTCTTACTCTCCACTGTATTGAAGATTTGAACTTTGCCTTTATATCAGAGCACCACCACATCTCTACAGGTTTGTCCTAGTCGAACGTCCGTCTTACAGTCAGGCTTAGCCAGTAGTAGCAGTGCCGAATATCACATCTTCGCTTTACCTAATTTACAAATCTGTTTAACTTTCTTGCACCAGTTGACAAAAAATTGTTTCCCACCAGAGTACCCCTCTAAGTGATCCACACCTTGCATAGAGCAATAAAACACAGGGATGGAAACACTGTTTGGTCTGTTCATTATTCCAGGATATAAGCTCAGAGGGTGAGATTTATCAAAAAGAGTGGTGCAGTTGCCCATGGCAACCAACAAGATTGCTTCTTTCATTTTTAAAGAGACATGTGAAAAATGAAAGAAGCTATCTGTTGCCATGGGCAACTGCACCACTAATCCTCTAGACCCATCTTGATAAACTCTGCCCCCCCCCCCCCCCTGCACACAAAACCATGCAGAATACAGCCAGGAGAGAGTCATTGCGGCCCTCACATTGGCAACGGTTACTCTTTTCTGGTCACATGATGTCTGATTTTGTGTGTAGGTTTTCTGAACCCACAATACATACCAGCATAAGGGACAGAGCGTATCTTTTCCTGTGTATCTCTCTATGTTATTGTGCTCTCAGCCAGGACAGCACAACTTAACTGACAGGTACTCCAGCATTACCACAGGAACTGATCTCCAGAACTGGGCCCCGGCTCTTCCTGCGACATGCATAGTCAATGGGAGTGCCAGAGATGCCGAGTACAGCACTCCCATAGACAATGCATGGAGAGAATGCTGACACACTGCTCCATGCAGCGGGGAGAGCCGGGGCCCCATCCTGGAGATTGTTGGGTTCCAACGGTAAGATTAGACACTTATTCCCTTATTAAAGGGGTACGCCGCTGCACACATCTTATCCCCTATCCAAAGCATGGGGGATAAGATGTTATTTCGCGGGGATCCCGCCGCTGGAGACCCACACGATCTCCGTGCTGGCACCCCGGTTGTTCGGGTCATAAACCAAACTCAGCTCCATGCCTGACGAATGTCGGTGCAGGCTGTGATGCCCCCTCCTTTCAAGTCTATCGTAGGAGGCGTGACGGCTCTGTACTAGCCACCACGCCCCCTCCCATAGACATGAATGGAGGGGATGTGACGTGACGACACGAATGGGGAAGCTGCAAGCTTCAATGTTCCGGACGCCGCAGCTGCCAGCCCGGAGATCGCGGGTGTCCTCAGCATTGGGACCCCCGCGATGTAACATCTTATCCTTTGGATAGGGCATAAGATGTTTGCAGCCAAATACCCCTTTAAGCATAGGAAAAAAGCTGACTCCTCAAGGCTATCCCAGTGAAATAAAATAGAGAAAATATTGTCTTATATGTAAAATCAACCTAATAGTCGTCAATAAACGATATGCTATATAAAATGACAACATTTATTCTAAAGAGACATACTGCAGTACAGTATGTATAGATATACAAATTTGATCGGTTGCACCCATCTTAACATTAATCAATAATATATAACTGCATAAAATACAATTTCTATTGCATATATTAATGTTATATAACAGGTATAACTGATTGCTTATTTGAGACCAGATATAGGAGTAAAGAATGAGGTACTTTCTTTGCACAAAGTAGTCTGTTTATGTCCGTATTAACTTTAGTGCACTTTCAATAGGTTCTCTGTTAGTTCCCTAGTAGCCCCAGTGTGTTTTGTAGTTTGTAGAGATATACCCATTTAATCCTTAGGGTATCCTCCCGTGCTTGATGGTGGTCAAAAGTAACTGCACATTATTCATACCAAGATGATGGCAGGTGTTACTCACCTTGGATGAAATATAAGTAACATCTCACATTATCATGGTATGATTAATCCTATGAACCTACAGAATAATAATAATGTGTCATTTTTACCAAAAAGTGCACTGCATGGAACCCCCCCAAAAGTTGACAAATTGCGTTTTTTTATTAAAATTTTGCCCCACAAATAATGTTCTTTTTTGGTTTTGCCAAGGTAAAATGAGTGATCTCGTTACAAAGAAAAATTGGTGGCGCCAAAAATGATCCCCAATATAGCACTAAAATCGGTCTGTGGTGGAAAATTAAAAAGGTTATGGCTTTTAGAAGGCAGGGATTAAAAAAAGAAAGAGCAAAAATGAAAAATCTACTGTCCCAGCATCTGGAACATTTAGTTCCGAATGCTGGGTGCGGGCTGCGAGGGTCATGATGTCATGGCCACGCCCCCTCAATGCCAGTCAATGGAAGGGGGCGTGATGGCCGCCACTCCCATAGACTTACTTTGAGGGAGCGTGGTGTGACGTCACAAGGGGCGTGGCCATGACGTCACGACCCCTGCAGCCGCACCCTGCGTTCAGAACCCAGCGTTCGTTGCACAGTGCACACTACAGAATTTCAGCAACAGATATTCCACAGCTAAAATTCTGCAGCTAAAAGAATCCGCTCCAAAGACATTGCCCTCTGTGGGGACGGCAATGTCTGCACGGTCCTAGATCGGTGCACCTGGATTCTTCAGTCGTAAGGAGTTCCTCCAGAAATTCCGTAGTGTGAACATAGTCTAATAGTTTTTCTCTGTGTCAGTAACACTCCTGGTTTTGTCTAAAAATAAAGACTTAAATTCCTTTTGTGAACCAAGCTGCTGGGACCCCAGCAATCTCCAGGCCGGCACCCCAACGCTCTCAACATTTATGTTTAGGACATCGGGTCTGGGCGGCCGTGGTCTTGATGTCACGCCAAACCCCCTCCATTCATGTCTATGGTAGGGGATGTGAAGGTTGTGGCCACTTGAACCTCCTTTGGACATAGCTAGGGGGCAGAGTACCCCTTTAATAGTGATGTTTACCTCATCTTTGGGAGTTAGAGGCAGATGACTACTGGAGCTCCCACAGGGTCAAATTTGCCATTCACCTCTTTGGGGATGTTCAGTCGTTCCTCTCCTTTTCGGAGATGCAAACTAGACATCATGTCCCACAGAGTGCATTCTTTAGGTATCTTCAGATGCGACATGCAGTACAGGCACAATCTGGCTCCCTGGCAGTTACCCCGGCGTAGAGTAGAGATGCTCATGGGCACCACTGACCTTTCTGAACCTCTTACGCTTGCAGCTGCTTTTTTAAGTGGGTTGGGGATGTGCCCCTGCTGTTGGATGAGCAATGGAAGGAGGTGGAGCAAACATACTACTCCACGGTGGTTAGTGCCTGTAATGTCAGCGCCCCGGCAAGACATGCTGACCGTGAGTGCTCTCCTCTCATGTCCCCACTACTGGCGGGGCTGGGATTCGCATCGCGGGACATGCCCGCATGCGAGTTACAGCCCGTCGCTCACCTCCCTGGTCTTCCGTGTTTTCAGTCCTGCCACACGTGCCACCGCCTCCTAGGGTGCATGCGCAATGGAGCTCTTACATTTAAAGGGCAAGTACACCCTTAATTAGTGAATTCACCTGCACCTTCTGTTATAGGTATCAGTTCCTCCCATGACTCCCGGACAGATCTTTGTTGCTCCAGTGCCCGAGTGAAAGCATTCTGTGTTCCAGTGTTCCTGTTTTCCGTGTACCTGATCCTTGTTCCATGACCTGACCCTTCTACTGTTCCGCCTGCCCTGACCTTCAGCTATCCTGACCACATCTTGTCTTTAACCTTCTGTATTACACTTCATCCCAGCAACCTGTGTGGACGAGTCGTGCCAGGGGTAGCGATCTGGGTGCCTCCTGCCACAGCAAGACCAAACCACTTTGCGGCAGGCTCTGGTGAAAACCAGTGGCACCTTAGATTCTGCTCCCAGGCAAGGCTCACGTCAACATCCACACAGGCCCAGGGGATCTACAACCTGCCGTAACCCTTACAGTGCCAGGGACATGCTGATCGCGGTTAATCCTACATTTATACTACACTCCGATGAAGCTGAAACAAATGGGGGTGTCTCCTTCAGATCGTTGCTTCTGGTATCGGTGAGAGGAGGGTACCTTTCTCCACCATGCTGTGTGGAGTTGTGCCTGTGTTATCCCTTTTTAGAGAGAAGGGATACAGTTTCTGTGGAATCACTTAGACTTGCCTTTCCTCCTAGTCCCTGTGGTTTGCCTGTTGGGAATCATTAATAGGGTAGTGTCGGGTTCTCATGGGCGTCTCTTGACTAGATTCCTGCTACTATGTGCTCGAAAGTTAATCATCATGGCTTGGAAAGACACTTCCCCCCCCCCCCCTTTTCTCCCTGGATAAGTCAATAAATATCGCAGAAGAAAATGCTCCAGGAAGTTCTGGTCTCTGGATACCCTGGTTGGTCCTGGAGGCCTCGACCGTCTCCCCTGAGAGGATGTCGCAGTCTGAGTAGGGCTTCTTCTGGTTATTTTTGAAGCAACAGCAGGGGGGGGATGGCTCTGGAGAATGAACGATGTGTGTATTTGTTTGTATGTGTGTTGTGGGGCCAGTTTTCCTCTGGGAGTTACCTTCATATAAGAAAGGGCAAGGGACTTTTCATAGTATTCAGAATATTGGCCAGACTAGATTGGCCAAATGGCTCTTATTGGCCGACACTGTAAGAGCAGTGTCTCTTTAAATTTCCTGTTTGTTTTCTGTGTTAGGTTGCTGTGGTTACACCCTGACCTATCGTGGTTCTATCTCACCCACCAGAAACCTGATGTAACCACACCTGTTTAGTTGGCTATTTAGGCCTTCACTGGTTAAGGCACCTTTGCCAATGACAGAAGATTTTTTCTGTAGCTAGCGTTCTGTATTGTATTCTGCTTTCTTCTGTTAATTTGTTTGTCTCCCTCTGTATTGTTAAGTATGTGTTTACCTTTTGTATTTCCTGACGATTCCCTGACCTGTGACTGAGTATTTTTGTACTTTGTTATTTTGACTCCAACGTCCCAGCACGTAGATAGTCAGGGACCGTCTTTGTGGTTGTGGATGCATCAGTTAGGGCGAATACGCAATAGGAAGGGACAGGAGTTCTGAGCGAGTGCAGGACTTCCCCTTTTCCCTGCCCATGCATGAAAGACACATTCTATGTTTACCAAAAGTTATGTTGTAATATGTCACTGAAGATCAACTTTCTACACTCTCATCTCAAAGTCTTTCCAAGCAATTGTGATGCTTTGAGTGACAAACACGGAGAGCCCTTCCTTCAATCCTCAGAAGTTCATTAGAACTTCAAATGCAGCAATTCACTGAGAAATGAGAGCAGACTGGTTTCCCTAAGCACACCAAACAACATTTATGTGAACAAAATGGCTTCTCTAGGAACAAAATATAGTCTACTCAGTGTTGCCAACCTGTATTTGTAAGAAAATTAAAAACGACTAACTTTATAGTATATTGCTCTATCATAAAAATTCATAAAATGAAATCCTGTATTTTAAGAGAATGAGAGCTAACTAAACGTTTTAAACATCATACTCATTTATTTCACATCAAAATAATCAGAAATTTTGAGTATAGACCAGTGTTATCAATAATAATAATAATAATATTTTGTTTCTGTCTGACAGTGTTCAAATAGAAAGAATGGAATTATAGTAGGAAACAGCACCGAGAAGGCTTCAAAAATAAAAATGCGAATAAGTGAAATCTTCAATCAGATAGACCAGAGGATACCTAAAGTAACTTTTATTGATAAAGACAATACAACAAGTGCTACAAACAGCAAAGTGTTCATTAAAAAACCCCAAAACAGTTATTGTGTCGGGGATCAATTAACTGTACAGGTTGATGTGTATGATTATCTGGGAAAGAGGAAATCCTATGGAGGAGACTATCTCAGAGGAAGAATTTCCAACCCAGATAAGAGAGCCGGATCTTCAGGGAGAATTGAAGATCTTAACAATGGAACATATCATATTCATTTCACCTTATTTTGGGAAGGTAAAGTTATGGTGACTGTATTTCTTATGCACCCAAGTGAAGTTGTCTCTGCTCTCTGGAAGTCAAGGAATAGTTGGTACGGCCAAGCAGATTACGAAGGAAAATTCACAAGTAAAGATAAAGAAATAGTGACAGAGTGCGGATTTGCTTTTGATAAAAAGGAAGAACTTTGTGAATATGCTGACCACGAGGATGACGAATACTTTTATTGTGTTAAGCCTCAGAATTTAAACTGTGGTACACTTACTGAGCTTAAAAGTACGAAAACGTATGCTTCACAGCTGTCTAAACTGGAAAATAGTCTCCTTACAAGGTATGTGTTCTGATAAATAATTGTTTTGTTAGCACATTAACCCCTTCCAGATCAGGCTTATTTTGTTCTCCAGTTATGAAAAACTTTTAAATGGGTCCAAATTCTGCGATCCTCGCAATCTTCAGAATGGAGCCTCTTACTTCTGAGCGCATCGGGCACCCCACTTTTGAGGCAAACTGGTCTCGAAAGGTGGGAGCTGGAGCATTCAGTGCTATGAGACAGGCCTCATGCTGGAGATGGGTCCCAGAGGTCAGGCCTTCTGTAAAGGCATAGGTTTGTGCCAAAATTTGGGACACTTTTGGCTTTTGGTTCAGTAAATTGGGATTCATATCTGAAACACCATTTTTTTTACAGCACTATCCAATTTTCCTGAATGAGGCAACCAAAAAAAAAATATTTGCAATGTTTTTGCACAAGCAATAAATTTTACATTTTGGCATAATTTATATCAAAACAGACTGCAGACTGCAGGATCTGACCACACTGGATTTGTTTGTAGTCGATGGGGGAAATTGATCAAAACCTGTGTAGAGGATGAGTGGTGCAGTTTCCAATCAGATTGCTTATTTTATTTTTCACAGGTCTCTTTAAAAAAGAAAGAAGCAATCTGGTTGCCATGGGCAACTGCACCCCTCTGTATTATCTCACCCTATAGCCACAAAACACAAAGAAAAGGTCTGTATAGGAACTGGCACAAAAATGTAGGATATTTTTCATAAAGACTATTTGAAAGACTATTTGAAAATGTATTGGAGCCTGATGTATAGTTTAGATGTTACTCGTCTGTATTGTCCTTTGTATTAGCATAAGTAGAAGTTTTGGAAGCTGTTGTCAAATTATTTGTAAATATATATTTGCTAAAAGTAACACTCTGTTTTTCACTTAGGTCAGATGTCAGAGTAGAAATACCAGTAAATATATCAGCAATTGATGTCATTTTCTGTAATGGTAATAATGGTAAGTATACGTAACATATCTTCCTGTTTAGGCCATAGCATTAAATAGATGAGGTGTGAAATAAGATATTGTTTCTCAAACATGTATATAAAAGCTCTTGACTGCCAGCACAAACCTATGAAGGTAGAATGAATGTCAGGTGACAGATAACATCCAATCTGAAGATGTCCCGGAGGAGCAGGCAAAAGATTCCTTGTTGTAGGCGCTCTCAACCGCAGCAGGAGTCTTGATGTGGAGGCAAGATGGAGGTGCGTATCCACAGCGAATAACCGAAACGGACAGGTAAGTAAATAAAACGAGGTGCGCTATTACATTTAAAAGTGAACGGACTATGCGTTACGAGGGGCTTGACCTCCTCCAGCCCCTTGTAATGACGGGGGGCAGGGCTTTGTTGACTCAATTTACATATTCATTGTCTGTGACTCCACATCCTAGTGAAGTGGAGTCACAAAGCCCCACCCCCTGCACGCGATTCACTGAATTCAGCCGAGGATCTTCTGGGGGACATATCTCAGGACCTGCTGGACATATATAAGTAAGTGACCCCTCGTTGGACTCCTGTTCATCCACACCATAACCCAGTGTATTGAGTTTAGTGTGGTTGAACAGGCTGACAGTTTTCCTTTAAGTGGCTACAGCTCCCAGTATGATCTAAGCTGTGTGTTAGATGCCTGTTGTTTTGCATGATTTCAGCAGACAAAAAAAATCCTGACATTCAGAGTTTTTTTCTCTATTGAAGTCCCGTCATTTTAGCATAATCAGCTAACTAAGCTCCCACACTGAACTATGAATGCTGATATGAACATAGCCTTGCAATTACATTAACGGCTTTATATACTTTTTAAAACATGTTTTTATATTTATTTTACACTTTTTAAGTCCTCATAGGGGACTTTTAAATGATCATTACTATCAGCAATCCTTTTGTACAGCCTGACTCTAGCGTATAAAGAAGAGAAAACATAGATCAGCTCACTGAATCTGGATGTAACAATTAGTTATGAGTGGCATTGGCCATATTCGAATTCGCGATATTTCGCAAATATATAGATGAATTTTCGTCCTATATTTGCGAATTTTGCGTATTCGTTATATTGGCATGTGCGCATATTGGCATATGCGAATATTCGCATATATGAGTATACGCATATGCGAATATGCGCATTGCGAATATGCGCATATGCAAAAAAAGTGAATATTCGTAATTTCGAATATATAGCGAATATATTCGCGAATTTGCATTATTCGTGATATAAATTTGAAATGCAAATAGTCGCGCCCAACACTAATAACAATGAGTACTTGATACCTTGATACATCTTCTTCCAGTAAACATGATCCACCGGTGTCTTCTTTTACTCCCACATTCACAACCCCATTCAGCCGTAATTTTGATCAAATAATATTAAGACATTTTCTTGTGTTATCGCAAGATGATATACTAGTCAAGTTGCTGGCTGGTGTGTTGCTAAAAGGGCAAAATCCCTGGGCAGCATTTTGTCACCCAGTGATTTTCCAGTGGATAAACCGGTCTCCACGTGGTTACATACTATTGGGAACCACAAGTGTAGTCGTCCCCGATGCAACATGTGTACTTTAATGTTGACCTCATGCCAGGTGACATCTGCGGCCACGGGGGTAACATACCATGTAAAGTTTCATAAATTGCGATAGTGAACATGTTGTATATTGTGTCACTTGTCGAGAATGTAATCGACAGTACATAGGTTGCACAGGCCGTAAACTCAAGAGACGCATCCATGAACATCTGCGGTGCAATAATGTGTTTTCCAGCCGTTCTATGTCAGGCCTTACGAGGCATATATTTGAAAAACATGAAGGAAACAGCAATAATTTATATGTACAAGGCATTGAAAAAGCTTCCTCCCCGAAACAAGGAGGTGACTGGGCACATGCCCTGTTCACCAAGGAGGCTTTCTGGATCCTGACAATGGAGACTAGGGCTCCCTCAGGTCTAAACTATAGAAATGATTTAATATACTTCTATTGATATGGTATCTTTTTCACTTTTTCATGTTTTTATTCATGCTTCCATTTTTCCCTTTTTTTACCTTTTGTGTAGTAAGCATTTATTTTGGATGGTATTCACATTTGTCTGGTTAAGCGTGCGTTTTTGTGTAATTTTGTTACATAATTGATTTGCTTTGTACTTTAGGTTAATATTTAAAGATCCGCATAACTATCTGCAAGCCAGCAGTACATCTCACCATATTAATTAGACAGTATGTACAATTATTCAAGTTTTATTGTGCAGATTACGGATTAGTGGAATAATTCCCTGTTATGTTCTTTTGCACGCGTTGCCTTGTAATGGTAATCATTGTATGGATATGTTCCCCCCATTTCTTGGCCTTATATGAAGGGTGTTATACATTTGATGACTATCTATTATATGCATGCAAATAGGGAGGATTTATGAAATGTCTTTCTAACAGCGTGCTAGTATGTGGACAAAAAAGCTATATACCTAGGATACATTGCTCACTAGTGTTGCTCGCGAATATTCGCAATTCAAATTTTATTCGCGAATATCGCATATTCGCGAATTCGCGAATATAGCGCTATATATTCGTAATTACGAATATTCTTTTTTTTTGTTGTTGTTGTTTTTTCACAGTGCACATCACAGTGATCATCCCTCTCTGCTTCCAGCTTATGTGGTGTAAGAAGGCTCTAATACTACTGTGTGAGACTGGTGTGCGAATTTTCGCATATGCGAAACTTTACATATGCGAATTTTCGCTTATGCTAACTTCTGTATATACAAATTTTCACATATGTAAATTTTCGCGCATACGAATATTCGCATATGCGAAAATAAAACTGGAATATTACGAATATGCGAATATTTGCGAATATGACGAATATTCGTCTATATATTCGCGAATATTCGCGAATTCGAATATGGCCTATGCCGCTCAACACTATTGCTCACATGTTTCGGTAAACTTATCTATATTTTATCTTTTCATTTTTCACCTGTTTTTTTCTGCATGTAACTTGTATGTCTCATGGAGTCGGCAAGACAAACTGCACTCACTTGTATGAAGCTCAGGACGTGTTTCACATTATGCGTTAGCTATATGCTGTACTGTTTCCCGATAACGTACATCTTACAATATACTGGTTGCGAAATAGCTGATGCAAGTTTATAGATGCATATGTTTTGCTCTATGCGGTTGCTCTTCCAAGACATATAATGTTTTGTGCACCTAATATCTAGGATAATTTTTTTGTGCACAAGCTTTTTGTTACATGATGTTGTGATTTGTGCATACCTGAATATGTCTAATATGGAAGAACTATTGTCAGTATTCATTTGGACTGTCCTGTCGCACGAATTGCCTAACACAGATTATCTGACTGTGAAAAGAGCTGCATATTGAGAAGTCTCTGTGTTATTTTTTTTTCGTGTGTTTGTGATATCTACATTTTTTTAGGTTTTCCTGTTATGCGTGTCTTTTGGTATTTGCAGATCATATTTTTGGCCTTTTTTCATATTGTGCGGAAAGTAGCAAACATGTATAATAACGCATTCAGCCCCTGCACATGTGTGTTTTTTGGTATATGTAAACCATATGTTTAGCATTTTTTCACACTGTGTGGCATACAGAATATTTATGGCCATTCAGCCTTCAACACTCTGCAATTATAATGGCAACAAAGAAGGTGTGAGTGTGAATTGGATTACCACTATGCCACACCTGTCCATTGAACCTGACATCTGAAGGGTCACAACGTCAGTTCCGGTTTGGAATGCCAGTTGGCGTACCTGGAATGGGGGCTGTGTCATTTGTGCCTGTGAACTTAAACCCCTCATGGACATGGAGAAAGGAAAGAGACATTTGGTTACAATTTATACTTTGACCCCCCCACTAAGTTCTGATGAGCCCCCCAAACCCACCAGCACCTCCATTTTGCCTATAGATGCCATGATGGGCATTCATCACGGAATCTATATGGTTAATGGAGGACATCAGCATGATCGCTGATGTCTGCCATTAGCGATAATTTCCTGGCTGCTAATATCAGCTAGAACTCGTCCGCTTTGAAGCGAACGCACATCCTGCCCTCGCTTAATAGCTGTACTATGCTGTGTGCAAAGAACCTTGTTGCAGTGCTGTACATTTACAGTGCATGTCCTTAAGCAGTAAAAATTCAATTCCTCCACACCCCCACATTTTGGGTTATTAAATTAATTTATAGGATTCTAATGTCAGGAGGGGAACCTGCATGGACGATCTGCCATATACTGAGGCCACCAACTGGGTGACAATCCCTACACTGGACTAAGTGCTCAGGGATACAGCCAAGCCAGATCAATACCAATCAGGCACTGAAAAGACAAAATCAAAGTCCTAAAAGGAAAAACCAGAAAGCAGGCCAAAGGGTCAACACCAAGAGAGCCATGAGTACAAAATCAGAACCAGGGGCAGAACAACAAATAGGCAACCAGAAGAGTAACATCAGGTCTAAAGAGAAATGTCAGGTTTAAATTGGCAGGCAGAATCAGGGTGAGGAAACAAGGAAAACAGTCAGGATCCAGGGAAAGCTGAGTACTACATAAATGCTATGATTGGCCTGGCATGCCAGTCTCTCTTGATTTGTCCCACTTCTCCTGCCCAGGAGCAAGGAAGCAACTGGCAACTAGGGAACGCCATGTGGCAAAAGACAGGAGTGGCACAGGGGACCGAAAAGGAAGTAGCACCATATTGGCCAAGGAAGTTCCTGACAATTCTGCCATCTGCCCATTAAATGGGTGTTCTGGGCTAATAGGATTGATGGCCTATTCTCAGGATAGACCATCAGCTGCTGATTTGGCAGGGTGCACCCCACCGATAACCTGTCCAGCATCCGCACTACAAAGTAAATATGACGGAAAAGTTGGCTCTGTTTACAACATAGTGGCCAGGCCTTGTAACTGCGGCTTAGCTCTTATTCAACTGCTTTTATGCCCACTAGCTCATAGTGCAGATGCTGAACAGATGATTCGTGAGGGGGTTGATCATTTGTGGCCTATTTTATAAAAAAAAAAAAATGTAATAAAAAAAACTTCAGTTTGACACTTTTACATTCATAAATGTTTTAATATATTTATTATTAAGCAGATACTATGTAAGTGAAATGTATGCCTTTGCCTCTGTGATTCACATATAATTCTAAATGGAAATATTACTTGTTTCTTTTATCTACAAAAGGTTTAAGTTCAGAGAAGAAAGAACACTGCAAAACAGGAATGGGCTTAGAATATCCCAGTGGACATGTCATGGAGGAAATATGGTACCCGAAAGGATGCACAATGAAAACCTATCACAGTATGGAGGAACTGAATGCATGTATGAAGGGAAAGTTTATTTACATGTTTGGAGATTCGACAACGCTTCAGTGGATGAAATATTTTGAAAACAAGTTAAAAAGTGAGTATCGAAAACTACAATGCAACATAAGACTCTATTTACATCGGCACTGTTGCTACATAAGGAACTGTTCACACTGCATTGTGGCTAAAAAAAATCTGTTCACATCTGCACTGTTAATCCCTTAAAGTGACCACACTGGCCAGAGTGTGCGTGCTGTGGGGGTTGGCCACATCCCCTTTGTGCCATCATGCCACTCCTTCTTAACCCCTTAAGGACCCAGCCCATTTTCACCTTAAATGGCCACTATCACCAAAACTATATTTTTAACCGCTTAATGACGCAGGGTATTTTCCGTTTTTGCATTTTAATTTTTTTCTCATCACCTCCTAAAAATCATAACTCGTTAAATTTTGCACCTAAAAATCCATATTATGGCTTATTTTTTGCGCCAACAATTCTACTTTGCTGTGACATTAGTCATTTTACCCAAAAATCCACAGCGAAACGGGGAAAAAAAATCATTGTGCGAGAAAAATGTAAGAAAAAATGCCATTTTGTAAATTTTAGGGGCTTCCGTTTCTACGCAGTGCATTTTCCGGTAAAAATGACACCTTATCATTATTCTGTAGGTCCATATGGTTAAAATGATACCCTACTTATATAGGTTTGATGTTGTGGTACTTCTGGAAAAAATCATAACTACATGCAGGAAAATTTAAACATTTAAAAATGTCCTCTTCTGACCCCTATAACTTTTTTATTTTTCTGCATATGGGGATGTATGAGGGCTCATTTTTTGCGCCGTGTTTATCGGTATCATTTTTGTTTTGATTGGACTTTTTGATTGCTTTTAATTCACTTTTTTATGGTATAAAAAGTTACCAAAAATACGGAATTTTTTTACGTGTACGCCATAGACCGTGCGGTTTATTTAACAATATGTGAATGTGTAAAGAGAAGGCTAGCTAGGCTACTGCAGATTTATGCGGATGGTCAGCACTGATGGGGGTTAACTCCTACGATCTTAACCCCTTAACGACGCAGGACGTATATTTACGTCCTGCGCCGTCTTCCGCGATATGAAGCGGGATCGCGCCGAGATCCCGCATCATATCGCATCGGTCCCGGCGCTCATCAACGGCCGGGACCCGCGGCTAATACCACACATCACCGATCGCGGCGATGTGCGGTATTAACCCTTTAGAAGCGGCGGTCAAAGCTGACCGCCGCTTCTAAAGTGAAAGTGAAAGTGACCCGGCTGCTCAGTCGGGCTGTTCGGGACCGCCGCGGTGAAATCGCGGCGTCCCAAACAGCTGACTGGACACCTCGAGGGCCCTTACCTGCCTCCTCGGTGTCCGATCGGTGAATGACTGCTCCGTGCCTGAGATCCAGGCAGGAGCAGTCAAGCGCCGATAACGCTGATCACAGGCGTGTTAATACACGCCAGTGATCAGCATAGGAGATCAGTGTGTGCAGTGTTATAGGTCCCTATGGGACCTATAACACTGCAAAAAAAATGTTAAAAAAAAGTGTTAATAAAGGTCATTTAACTCCTTCCCTAATAAAAGTTTGAATCACCTCCCTTTTCCCATAAAAAAAATAAAACAGTGTAAAAAAATAAAATAAATAAACATATGTGGTAAAAATAAAAAAGTTATAGGGGTCAGAAGATGACATTTTTAAACGTATAAATTTTCCTGCATGTAGTTATGATTTTTTCCTGAAGTGCGACAAAATCAAACCTATATAAGTAGGGTATCATTTTAACCGTATGGACCTACAGAATAATGATAAGGTGTAATTTTTACCGATATATGCACTGCGTAGAAACTGCGTTTTTTCTTCGATTTTGTCGCACAATGATTTTTT